>NC_141991.1:163898436-164265055 GCF_049901715.1 Pseudonaja textilis | reverse complement strand
CATTCAGGGCAAAAACAAAGCCCTCACTGAAAACGAGTGACTGATTTGGGCTTTATCAACATTTGGCATCCTATGTCTTTATCCACCCCACTCACACCCACATCAGCAAGCCGTGTTATATAAGGAGAGGCTTAGAGATACCTACTTGACTGATTGGTATAACAAGAAAGGCGCCGCCACCTGCACATTCGGTCACCACGGCAATAAAACGAGGATTGACAGCACAAAACTGGTTGTCATAGACACTGTGGGTGATGGGCACGTTGTCATAGCAGTTCTCCTTACTGGCCGCCTTGCCATATACGTGGCGGAATTTAGAACTCCGGTACTGAGGATTCCATGACATCTGCAAGGCAGAAAGAGAATGAACAAGCATGAAGTCTTCAGACTCTTGAATTTTCCATACTCTTGCCAGACTTGGCTGAGGAATTCTGGGAGTTAGGTGCCAAGCTTTGAGATCCATGCTCTTGTCCTACAGTTACAGTTATCTTCCAACTATGCTGTGGAAGTGCAGACAAATTTGAGACAGCCTAACTGCTTGGAATCTCCTAAATATACCATATAATCAATAGGAAGGTCACTCAATGTGAGATCTTGGCAGAGGACGCTCTGGGAAAGATTCATGAGGAAGATCTCCCTAAGAAACCAGAACCTTTTAGAATTGAAAAGTCATTGATGAAATATTAATCTGTGCTTAGATTTTGACAATTTTATTGTGAAGATCTCTTTTATGCAGCCAGTACCAATCAACCCTCAGGCAGCTCTGTATTAGAAAGAACTGAATTGCTCAACACTGTATAATATCAAAATCAAACAAATTATATGACAGATTACTGCCTTGTGTGTATAGAGGTACATATAATGTTACAAAAACAAACCAGGAAACTGAGAAGAATGTAAGGTTGCTACCAGATCCTGCGGGAAGGGAGGCGGGGGCAGGGTGCGATACTGTACAGTAAGAATACATACCATAATATCTTGCTATTCCTTCCTTCCTTCCTTCCTTCCTTCCTTCCTTCCTTCCTTCCTTCCTTCCTTCCTTCCTTCCTTCCTTCCTTCCTTCCTTCCTTCATCAAGCATACCGGGACTTGAAAAGGTCAAGTACTCTTCAAAGCAGAGCTTCAGGCTAAATTCTAACCTATTAAATCCTTTTTTATGCATCATAATTGAAAATGCCCTAGGTGATTTATTTGCAGATTTTAAAAAAGAGAGAACTCAGCAATCAAGATTTCCTGATATTAAAAGGAGAAGAGATTATTATCTCCCTTTAAAGACATACTGTAGTTTGTTGGCTCCAGGATACATTGACATGGTTCCATTCATTCATTCAGCACATACTTTTTTGTAGGTATCTACACTCCAAAGTCTGTAAGAATGCATTGCTGTACTATTGCATATTATGCTTTCTAAGGTTTCACCAATTACTTTCAGCTATGAAGCACCAAGAAAAGGTACCTTTAAATTGAGCTTGACTCCATGTAATTATTTATTATTATTTGCTTATTTATTTACTTCGTTATCAAAGGTTGGTTTTGGTTCTCCAATGTGAGAGTCACAAATGAAACAGATGTTTAGCACACCATAAAGGATAATAATTGGAGCAGAGGTCTCCAAACTTGGCAACTTTAAGACTTGTAGACTTCAACTCCCAGAATTCTCCAGCCAGTTGAAGTCCACAAGTCTTAAAGTTGCTAAATTTGGGGACCCCTGAATTGGAAGAACAAGAGATAAAACCTATTCTGCAATGCAGCTCTCTAAATCAGACAGCAACATGGAGAAATGATTGTTGCATGTAGAACAGTTATTAATTACAGTAAGTTGCCAATCAGGCCAGGGTTACTAATAATAGCAGGCAAGTGAAGAGAAAGAGTTATTTCTACATACATATTTTTATGTGAATCTGTGCATAGACATATTGGTCTATCTGTCTGTCCGTGCAGGGCACTTTTTATACCTCTAACTCAGGGCTGTCCAACTCACAGCCCATGGGCCAGATGTGTCACGTGCTGGCCATGCCCATGCCCGGTTTAGCGAAAGGGGAACAAGTCCCGGTATGTCACGTGAGACTGCCGTGATAGCGCCGAGTTTGACACCCCTGCGCTAACTGCATATTTATTGGCTACTAATGGGTAACGTTTTTTTCATGCAATGTTGCCAGTCAATGAGCACACCATAGCTATCAGCCACATTATTGTAACTTGTTAAGTGTGTAACAATCTGTTTTATTCCTTGGCATCTCAGGGTAAGGCAGTAGAAACAGGCTGTATTCAGCAGGTTCTGACCAGTTCTGGAAAACCAGTAGCGGAAATTTTGAGTAGTTTGGAGAACCAGCAAATACCGCCTCTGACTGGAGATTTTACAGTATCCTTCCCCTGCCACGCCCACCAAGCCATGCCCACAGAACCGGTAGTAAAAAAAATTGAATCCCACCACTGAGTAGAACCTCCCCACCCAAACTTCTCATTTTCCTGGAGAGCTATCATATACAACCGCTGGTCTAATCTGACAGGTCACAAGTTGTATCAGCCAACATGAGGCTGATGGGACTATATATCTCCAGAATTGTAACAAAAACAGTACCTGGCAAGGATGCTTACCTTTCACTGACTGGATCTCAGCTCACAATCACTTTAATCTTTCTACCGCCTGCATAGGTTGCATTCTGCCACCCTCATGAAATAAAAAAACGTGGGTTGGTCCGAAAAACAAAACAAATGAAGCCATGAAAACAATCCTGACAGAAATGAGTCAGCCATGCCCATTGGCTACACACGTCTCCTCTCGGCCTGTGCCTCCAGCCACCAGGTCCAAAGCAAACAAATCACTTGAAAGCTGAAACTTCATCTGCTGGGGTGTGGCTCTTGCTGCCTCCTCTCCATCAGCTGAACAAATTCATTTTGCAGTCTTGGCATGTCTACCTGCGACTTCAGGGTATCGGTGACCTACCTTGTTGTTTGATTAACCTTCTTGAAGGCAGCAGCCCAAGTCCAAGTGTCTCTCTAAGGGCTTTTATTAAACAGATCTTCTCTTTATGAGAGGCACATGCTAATACTAAACCACTTTCTTGTTCATTATATTCTTCTTTCTCCATCTTTCTCTCTCTGAAGCAGGGCTATGTTCAGGGAGGGCAGGGGTGGGCAATTAATTTTCCCAAGGGGGCCCATGAGAAACTGCGACTATAATGGAGGGCCGAATCCTAGGGCTGTAATGGTGCATAGGTAGGCATGCATGCACACACATGTGTAAATTGGAAGAGAAAAAAAGCAGTTGCCTTCAAAATAAAAGCAATGCAGTTTTATTACGTGCATGATGTACGCTTATTTACATTCGATTTCTAATTTCTAACTGACCTCATGTAAGCTGGACAGGAACAGCCAAAGGATGTGCTCAGAGGCTGTAAAATGGCCAGATCTGAGATAGATAGTGTGTTTGTGTGTGTGTGTGTGTGTATTGGACAAATGTTTCAAGTGTGACATAGAATAAAATATTTAGGAGAGTTACCTTCTAGGTAGATATGATGTAGTCCTCATTCTGAAAGAACACATGCGTCATCCATCTCCTCATTCAAGCCTTCTGTTTTCAAAGTGCTTCCTTTATCGTCTGCTCCCTGCCCAATATTGCTCATCTTTTCCACACATAGCACAGCAGAAGACTAACCCCTCCCCAATAATATTGTTCAATCATTCTCTTCTGGTCGCCATTGATTTGATACAATTTCTGATTTCAGCGTGACTATGAGATTATCAAATGATAACTATAATATGTAAATTTATAAGTTAAAAAACAACAACTCCAAACTGTTTTAATTGTTTAAAATATTCTCATTGTGGACCAAAAGCGGTTCTACGCACTCTTTCAAGTCTAGCTCAGTGATTGAAAAGACTTAAAACAACAAAGCAGGAAGTCTCTGGATAAAATATCAGTGATGAATTCAATAACATGAGAAAACAATCACCCCTAACTGTAGCTTTCTCTGTCCTGCATGCTCCAGATACATTTTAAGGCATTTCCCATCATTTCCAACTCTCCTGGCCATATCTACAAACATCAGATAGGGAAGTTTAATTGAAATTCAGTAAGAAGCAATACCATTACTCCTCAGTTTCTCTCTCTCTCTCTCTCTCTTCCTCTCTTCCTCCCTCCCTCTCTTCTCCCTTTCTAATAATTCTGAGAACAAATAGGTGGAATAGTTTTACCAAATGCTCAGGTTTGAGTGAGTATCAAATGCCTCCAGAAAATGCTAAGATCTGCACTTCAGCAAATACCTAACTCCAGAAACGAGGAAGTAGAGAACCCAAAATGCACTTCTGAATCTTTGCCAGCAGGCTGGCTTGCACACAATATAGACTGCTAATGGACCTCAAAAATCGTAAAAGGAAGGAAGGGAGTCTTTGGAGATTAAATGGTGCATTGTTCCTGAAAAATAATCAGTATAAATCTTAATCCCTTATCTGTAATTTGAAGACACTTGCTCCTTTTATAACTTTTTAAAAAAAGGATTATAGCGATGCTTTCTTGCAAAACTTTGTGATCATGTTAGGAGTAAGACTGATGTTCCTAAAAAAAAACTCATTAAAAATTCCTTTGTGAGGAAAATGAGAACAATACTGCCCCGAAGTAGTGTTCCACCACAACAAATCTTGTACAGACTACAGTATTCTGGTGAGGCGGAAGTAAGATCCTCTACTCATAGCTACTGTTATGCATGAGTTATATGGACATGCCAAAATCTGTCCTAATATTCTCTGAAACGCCCAGAGATTTCTCATGATAGTGAATGACAAAATGCCACATAAAGGACGTTGGATATGCGAATAGCATCATGGCTGTCGTAACCTGGCCGGATTAAAATAACCACAAGATGTGGCTGCACAACTCAAGAACAGCCACCAAATAAATAGCAACGAAAAGCAAGGGTATTATGTAACGCTTGTTGCCACATAGTGATCTGGATTTTTGCAGCTCAAATCCAATCTTTACTGACACTATAGATCTTTTTATAAACAAACCCTAGATTATCTAACTTGCGCACTGCATAACCTAAAAAGAAGCAAGCCTCTGCTTGTGAACTCTTCCACAAGATGCTTGCTTGGCTTCAGAACAAGGTATTTTAAACGCTGACAACAAGCCAATTCCCTACTTCAGTGGACAGGCCGACAGTCTGATAGTCTGTAGAGATTCTCAGTCATCCGGGTCATGCTTATCCCAAAGGTGCTTTTTTTTCAGAAGGCAACTAGACTTTCTTGGGTTTTTCTTTTGAAGATGTTTTGCTTCTCATCCAAGAAACTTCTTCAGCTCTGATAGGAGAGGAAAAGGAAAGGAAGGATTTATATTCCTTGCAGGCAGCTGGTAATTTGGATCCTTTTAGAGGTGTTTCAACTTAACAGATAACAGATAATCAGAGTTGGAAGGGAACTTGCTTCAAGGCCGGATGCATCATGCGCTGGCCATGCCCACCTCCATTTTAGCAAAGGGGGAAAAAAAACCTCACGATACATCATGTGATGACACAGCATGACACAGGCGAGTTTGATACCCTTGTTCTAAAGAGCTTCAATGACCCTCCAAGTGCTTCAGCAACACTCTAAAAGGATGCAAATTACCAGCTTTCTGCAAGGAATATAAATCCTTCCATTCCCCACTATGCTGTCAGAGCTGAAGTCACTTCTTGGATGAGAAGCAAAACATCTTCAAAAGAAAAAACAAGAAAGTCGAGTTGCCTTGTGAAAAAGCAGCTTTGGTACGGACAGTCTGATACTAACATAGGGCTATTTCTTCGGAATTGAGATTCTGCTTTGAAATAGTTGTCGAAAACCATTCTCACTGCTTTCTTTTCTTAATGAGCAACTATCTGTAACCCCAATGTAACACATTAGAACATTGAGCAAGACATATCTGTAGCAGAGAAAGGATGTGTGTGTGTAGAGGGCTTACAAAATGAGATATTCATGAAAACAAGACAGTAAATAGCACATGCAGATTAAAATTAGAATTAGAATTCTTTATTGGTCAAGTGGGATTGGACACGCAAGGAATTTGTCTTGTTGCAAACACTCTCAGTATACATAAAAGAAAAGATTCAAGAGTCAAGAATCATAAGGTACAACACTTAATGATAGTCATAGGGTACAATAAGCAATCAAATCATACTAGGAAACAGTCAATATATATCATAAGGATACAAGCGACAAAGTTACAATCATACAGTCACAAGTGGGAGGGGATGGGTGCTAAGGAGTGATGAGAAGATGAATAGTAATAGTAGTGCAGACTTTGTAAGTAGTTGGACAGTGTTGAGGGAATTATTTGTTTAGCATAGTGATGGCTTTTGGGGAAAAACTGTCCTTGTGTCTAGTTGTTCTGGTGTGCAGTGCTCTATAGCATTGTTTTGAGGGAAGGAGTTGAAACAGTTTATGTCCGGGATGTGAGTAATATGAAATGCTGGTAATCAGTGTAATGTACAGACAGAACAGATCAATTTTTTTTCTTAGCCTTTTATATTGATATATCACATAGATTCCAACAAATACTATTAGAGTCATCATCTTTGAGGGGAGGGTGTCAGGACATCTTGGGGATTTCACAGAAGAACCAGAAGGGTAGGATTTTTTCTTCATGGCAAAACCTGCTGATGTAACCACTCTTAAGAGGCAATGCAGTGAAATAACTGCAAGATGCACATTGGCAGAAGAATATTTCCATTGGCTGGCAAATGCCCTCTTCTGGTCAAAACTATCATTTGCCAAAACAGTCTTCAAAAATACAGTACACGTTTTGTGCAGCCTGGATTTGGGAAGTAGGAAGACACTGCTGTCTCAGTATTATCGTGAAATAAAGGATGCACAAAGAAAGAGTTGGCAAATTATACTAGAGACATCTTCAAACTAAGCTGTTAGCAGAAAAATATTAATTGCACCATCTTTGCTAGGCTGATTCAGACCCAAAGCCCAGCTAGGAGATGGGAAAGCTTTTAATCACATATCAGGGATGAAGTTCCAATTCTAATTACAAAACACTTAGAAAGAGACAAGGGCCATTTGAATACCACAATAGAATGACCAAGGCAGAAGTTAGGAATTAGTAACATCTAATTAAAAATAAGCACGATTTTCCTATGATAGATAGAAATGAGCATGTCCTTAAACACAGAACTTGCCTTATTTTAAAAAAATGGGACAGAACAAGAATTGTTCTTTTTTTTCATGTCAAAGTCGACTGGATATTCACATGGAAAACAGCCAATCACATCTAACATTGTCTTATTTGCCCCAGATATGGATCTACATCCCATTTCATATCTAGATATGAAATCAGTGCTAAAAGAACGGATAGGGGCTGCGAGGTATTCACAATATGGTTATTTTTCTTAAAATCTGTACAGCAGACTTTAAATGGATGAGACTTTAAGAAGTAATGTACCTCTTTTTTGCTTAAAGGATTGTCATTGGGTTAAGTAAGATCCTTTGTTATACCATGTTTCCCTGAAAATAAGACCCAGTCATTTATTTATTTATGTTTATTTTATTTTGTCAAGCAGTTATAAGATAACAGGTATAAGTATAAACATAGTTATGAATACATGAAATGGATATATATAAGAAAAATAAAAAGAAACAATAGGACAGGGATGGTAGGCATATTGGTGTACTTATGCACGCCCCCTACAGGCCTCTTAGGAAAGGGGTGAGGTCAATAGTAGATAGTCTAAGGTTAAAGTTTTGGGGTTTGGGGAAGAAACCAGAGTCAGGTAGAGTATTCCAGACATTGATCACTCAATGTCTTGACCGCTGAAGTCGTATTTCCTGAAATCAAGTTTGGTGCGGTTTACCTTGAGTTTGTATCTATTGTGTGCTCTTGTATTGTTATGGTTGAAGCTGAAGTATTCATTGACAGGTAGGACATTGCATTATATAATTTTATGTATTATACTTAGATCGGACCGAAGGGGGCGTAGTTCTAGGTTTTCTAGGTCTAGAATTTCAAGTCTGGTAGCATAAGGTATTCTGCAACGAGTAGAAGAGTGGAGAACTCTTCTTGTGAAATATTTCTAGACTTTCTCAACTGTATTGTGTGTGTGTGTGTGTGTCTGTGTGTGTGTGTGTCTGTGTATAATGTATATATATGTGTATGTGTGTGTATCTATGTATTATATGTATGTGTGTGTGTACATACACACACCACATGGTTATAAAAGGTCAAGTGGCCTTGTGATTCTCTAAAAAGAATGCAAATGACCAGCTGTCTGCAAGGAATATAAATCCTTCTATTCCCCACCATGCATCCATCCAAGAAGCTTCTTGGATGAGAAACTAAACTTCTTCTAAGAAAAACAAAAAGTCCAGCTGCCTCTTAAAAAGTACCTTTGGGAGTACTGTACTGGCTAGGATGAAAAATATGTTATTTGTGTTTACTTTTATTCAAACTAAGGCAATGTCAGGTTCTTCTTGTCAGACACTTTGGAGCAGGGGTCTCCAAACTTGGCAACTTTAAGAATTCAACCCCCAGAATTCCTCAGCCAGAAGAATTCTGGGAGTTGAAGTCCACAAGTCTTAAAGTTGCCAAGGTTGGAGACCCCTGCTTTGGAGATCTCTGTATGCTTTCTTGTAGTATATCACTGAACTGTACACAACCTTTTTGGTGAACTTTCTTCAGACTTCCCATCTCGTCCACCTGGGCATTCTCCAGATGCATGGATTTCAGTTATACTAGTTAGGAATTCTGGGTCTTGAAATCCATGCATCTGGTAAGCCCAAGACTGTCCTAGGAAAGATTTTTTTTCCCTCCTAGATTGATCACTGCATCTTTTTGGCCACAGAGGAATAGAATTTCAGAATTCTTATTTCCGCTGGAAATTTTAAAAGGAGATCTGACAGTATCTGTTCTTTGGTTTTCGCCTTGTTCTTGCTCTGGCCCCAGTTTGGCCTTGGAAGCCACTACTAGATTATCCATAGTTTCTGGGTCTGATATTGGTTCATCGCAACATACTGCCAATTGCCCAGCCCAGATACTCCAAGAGTTATTGGGCAATATTTGAAATTCAACTCTGCCCAAGATTCCATGGACAGCCTGGATTTTATAATCTCTTACTATCTCTCCACAGTGGTGAAGCCAACCCATACATATGAAGTAATACATATTATGAACCATCCTGTGGAGAAAATAACAGGTCTGACAGCCTTCCCTAATCTAATGATCCCTATAATTCTAGAATCCTCAGGTCAGTTGAAGGGAAAGTTAACATTAAAAGAAACTGATTGCATCAGACGATCCAGGCTTCTACACACAAGATCTCCTCTTATCTTTGCAAAAAAAATATCTATTGCGACTTCAATTGCTTTTCATCCCATTGGGTGTACATTTCGCATGAACTAAGAGAATACCCTTTTAGAAAGGATATTCATTCCCTAATTAATTTACCTTGTAAATTAACAAAATGAAATCCTAAGAGAAAGTATTACAGTTAGTCCTTGGTTTAGAGCCAAAATAGGACCAGAATTTCCACTGCTAAGCAAGGTGCTTGTTGAGTGAGTCATGCCCGATTTTACAACTTTTACCACGGTTGTTAAGCAAATTAGTGCAACTGTTAAGTGCATCATATGGTCATTAAGAGATTCTGGCTTCCCCCACTGATTTTTCTTGTCAGAAGCTGTTTGGGAAGGTCCCAAAGGTGATCACACTTGCAAGTGTTAGAGCTACATGCCATTCAACCAGTGTCTGAATGTTAATCACCTGACCACAGGTGGGCATGGCAGGGGAAGGATACTGCAAAATCCCCTTCCTTCCCCACCCCACTAACCTGCTTTCCAGCTCCGTTCTCCTGTGCAGAGCAACAAAAGACTCAGCCGATCAGCTGGGACTCGGGAGGCAGAGAATAGATGGGTGTGGGGCCAGTCAGAGGTGGTATCCGCCGGTTCTCCAAACTACTCAAAATTTCCGCTATCGGTTCTCCAGAACTGGCCAGAACCTGCTGAATCCCACCTCTGGTGCCGTTGCAACTGAAGCAGTCACAAAATGAATAGCTTTGAGGAATATTTGCACTAAAGGAAATGCAAGTCATAAGATAAAACTAATGGACACTTTGGAAAATAAAACAGCAAAAGCACAGATCACCTTTTGTATCTTCATTTTTACAGAGATCTGTATCGGTATTATTTTTCTGGGTTGGTTCGGATTTGAAATAGGGAAAGCGATGGATGAAGTACAAAAAAACCGCTCAGCCCAATGCACTGAGAGCAAGCTCTTTCTTCCTTTCCTCTTGAGCCATCCTCTACCTCACCAACCTACCAACTAGGTTATTTTGGGGCAAAAGTTTCCCTTCTTCCAGAGGACTGTCAGACAGGCCTCCCACTCGCATGAATTAAATGGGAAAATTGGCAGAACTCCTGTCAATTGCGTCCTAGATTCCCAGTAGTCGCACAGTAAATAATGCAAGGGAATGGTAGCGCTGGCAGTCATGGCTGTACCCAGAAGCATCTAATGGAGTATGCAGAATAACACTGCCCCCACCTCCCAAAGCAATAAAGACAGCAGGAAGTAGCCATGCGAAAACCCTGTTGGCAAAAACAAAACCACTAATGCACACTTGGAGCAGAACCAACAATACGTTTCCTTCCCAGTTTCAACACATCAGCAGCCTGCTCTCTCTTTTCTTACTGCAATAATCCAATCAAAAAGTCACTAAGGCAAGAGTGACTAGGAGCAGAACTCCCAGACCAGAGTACTTTTTATAGAAAGAGCCCATATAATGTCTGAATGGGACTTTGTAAAGGGTGGGTCAGGCACAGAACTGGCTAATGCCTTTACGGAAACCAAGTATTTGGTTTCTCGTGCATCTCAAGCCAAAATATCCCAGGGAGAATAGTTCCTCCTGGTTGGAGGGGAAGAGGAATAGAGTAGAGTAGAGTAGAGTAGAGTAGAGTAGAGTAGAGTAGAGTAGAGTAGAATAGAATAGAATAGAATAGAATAGAATAGAATAGAATAGAATAGAATAGGAATTCTTTACTCAAGTGTGATTGGCCAAGTATGCCTGCAGCAGTCTAACTCGGCCCACCAAGCCATGCCCACCAAGCCATGCCCACCAAGCCAAGCCAAGCCCACCAAGCCACACCAGTAGTAGAAAAAAATTGAATCCCACCACTGGTGTTTCTCCTTTAATTTCTCCACTACAATCTCCTTAGTGCTATTTTCTTTCTTCCTTTTTAAATGGTAACGGTCCAGTAGAAAAAATGACCCTGCGTGGATCCTGATCTTTCACAGGAAGAGATGTTGTTCCGTGTTTTAAAGTAATCTCAGACTAAAGTAGAAACTGCTACATGTACGGTCTTGAAGCCCTGGATCCAGCTGGCTTAACCACTTGAAGCAAGAACACCACACGGGCAGCTTCGCTCTGCAACTTGCTGCAGTTCCACTCCTTTACAGGCTGCGCTGTTTAACAAATTGCCAGACACTTGCCATCTGCTCCTTCTATTCACATCAAGACACATTACACTAGATGCCCCAACTAAATGAAGGGTCCTTTTGTGTAGTGGCAAGCTGCAAGAAATGTTAGACGGCAGACCACAGTATTGTTGTCGGCTACCTTTCTTTGCAGGAGAATAATGATTATTCCAAAACGGCAGACCACAGTATTGTTGTCGGCTACCTTTCCTTGCAGGAGAATAATGATTATTCCAAAAAGGTCTTTTAGAACTGCAACCAGTAAAAAAAAAAAAAAAGATACAACCACAGTCCACCGTTTGGCTTATTTTACACAGAAATCCATTTAGAGCACCATTTCATACACTGCAAAAAAGTGTGATGGGTTTGGTTTTGCTTTAGTGTATTGAATACTATCAGCTGTTATGACTTCTTTTTTTTTTCTTAGTTGACCCTAATTATTGTTATTATCAGTAAGTAATTATTATTATCACCAGTAAGTCATTTTTATTATTATCAGTAAGTGGATAAGGAATTACCAAGATTATACAGTTAGTGCTTAGTATATTGCTGATGAGAAATTAACCCTTCCCCCCCAAAAAACAAAGTATATTAAATTATTTTAGCACCAGAAAAAACAATAAAAAAGAATATTGGTAGCTCACGGTTGAAATGAGTTTAGTTGTTTTCTTGCAGAGGTATTATTAGAATGCATCAATGAACACCAACTAGTCAGAAGACATGATGAAAACTCTTTTAATTTCATAACATATAGACAGACTTAATTATAGTTTCAGTTGGGAAATTGTGACCATCCTAGACCAAGCCAAATCCAAAAATGCTAGGGAATTTCTAGAAGCCTGGCACTCTGACAATTTAGCCATCAATAGACATATAGACACAAACAATATTTATATACTAAAGAGACAATCAACAAGCCAAAAAGGGAACAAAAAGATCTAACGAACTTTCCACCAGCAATCACCATCCAGGTGAGCATAGATTAACTGCAAGATTAACATCAGATCAACAATCAAGTAAACATTACCTCAATCAAGGAACTGCCAAACAAACCAATAGACCAAAGAAAGACCTTCCAAGATCCCTTCCACCTTCACTGACAAGTCACTAGACTAGATTATAAAATGAGAGCAAACCCTACTCCTTACTGATACTGATCATGCTACCTACTGTAGTTTGGGTAATGAAATGTCTGCAAAAAAACAATCAAGCTTAGATGCCAACAAGGACACCTCAAACAGTGACAATCTCTGAGCTAAAGCATCATTTTATACCTTAAAATAAATGATAGTGAATTATAAAATAGCAATAGAAAACGATACATATCCCGTATCTATGCTGCCTTGAACCTATTTAATAGGATTACTTAAGATTTGGAATCTTCATTTGCTCATCATTCTAAATATCACTCACTTTAATCTTTGTTGATTTTCTTCTTTGTGGCATCCTGTATGAACACAGTTCACAACTGAGTTAAGCATGTTGTGCAAACACAGCTACCCAGGGAAAAAGCACTGGTTCTCCTTTTGACATGTATGCTTAATTCATTTAAACTAGACTTGCCAAATCAAATCTAGTGGGATGCCCACTCAACTATTTCTATAGTAACAAGTGGGTTTTTTCCCCCATATATTAAAAGGGTTTTGGCTCTGTGGATCCCAAACTAATCCCGTCTACTGTCCTACTGTTCTACAGTGTAGAATTTGTTATATTTATGCCTCACCTCATCAGAACAAGTCAAGGAAACAAAACTGCCCTCCATAACTGATACATCTTTGAGCAGTTCAGGTGTTCCATCAGAAACTGAGCAATAATGATTTTTAAAAAGTGAGGAAGAGTCTCAAAGTATAATTGTACAAAACAGGTCTTCTTGATAAGCAGAGCTTGTGGCTCATCTCTCTCACACATGGACAGACGTGCATTTATTACAAAGAGGTTTATTCAAACTGCCAACCACTAGTACAAATACCCATTGTTCTCATTCTGGTCTGTATAGCAATTAACAGTGATTAAAGGTCAAGTCATGTCTCTTTTGAGCATTCTGTTCTCTTCACCATGTTTCCATCACACCAGTATAACCAAGAAACATAGATGAGACTCCTCAGATGTCTTGTGCATGATATGTGCTTTGATTTTCAGTGGTTTAGGATTCTTGAGATAAGTATCACCTGAAATATGTTTGGTTTAACTTGCAAGCCTCATGATCTGCTAAGGATTTTAACTTGCAACTCCTAATTAATTATTGGCACACTTACTGGAAAAGTAACATCCCTGTGTTCCTCTTTCTTCTATGAAGGCAAATTGTAATTACAGGAAGGAAAACAATGTAATTCTGAGAATCAACTCACAACTTAAGGAGTTCTTAAGGAGCAGGTGGCAGCTGTGGCCACAAAGGCTTTTCTGCAGCTCCATCTTCTGAACCAATCGCAACCTTTCTTGGAGTAGGAGAATTACTCATTGTCGCTCCTGCTTCAGTCACCTTTCAATTGGACTGTTGCCATGTGCTTGGCATGGGGCAACGTTTTTATAACTCTATATTCAAAGAGCTGCATTGGTTGCTGGTTGATTTCTAGGTGCAATTCAAGATGCTAGTTGTCACTTTGAATGCTTTAGGCCTGATATTCTAGGACCATCTTCTCACAGTATCATCTGCCCAGCCATAATATCTATAATGCTGATCTGTTTACCCATCATATGATTGCCATCTTCCAGGGGCCATGAAGCCTGCTAGACTAGAATTCCTTGAAAAGTAAACCTTTCACTTCTGAGGTCCATAATACAGATTTGCCTGCCATCAAGAGAACTCCCTCTCTCAGGATGCTTTCCCTAGATCACAGATCTCCAACCATGGCAACTTTAAGTCTGACGGACTTGAACTCTAGGAGTTGAAGTCCGCCAGGCTTAAAGTTGCCAAGGTTGGAGGCCTCTGCTCTAGATTACATAAGGATTATCAAGCTCTTTAGCAGCCATTGATAACTGAAAGTAATTCTTTTCCAAACAAGATTCTCAGTGTTAACAAGATTTATTGAAATTAAAAATGTGGGTTATAAGAATTCCAGAACTGATTTTTTTAAAGTTTACAACTAATATGGGGGTCAAGGTGGAGATTTTCTCATTTTTCCATCCAACAACCTTCACAAGATCCTGCAAGGAAGCAAGTCTCTTTACTGATAACAAAGAAATTTGCAGTTCACTGCAGTTGGCATAATGGTTTCCAGAATCCTTACTGGTATGGGAACCCATTTTATAGCAATGTTGAAAAAAAGATGTTTCAATATCAAATGTGCATTTACCCATAGCTGTACACCATTTTACCGATTTGCAAGAACCTGCTGAGAAATCAAGCATATAAAACCAAGAAAATAGCATTGGTCATATAACCTGAAAGAAGTGCAGAAATGATTTAGGATCAGAGAATTACAGAAAGGGATTCAACAATGCTTTGTTTCATATCTGATGTAAAAACACTCAGGAAATACTATGAAGTTTATTAATTTATTGTGTATTTCATAAGTAAGCTACAAAAAAACTAAAAAGAATGACAAAAAACACTGAACAGCAATCTCAATTATTGAGAGTATAATTTTATCTACATTAATCTATCTCAAGACTATATCCCAACTCAAAAATATTTCACATAAGAATGTTTTATAATTGGGGAAACTAGTGATATCTTAAGCTATCTGTCCATTATCTGTAAAACAAGAAGTACTAAATTCCTTGAGTATTTCATATAGAAATTTCAAGACAGGAAACAAATCTGTATAATACTGAAAATGAATGTGTATCCCAATTGAGAAAGCAGTATAATTATAGATGCTTTACTTCTCTACTTCCTCTGGCTTAATGGTCTCTGACAGAGAGCTCGTAATCAGCCTTGATTAAATAGATAAATTAAATAAGAAATTTCATTTGGATATACTCTTCCTGGGCTGAAAACATTTCAAGAGCAATAGAAATGAGAGGATTGTTTAATTCTTTGTTCCTTGTTTGGGCATTGTTTTCCTTTTTCTAATCTCTATCTCTCCTTGTTGCTTATTGTCCATTGTTTCTCCTGCCTTTTCTCCTGCAAAGAAAAAAAAAAAGCAATTTCAAGTGGAAAATTGTTACGTTAGGAATATTTGTGGCCCTTTGTATTAATCCGGCAATATGCTGCCTGGGATGACAAGAAAGTACCCTGAAAAATCTTGGGAGAAAACCTTCAAGTAGCCACCAAACTGAAATTGATAATAATTAAATAAAAAAGGAGAAACTAAGTATATTGTTAGTTAGAAAAAATGCCAATGCTTTTCCAAGTAGAGAAAAGAAGGACGAGGACACAGTGGATAAAGCAAATAGAAAGAATCAGTCATGTCATTGGAATAAAGAAAATGAAAATATGTTTACAACTTTTAAATTTTTAAAAAAAGAATAACTATGGAATACCCATGGATTGTCACAGGGATTGTCAAGATGAAAAACATACATCTATAAAATCACCAGGTAGCGAGATAGACTTTGTGGCACAAAACTACTAGATCTGGGCCATAAAAACCCAGGTGACAACAAGATGGCAGAACAGACTTTTCTTTATGTCTCTGCTGCCATCTACTGACTATCAGGATTCTTGTAGTCCGATTAAATGTAAATTAAATTAATTTAAAGCATAGGCTTTGCTCTCACCCATATGATTTTGGAGAATGCAGTCCAACTTTCACACTCAGAAACAATTAATCTAAAAAAAACTTTAAAAAAATTAATCAACAAAGAATGAATAAACACCAATTACTAAAAGCAAATATGTAGCTTCTGATCATTTTTCTCAATAAATAAATGAACAAGTATAAGGTCTTTTACTCCTTTACTTAATTGGGTTTTCTCTATCTAGTTTTAGAATTTGCATGGAGAATAGATTACCTTTTAGGTCATATTTATACAGAAATATTGAATATTCTAAAGGATTCAGAATGGTTCACATACTTTTAAGCAATATTGTACTTAAGTTTTTCCTGATGTACTCAATTCTTCCTTCTGCATATCAAAGTAGACAGAGCCCATTTTTGCTTCTGGTGACAAACATGCATCCCTTGTGACATTATCATATACTACCACTAAGTTTCTATCAGCATTTCTTCATTAAAAATTCTTCTTTAATTTTCCTTTCTTTAATAAACATGCTACGAAGGTACGGTATTAAAGCAACTTGATCTGATTTTGGATTCTTTGTACATGACTTATAATATTTCCCTTTTCACTGTCAAAAACAAATAGCATGGTCTTTATTGCATTACTTTTCAAGTCCATACTCCATATTATCTCATATAATCTATGTAATATTTGCTGCAAAGTATGTGGCTTATTGGCTAAAAATACACCTGCATATTAAAGTATCTATACATTCATGTTCCCAACCAATAGATCTATCACCACAAACCTTCACCCTATAGTTATATCCAAATATATTAACAAATATATATTATATCCATGTGCCATAGCTACCAACAGGTGTACACATAAAGGTTGACTATGTGGACACATTTAAAGATAGATAGGTTATGTGTATGTCATATGCAGCATTTCCTGCCGACACTGAAGACTGAATGCCACACCCATTGCTGTTAATTGGTCTGGTCAACCACTTCTGGGGAGGATAACAGTGGTGTTGAATTGCTTCCCTTTATATGTGATCTGCCTGATAGTGGAGTAGTGGAATCCAAACTTTGTGAAAATGGTTTTATAACTTTTTCCAGCCTGATGAGCATCAACAACTGTTTTTCTGAGATCCTCAGAAATCTCCTTTGTTTGAGTTATGATACACTTTCCCATACCTCTGTTCTGAAGATCACATTTGGATAGTGACTATCCAGAATGCTGTTCTTTAAATAAGATAGAACCTTCCACACTCAAATCTGATTATTATCCTATTGACTGGAACACTTTCCTTTCAAATAAACTGATAAAGGTTCACTTATTTTTGCCAAAGTAAGTGCCAAATAGGTATCATTTTTGTCAATAAATCAGTGAGGAAACATAATGTTTCTGACTCATTTGTATAACTGGGTTCTCTTTATCTAGTTTTAGAAGATCTGTGGAGAACCGAACAGACGTGTTTCAGGTCTTATTTATGCATACTGAATAATATTGGATATTGAACATTCAAAAGGATTCACAAACTTTTAAGCACCACTATAGAATGCAATGAGTGTGTTACATAAAAACAATATTTCCAAACACCAGAAGAGATAGGGTAAAAATTGAACAAATGCTAAACAAATGTGGATACAAAAATACAAAACTGAGTTTGCCAGTGTGGAAAAAATAGATACACTGAAATGGCTTAGCCAAATAGAGACAGCATATCAGCATCAGATTATAATATTAACATTAATACATATTTTTAGTATTTATATTATTAGTATTTATATTTATGACATTTATTTTATTGTTGTTTATTATTATTACTATATTGCTGAAATGGTATAAATGAGGTCCACAAAGAAGAGTGGTAAGACATTTGAAGAATAAGAAGCAATATGTGAAGTGATATACAAATGTGATGAATGGAAGCAAGGATGGTTTGTAAAGATAAAAAGTCATAATGCAGAACCTATTCAATGGATGTGCTGAATGCCGTGAATGTTTTTTTTTTACTCATGCCTTAATTTCTTTGGCTTACTTTTTTAAACTTCTTTTCTGCATTTTGCATAATATTGCTGGTTCCAAAAGGAAAATGTGTAATGAATCAGTGTGGTGAGTTTTCAAGGTTCAAACCAAAGGCTCACCTAAATGGAGGTTCAAAAAGCAGAAGAGATAGCTGACTTTTGCTATTCTGATTGGTTACTCTGGAAGTTACACAGCTTTTATGTTTTCCAGCATCCACAGAAAACCAGATGCTGGCAGAACAATTTTGAAAGGGTTGTATGTTTGTGACACTGGAAGCACAAGGCACAGAGGGAGAAAAGACTTGTAGAAGAAAGAGAATCTCAACAGTTAGTTAATCCTGTTAGAAACATTGTCATTTTATCCAATATTAATAAAACATAAAATTTAAATATTGTGATAGAAGTTCATCGGAGACCAAATATCACAGAATAATTTTATCTATGGTATAGTTGTATACATTGCTCATTATTTAAAAGACATACAGATGCTTACCAAATCTATCTATCCCACCCATATCATCCACACATCTATGCATGCATGCATCCATCTGCACTATCACCTGAAATGGATCTCAGTCAATGTTCAATTGTAAGGAAATTAGCTAGCATCCATTCCTGTTAGAACTAAGCCTAGATGTTGATTCCCTTTCAAAGGAAACAGAATGTGCACATCTTATTCAACCAAATAATAATTAAACCAAATTGCTTACATTCTTACAAAACACATAACCATCTTGTCATCTAGCATGCCCTGCAAATCCAGGGTCCTGTCTAATCTGCACAGACAAGAATAAATCAAATATATTTAGACAAATATAAGAAAATTATCCAAACTGAGTTGCTAAATAACAGATTTATATGCATTCTTTGGGGATAAAGCTTGGCGTTGATTCCAAAATCTGCTGAATGGGTGTTTATAAAATCAAGGTTTTACTGTAACACAATAGATTTACCTCAGGAAATGAAAATCATGGCTGGCTTAAAGCTTTTTTAAATAATCAAAACAATACTTATTTTCTTTAAAAGGATCTTGATAGGGCCTTGCCTGGCCCAGCTCCTGCCTGGGAACTTAAGAGGTTACCAGGTACAGAGGCTACTTTATCTTGGAAGCTAGGACAGAGCAGCTTTATAAACCAACCACAAGCTCTGTGAAATCATCCCTGATTACCAGAGTTGCTAAGGAGTCAGCCACAGGCTGGGAGAGGCATCAATACAGGTGGATAGCCAAGTTATTCATTGTGACACCTCTGCGGTGCACAGATCCTGCAAGCTCTTACAAGTGAGGAAACTGTTGAGCTGTACAATTCCAGTTCTCAAAGTTAGAAGCTTTTTGCATTTCCACAGTTCTTACATCATAAAATCAAGCAATATTCAGGGCCATTCAGCCACTGTTTACATCTGCAGCAATTCTGTAGAACAAGGGTCAACAGTACTTTTATCACCTCTTGAGTGAGCTAGCGTAAAGGAATGATTTTCGACATAGTTAGCTTTACTATGTCAAGTTCCTAACAACTCTGCAAGAGTTATTTCACTATTTAACATTCATGTTTATAAGCAATTCAATCATTAAACGTTTGTGAAGGCAACTTGAAGCATCTCATCAATGTTTGGCACTCCTTGAATAAGCCAGAAAAGGTTCTAACCTTATACACAATGTGATCCTCACTTTTTCTGATTTAACACAAAACACAATTCATACCGTACACACTGAAACCCAGGGCTTCACAAACCAGAGGTTTAAATATCAAGGCATAATTTAAAATATATACATGGATACATGCTTTCAAGCGAGTGCTGAGGACAACCATAAGCTCAGTTTGCCTGGATTGGGATAGATAGAGCCAAGATTCATCTCTCAGCAAGAAAGAAAAAATGCAGTTTTCAAGTTCAAGAGTACATCTAAATTAAGTCACCAAAATCTTCATTTGAGATCATATTAACCCATAATGTGGCTTGTTTTGATTGTATTTAGCACATTGTCGTCACCCTACCCAATATGACTTCAAACCATGGTTTATAGCTTAGCATGTTGTGTGACACAAATCATTGTGTCCTGTTCAGTCATTCAGTCATTTATTTGATTTCTATATGTACCCAACTCAGATGCCAAGAATAAACTTTGATTTTGGGTAATGTGTCAACCCATCTTAGCAGTGGATTAAAATATGGCATTACAGGTGAATTATTTATTTATCCTATTTATGCAGCAGCCCATCTCACAAGACATGACTTTGGACAGCATACAAATTAACCTTGAAACCATAGGTATCTATATGGCAGGGGTGTCAAACTCACAGCCCGAGGGCAGGATGCATCAAGCGCTGGCCACGCCCACCTTCATTTTAGCGAAGGGGGGAAAGTCATCATACGTCACGTGAGGACAACATGACGCCACAAGTTTGACACCCCTGCCATATGGGACGGGGTGGGGAGGGAGAAAGCAAATGACCTCATCACAAGAATGTCATAGTTTGTGTGACATCACTGTGGGTTCAAATGGATGCCTACATTTAGCAGGATAGGATGGTTCCTGAATATCCTAGGACACATCTGGGAAGCTTGACTGGAAGAATCCCAGTGCCTACTCTATATTAACAAAGGACTCTGAGGGGCTTCTGGAAAACTTCTAGTCAAATGTCTAAAGGAGAACAAGAAAAAGAAAGAAAAAAGGGGGGGAGGATGTAAAGCTAGGTGCAAGCTGCATATTAGCCATGATGGGATTTAACAATAGCACTTCTACTCCTTTTACACTTGACTACAGTAGACTTTTTTTTTCCAGACTGTGAATCTGTTCCCCAAATCTAGTTCCACAAAGATAGAAGAGAGCCTCAGATTAGTAGCAAAGATAGTCTTTAATTCACTCTCATTCTTGAGTTGGGGAAAGAAAGGAAGAATGTCTTAACAACAGAGAAGTAAACAACTGAGCTTCCCCACTTCAAGATGAATTACTGATAGAGAGAATCTTGGAGAAAGGAAAGCAATAAAAGCAAAGTACTATAATTGATACTCTTCTTATCTGAAAACCTTAGTCCACTGCCAACTTAAGGGCACTTACTAATCAGGAAAGCTCTTTAAAATAATACTCTACGCCCATCTCTTTCAAGGCCCAATAAAATGATTACTTTGACATTTGAGCATTACTAAAGGAGAACGAATGTTAATTTTCTAAGCAGTGCAATTTGGCATACTTGAGGGTTATCCTATTTTGTCTTCACCATTTCTTTTATGAGGTGGATTAGGAAGGGGCCACATATCATGTTAAGCCACAGTATATTTTAGGTATATTCAGGTACTGAATAAATCTGATGCTTGAACCCACACATTATGTTCATAATTCATGGTTTGCATCTACATCTTATTCGGTTCACAAAATGCTTGTGAAAAAAAAATGAAAAATTATATTATGGTTTATGGGTATAAACCCAGTAAATGCTATTTGCTTCATATGATCCTAGGAGTTGAATAGTTAAACCGGTTAGAGAAATTATAACTTAACATAGAACTGAACTATACAAGGAGTAGTCTGACAGTAAATCCTCCAAACCAGAAAAGGGGACTCTGGAGGGGAAATGAGATTACTGTAGTTCTCTGGAATGTTCTGTTCTCAAATTATTAAGCTTTGTACTTTCCTAGTTGTTACAAGACTCTAGAAATTGTCCATATTTTACAGTCCAGTTGTGATAGCTCTACTTAATAGCAAAGAACTAAATGGTGCACACATTCTTATAGTGGCTATATTTTGAACCGAGAACTAGGGAACAACCCATCCCAGGTCCCATAATTCTTTTCTACAGAAATCCCTACATTTCTATATGTGTTTAACAGATGCACCCACCAATGTTGTGTAGCAGTTAAGAAGTTATGGTGAGGACCCAGATTGAATTTCATCCTCATCCATGGAAATTCACTAGGTGACTTTGGATCCTTCCTGTACTCATTCACTCTTTCAGTCCAGTCTGCCACATAGGGTTATTTCTGTGGGGAAATTCTGAACTGCAGCTATCAGGACAAGATTGTAAAGCCCCACTGTTCCTTATTAGCTTGGATACAAATAACTGGATAGAAAACATTTTCTAAAGAATACGCTGAAATGAAAACTAAGCATTGCCAAGGGGTTGTAGAGGATGCCGGAGGAGACCTATGAAAGGCAGATTTGATTCAGCAGGAAGGTAGTTTCCAATGCTATGTTTACTAACAGCCATCCAGTACATCCTGGAGGCCGCCATTTCCTTCTTATCTCAAAATTTAGCATTAGTCTTTAGAAAGATATAGGTCAGGTGTGTCAAACTCGATTTCATTGAAGGCTGCATCAGGATTGTTTTTTACCTCAGAGGGCCAGAGTGGGCGTGGCCAGAGTGGGTGTGGTCAGATCTACATCACTCGTGTCAGGGGTGCCTGTGGTGGTCCAAGCCCTCCGCCAGAGAAAACAGACTCCTGAGCTCTGTTTTCGGCTGCAACGGCCTCCTGCAAGTAACCCTCTGTCAATGAAAACAGAGCTCAAGAGGGCTGCGTGCAGCCCACCCGAGTTCTGTTTTTGCTGGCAGAGGCACCGCAGGCCAGACTTTTGCCGTTTCCAGGGTGGCCCTGCAGGCCATATCTAATCACCCCACGGGCTGGATCTGGCCCCCGGGCCTTGAGTTTGACACCCCTGATATAGGTGATCACTTTGAAAGAATAATTATCATTGCGGTTCTCCTAAGGTCATATTGAGGTAGGAGTGGTAGAACTGGGAAAGCTGTGGAGCTAAAGCCCTGGTATCCCTACAAGGCTTAGAACAGGATGATGACCTAATGAAGAAACTGCAAACGTCAAAAGATCAATATAAACAAATGAAGGGAAAGGCCTATAAAACCAAAGGGAAACTGAGAAAGAACAAGGTTGCTGTAAAACAACAAGCCAAGAAGCTTATACAGGTAGTCCTCGACTTACAACCACAGTTGAGCCCAAAAATTATGTTGTTGAGTGAGACAGTTGTTAAGTGAGTTTTCTCCATTTTATGACCTTTCTTGCCACAGTTGTTAAGTGAATCTGGCTTCCCTGTTGACTTTGCTTGTCAGAAATTTGCGAAAGCTGATCGATCACATGATCCCAGGACATGGCAACTGTTATAAATATGAAAGAGTTGCCAAGCATCCGAAATCTGATCACATGACCATGGGGATACTGCAATGGTTGTAAGTGTGAAAAAAAAGTCATAACTCATGTTTTTCAGTGCCGTTGTAACTTTGAACAGTCACTAAATGAATTGTTATAAGTCAAGGGCTAGCTGTACCTTGGCTAATTCTGTCACTACAGACTAAGAAAGGTGTTCATGTGAAAATCAGTGTCTCAGGCAAGGCGGTAAACTTATTATATCAATCCAACCAGAAAATTAGGCACGTTGGCTATCATGGTGGGAGATGTAGTCGAACATATCTGCAAAATATGTTAGATTTATTTTGTTACATAATTAGAGAAGTGCAGCTTTATTGTCAAGGGGAAAACTAGCCAAGCTGATAAGTTTGATCCAAGAGTTTGAATATATTTTCCAACATACATCTTTAAACTAAAATCCTACAGCCATGATGGCAAATCTATGGTACGTGTGCCACAGGTGCTGTGGGTAGGCGAGCCATCACCCCACCTTAGCTCTGCCATGCATGTGCATGTGCCTCCCCCTGGCCAGCTGGTCTTCAGGTCTCTCCTGAACATGTGGGGGGCACATGCATGAGAGACTTGCACACATGCACGGGGCAAGCCGCATGCACAGAGACATGTGCAGGTATGGGCGTGCTTGTGCATGCGTGGGGCGGGACGCATGCACGGGGCAGGGGACGTGCACACATTATATTTTGCAGAGGCGCGTATACATGCTTTGGGCCCTCGGTGCCGAAAAGGTTAGCCATCACTATCCTAGAGCTACCTAAAATTAGTGAGTTTCAGTATTGGGTTTTTGTAATGAGATATTGATATAGTAAAGCAAAACACAGGATGAGAATTAGAATGTCTCTTGAAAATGTTTTCCCTGCGTAAACACTACCTTTCACGCTCCAGCTTTCTGAACCAATATAAAAAGAATCACTAAGAAAAGTAAATAAAATCAAAATCCACTTTCCGTAGAGATGCGTAGATGATGCTTCATTTCATTTTAACCTTGGCTGCTTGGATGTTAAAAACCCACTGCTCCTTATCAGTTTTCTCCATAAGTAATCAGGCACTTTCAGTTTCAATGACATGGCAAACTCCAGCTTACAAACCTTTTCCTTTTTCTGAGTGATTTTCTTGAAGTTTGGAGGAATATAATATACTTGCCCTGGTGAAGACACCTCCAGAGAAAAGCAAAGTGATACTCCAAAGATAGAGAAGAACTCGGTCCAAGTGGAAAGAGTTATGCATTAGAGTCTATCAGCCCTAAAATTCTAAGAGAAACATTTCAGAGAGAGCCAGTGAAAAATGTACATTATATGTTGAGTATCACAACTCAACACATTCTTCTCTGTTGGCCTTAGAGCCAATTGGTGTCGACCATTGAGTGCCGATGATTGTGCTTTTGTATGGATTTTCTTAGGAGACAACAATTCAAGGTAAGAGGTTTCAATATTAGTAGCAGGAGGTTCTACTCAACTGCTCCATCTTTCTTCTCTTAGGATTCTTCACTATGAAAAAGTTGGAAAACGCTGGAGACTTACAAATGGAAGATAGCAATCACCCAACCCACAGAAAATTCTGCAAACGAATCTAAGCAATTGTATAAGGAATGTTTCACATGGAAGCACTCAAAGGTGACCCTATCGTGATCAATGAACCAAAAGCACAAACTGGATATAGTGCACATCCAGTTTTGCAGCAGTGTGTTTGATTATTGTGTTTTTATTTTCTTTGTACAGAGCCTGTACAGCACTACTTATCAGATTCTAGGCATTGTAGTGCCTATAAAGAAACAAAAGAGGACAGAGAATTTCTGCCAACCCTGGCCAGAGATCTAAAAAAATGTTTTTCTATGATCTTTTCATCAATTATGCTAGAAACCTTACTATTGGAAAGTACTTCTTGCTTGTCTCTGTGTGTGATAGGTTGGCCCATATCAACAATGAGAAATGGATTTTACTCAGTCAAACCTGTGATTGACAGCAGTTGACAACAGGCCAATGGAACAAGACATTAAATTAAAACTGCAAACAATAACAACAATGTACCAATTAAAATGAATAAGCAATAAATACATTCAATTGTACTAATACCAACTTGACTATCAAGCAATATTAGCCCTCAGGTATTTCTTGGACAAACTGTTTGGGCAGCTTTGTGAAAAGACAACAGTGTCAGTGCTAACTGGGGCCAGGGGCTCAAGATTATTCTACAAAACAAAGATTGCCCCATTTGTATCTGGGTACCACATAGTATCCTCAACAGTCCTACTTAGAAAAGAGAGTCTTGCAGATCTGTAAGCCCAGCTTTGTAAGGCTTTAAAAGTCAAAACTAACATTTTGAGTGCTACCTGAAAAATTACTGGAATTTAGTATAATGCCTGCTTATTAGATGCTACATGGCTGTGATGATACCACAGCAGGTACTGTGATGATACCATAGCAGGAACTGTACCACTGAGGTATTTCTGTAATCTTCAATGCATGTTACAGTAATCTGATCTGGTAGGTAACCCATTAAATGGCACACCATCCAAAATTCTTCAAAATGCACTTTCAAACATAGCTCCCCTCAAGCTTATCTTCATCAACGACTTAGGTGAGGGAATAGAAGGGGAACTTATCAAATTTGCAGATGATACTAAGCTGGCAGGAATAGCTAACACCCAAGAAGATAGGGACAGACTAGAACACTGGGCTGTATCTAACAAAATGAAATTCAATGTAGAGAAAAGTAAAGTCCTACATTTAGGCAAGAAAAAAACAAAAGTACACATATAGACTGGGTGAAACCAGGCTCAATAGCAGTAACTGTGAGAGGGATCTTGGAGTCTTAGTGGACAACCAGCTAAATATGAGCCAGCAGTGTGCAGCAGCAGCCAAAAAAGCTAATGCAATCCTAAATTGTATTAACAGAGGGATACAATCAAGATCAAGGGAAGTACTAATACCACTCTATAAAGCCTTAGTAAGACCACACCTAGAGTACTGCATCCAGTTTGATCACCACACTATAAAAAAAGATGTTGAAACTCTAGAAAAAGTACAGAGAAGAGCCATCAGGAAGATTAGGGGACTGGAGACTAAAACATATGAAGAACGGTTACAGGAACTGGGCATGGCTAGTCTAGTGAAGAGAAGGACCAAGGGAGACTTGATAGGAGTCTTCCAATATTTGAGGGGCTGCCACAGGGAGGAAGGGGTCAAGCTATTTTCTAAAGCGCCTGTAGGCCGGACAAGGAATAATGGCTGGAAACTGAACAAGGAGAGATTTAATCTGGAAATAAGGAGAAACTTTCTGACAGTGAGAACAATCAACCAATGGAACAGCTTGCCCTCGGAGGTTGTGGGAGCGCCATCAGTTGAGACTTTCAAGAAGAGATTGGACTGCCATTTGTCAGAAATGGTGTAAGGTCTCCCACTTGGGCAGGGGGTTGGACTAGATGATCTACAATGTCCCTTAAAACTCTGATTATCTGTTATCTGTTAATCTTCACCTGCAAATGTAACAGAAGCCATAGGTCTACGAAAACATTCAAGATAAGAGCTATTTCTTCATCCAAAAATAAAAGCAGAGCAGACACAGAGCCTGATGGCTTCTGGACAAATGCTGCCTTGATCTTATTAGGGTTTAATTCCAGCTTGTTTCTTCTCATCCAGACCCCACAATCTTCAAGCACTTGAGCCCAGACTAATCATAGAGACCCTGGCCTAGTCTGGATGACAGAGTAAAACTGGAATTATCAGCATGCTTCCCTGACACTGACAAGAAGGGGGAAAGAGGACCCCACAATAGAGAGCACATTGGAATGACCTCTCTGCTCCTTTAGGATTCATTCGCATTGCTCCTTTAGGAACGAGAAGAAACGCCATAATCCTGAATCTTACAAGCAATCCAGAAGGATATTAATGGGACCAAATGCTTCTGAGAAGACAAGCAAGATCAAAAAAGTTGTATTTCCTATATTCAGGTCTCAATGAAAGCCATCTATCCGAGCAATCAGAGGTGGTATTCAGCAAGTTCTGACCAGTTCTGGAGAACCATCAGAAATTTTGAATAGTTCGGAGAACCGGCAAATACCACCTCTGACTGGCCCCGCCCCCATCTATTTTCTGCCTCCCGAGTCTCAGCTGATCGCCTGGGTCTTTTGTTGCCTTGCACAGGAGAACGGAGCTGGAAAGCAGGTTAGTGGGGTGGGGAGGGAATGGGGATTTTGCAGTAATCCTTCCCCTGGAGTGGGTGGGAATGGAGTATCTTTCCCCACCAAGCCATGCCCACCAAGCCATGCCCACAGAACTGGTAGTAAAAGAAACTGAATTCCACCACTATTAGCAATGAATACTGTTCTGTCCTATGGCCAGGCCTGAATCCTAGTGAAATAAATACTGTACCATAGTAACTTGATATTTGGTGACTGATGGACTCTCCAAGCTTCATTTCTCCTCTCACCAAATACTACTAACTGGCAGGAAAACTTTTATCAATCAGTTACCCTAAATATGGTTAACCTGGGGTAGAGACAAGTTCTGACAGATGGCTCAACCCTCAATTTTAGCTATCTGTCAGAACCTGGCACATTATTCAGAGAGCTGACCTATGTGGAGATGATGGTGCCTGCCCAGAAAAGCAGATCAGTCACTGGACTTGCAACTGATTAATGGGACGGTAGACACTACTATCAAGAGAGGCTCTCGTATTTCATTAAGATATCCTCCCACAACCACCACTGGTCAGAACCTGCCTGGTAAAGGTGCCTGAAATCCTCAGGTGGAGAAGGCTGTTTCATCAGGCAATGAGAAGGAGCCCAGTGAGAGATCTTCCCACTTCACCATACAACTGCTCTCCCTCCGTCATTCAGCTGTTTTTAAGAGCTATTTTTAAACACAGGGCTACCATTCTTCTGGAAGAGCACTAAACCCATGTTGGAAAAAAAACAACTAGCAGGCCCTGGGGATACTGAAATGGAAATATCTTCAGTGCTAGTCTCTTGTTTTTCAGGTTGGCTGACAAGAGCTGGAGCCAGCTCTTTACCCACCAAGTTGTTGAAACACAAATATACACACAAAGACAGGCAGACAGATAGACAGATGATAAGTAAGTATGTAAGGAAGGAAGGAAGGAAGGAAGGAAGGACGGAAGGAAGGAAGGAAGGAAGGAAGGAACACACACACACACACACACACACACACACACACACACGAGGGGGGCGGGGGAGAAAGAGATGATCCATGCAACTGGACACCACATCACTATAGCTCTTCTGGGAGAAAATTGCTGAACAGACATGAAGGAGAGGAGGCATGCCAACACAGCATCTTAAAATGCAACAGGAGCTGAGCAGATCCCAGATGCTAACCATGCCATCATCCGCACTGTTGATGAAGCCTTGTAGGTCATGTTCACAAAAAGATTTGTGTTGGGAAAAGTGGGAGAACATTACTTCAAAACTGAAACAGTTAAAGCTTTCTGCTGTAAGCTGGGTATGAAACAAAGGTCATGTCCTTTAAAAATGGTTAGCAGTACATCTTTGGGCCACAGCTGGTGGATGTATGATAAACCCACTGACTAAAAGCCATTTCCCCCCCGTAGTGATTATAGCATCATCAGCTATCACGAGATGATAAAGAAAGCCTCTTTGCTGTAATGTGAATGCAATTGTTGGATGACTTCTAAATTCCCTAGTGATAATCCCACCAAGCAAAGAAAGGCAGGATTAATAGAAATAAAAATTAGAGAATGCATCCAAATAATGGGGAGCGTCAGAAACAAAATAAATTATCAACAAAATAGCAGAACTGTTGACATAAGCTTTCTTGCAAAGTGCATAAAGTAAAATGCACCTCACCCACAGCTCTGATAATTCTCAGTAGAGAAGAAATTCCTGAAAATGGATGAATATTGCTTTGGGGGGAGGGAGAGAGAAAGCATGATGGACTTTGCCAACAAAGAGCATTACTGAGTTATTGGCTTTTTCCATCTGCAGACAAAATTGCCTCAAGGAGTTTTGGGTAAGAAACTGTGATCAATAGATAAATATAATCTGGGATATATGTGGTCTTCAAGAGTTTATTATACTACAATTTCCAGCATTGTTTCTCCTGCTGCCTTCAACTGCCAGGTATTTTTCTAATAGAGCTAAAACTCTGTTTCTCAAATTTTATGCCATTATGGACCAAGAAAGGTTTGAACAATGTGAAGATCAAATATATCAAACCTCCCGCCCAAACACTCCCAGTGTTGTTTGTCTTTGCATTTTTTTTCAGTGAATATAATAAGTATAGTTGCATCTGGGAATGTCTTCTCATTCCCTCTATTTTAAGAGGGTCTCGTAAAATGAAATTCTATACCAACCACAATACCAATTAAGAATTTGCATATCATTAAAATTATTTTATGTACCCCTGCCATCCTAAAAATTACTAGGACAAATATGCTGGTAAAAACTGTTCTTCAGTAGAAATATCTGAGGAATCAAGGGGAAGATGATTCTCATTTTAAAAGATCCCAATCTTATCAATAACATCTAGGTTTATATACCATCCCATAGCACTTTACAGCACTGTCTGGGAGGTTTATAATGTAAACATTATTCGCATATGGCCCGAAAAATCTGCGTCCTCCTTTTACCAACCTCAGAAGAAAAATGGGTCAACCCAGGAAAGCCCTGTCAGGATCGAACTCCAGGCTGTGGGCAGTTTGCCTGCAATACTGCATTTTTTAACCTACACCACCAGGGCTTTTAATCTAATCTAAAATAGATTAGGGTTAGGGTTAGGGCTAGGGCTAGGGCTAGTCGTTATTCATCGTTATCTTTCTTAGTTACATGTTTCTTTTGAGGTTCCTTGTCTGAGATGACTGTTCTACTTAAGAGAAAATCTGTGGACTCACAATGGTAATCAAGAGCTGTTGATTTTCTGTCATGTTCTGAATTTAAATACATTGCTGTTTGCACATTTTTCCTATGTTCATGAAGCAGTTTTCAGCCACCGATCCATTTCTCAAACAGCTGATTCATGTTGAACAGGGAGAAGTTGGGATTGAGGTAGCAAGAGGGCTTTGGTCTGAGACTAACTGACTGGTGTTGAACATTGAATCAGAGGCTGAGGCAGTGAATGGATTGTAATCAACTGATCAACAGTGAAAGGGAAACGGGCACATGCTAGACATCCATTGGTCACCAATAGTCTGGAAGATCACTTTGAAAATCACTTATCCTAAAAGCCATAGCTTCTACATGTCTGGTCTAATGAATAGGAAGATTTTCAGGAACTATGAGTAACATCTCTTGCTCTGGCTGATGAAGGAGTTTTCTTTCTCCCATGGATTTTCCTGTGGATCTGTCTATTTTTAAAGCTGTAACAATTTGAGAGTCAGTCTCTTCTGAAAAATAAGCCATTACATATTCAGCTTTCCCTTGCAGGCCTGCATTTTACTTTGCGCTGGCAAATCAATCAATCAACCCATGAATCATAATGCAGGGAAAAGACTGAGGCCTGATTTCTCCAGTCAGATATGGTTATTAAGATGTCAGACTGTTCTAATTATTTGTGTTACTTCCCAAGGTAGAGAAGCCCAGGGAAAGCATAGAAATGCTTTGCATCCTTGTTGCAATCAGCTTCCGCCTGGTACAGATATATTAAAGAAAAGCCAGCTTGGCACAGTCGTTAAGATACCAGGCTGAAGATTGTGAGTTTTAGTCCCATTTTAGGCATGAAACCAGCTGGGTGACCCTGGGCCAGTCGCTCTTTCTCAGCCCTAGGAAGCAGCAAGGATAAACCACTTCTGAAAAATCTTGCCAAGAAAACTGAGAGACTAGTCCAGGCAGTTGCCAAGTGTCAACACTGACTTGAAGGTACAAAGAAAGTAAAAAAAAAAAAAACCATAGAGAAATCTGAGCTTTTTCATTGTTTCTGTGTCCTGAATAGAGGGAGGAGGAAACACAGATAAGCTGGACGATTCCAGGGGACTAGCAAAGAAAAAACAGTAACAATGGGCCACCCTGCCATTCAGTAGAATTGTTTTGAAATAAACTTGGCTTGATATGGAAATACAGGCAGTCCTCAACTTACAGCCACAATTGTGACCAAAATTTCTGTTGTTAAGAGAGACAGTTGTTAAGTGAATGTTGCCCCATTTTATGGCCTTTCTTGTCACAGTTGTTAAGTCAATCACCGCAGTTAAGTTAGTAATATGGTTGTTAAGGGAATCTAGTATTGATTTTACTTATCAGAAGGTCACAAAGAGTAATCACGTGACCCTTGGGCACTGTCTGCAACCATTATAAATATGGATCAGGTGCCACCAATTTTGATCATGTGACCATGGGGATGCTGCAATGGTCATAAGTGTGAAAAACAGTCATAAGTCATTTTTTTCAGTACCATTGTACCTTCAAACAATCACTATGGGAATGGTTGTAAGTTTAGGACTACCTGTAAAAGCCACCGAAGAATTAACTAAAGCTGCTCCATTTTAATTATGAAAAGGTGTTTTGGGGGTACTGTACTAAGATTGGCATATACATATGTAAACAACATTTTCTTTTTATTTTATCATTCAAAAAAACTTCTACCTTACGTTATTGCAAATCAGTGATCCCAATGTAAGATATTTCCAAATGAGAACTCCACAAAATTTTGCAACAAGCTTTGGACCTCTATAATCACATGCTCGTCAAGTGCTTTCATCAAGTAAACTAATTTACTTTTAGCTCAGTCGCAGTTTATCTGAATTTTTTTCCCCCTGAAAAATTGTAGCTCTATATCATTTGCAATATGTCTGTTTCTCAATGTCCATACACTGCTGCCTCATCATATTTGACTTTTTTTCAACACTCTCTTACAAGAACCACTTGGATTATTTTATTTTATTTATTTTATTATTTTGCATATGACTAGACAAATTCATGGAATGTGAAATAAAGGAAGAGACTGGAGAAAAGGGCACAGACATTTTTTTATTTTGCTTTTTTTTAATGGGGTTAGAGTAAAGAAAGTTTTCTTGCTACAGAAGCTACTGTGACTCAAAGGTGGAGTTATCTTTTTTTGTTTGATTGTTTTTTTGTTTTCAGTCCAACAATTTGTGCTCATCTTTGAAGAGACAGGGAGTGAAAATGGTAGCAAAGCGGAAGAGTTTTAATTCATGCTTTACTTTATTTTCTTACAGTTGGAATAATATATTTTCCAGAAGGACCATAATTAAATTAGACGGCGCTGTGAGGGAGTGGGTTGCTTTTTCTTTTCTTTTTGATAAAAGGGCAATCATTGCCAAAGTCTCTGTCTTCATTTTGATAATTAAATCAATCCAAAAAGAAGATAATATGCAGCAAGTCATTCATTACCTCAGTCATATAGCTCAATCTATTTAGAACCTACTTTTTCATAAAAAGAAAAAACAGCTATTCTAGGAAATTGCCTTTTTCCAGTTTTCTTGATCTTCCACCTTGGTCTTCTTCTATCTTCCCAATGGAGGCAAACGTGTCACTGTTGACCAAGAACCTGAGATTTCCTCAACAGGCCCAGCCCACAAAGAAGACATTGTAAAGCGGTTTTTCAATCACAGCAACAATCAGGCAATCGGCATTTTTCCTTTGTTTATCACAGAGCCAGCTGTGCTTAGAGCTAGTACAGATTAATAGACAGCAATATAAATCATGAAACGTGAAATCATGTAACAAGATCCACAGCTACAAACACAATATCCTCCCCAACATGATCAACTGCCAACTCACACCTACAAAATATAGGTAGTAATTCTTACAAGACAGTGAAAGGAATGCTGGAAGGATGAAGGTCGAGGGTTTTCTTTATCTTTAACAATAACTTTACAGAGAGTCTATCTTCCACGTGTTGAACTGCAATTTCCAGGATCTTTGATCTTTAAACCAGTCTATATATCTGTGGCCACATCTCCTGAGACCTGTGATTTAATAAGATCTGGAACAGCAAGTCACAGATTTACCATTCTCTAACTTGATATCTAACCAGCACCTGAAACTTGATCTGGATTAACACAATTTGCTAATCTTTGGCATGGTTTGCTTGGTGTTCAATTTGACTATATGAAGCCGGTCAACAGAAAATATGCAACAAATCCTAGTTAAGTAAATCATAGCTTAGCACAATGTAGAATGCAGGTTCCTCATTTTTTAGCTGTCCCACAACTACTGCAATACTCCCTACCATAACCTATACTATTTCCACATATTAGCAGGAAAGCAAGAATTGTCAAAAATGAATTCCCAACCTTTAAAAGCAATAGTTCATTTTGCAAAACCGTCATTGGCTACAATTCTATATACCTTACACCAAATATGTTCCTTAATAATAAGTGACTTCATAACCAAGGTCCGCCTATGAATACTGCAATGATGTTATATCCCATCCCTTATTTTTGACAGACGGGGGGGAAAAGCTAGGAAAGAGAAACACTCACTAACAAATATATCCTTGGTGTCTCCAGATTATTTATTTATTTGTTAGATTTGTATTCTGCCTTTATCCTGGTTACGAAAGATCCCTGAAGCTGTGACATTCTGCTGCTGGTCACATTGGTCAGAACAGAACTAGCTGAAGAATTCATATATCTAATTAGAGAAACAAATACATTTTATTTGAAATCTCCACAATTCACTAATCATGCTGTATTATGGTTGCAATACAGCAGGGGTGCCAAACTCATGTCGTCACGACCGTGTCATGTGACATATTGGGACCTTTTCCCCATTCGTTAAACCAGGCTTGGGCGTGACCCATGGGCCAGAAGTTTGATAGGCCAGGCCTGCAATACAGTATCATACAGAGAGTAAAGGAGCAATCTAGAGTAAACTCAAGCCCAGTAGAACATATGACTGGCTAACTGTTGTAAGAACTAGCAATGTACACAATCAATGATAATATTGTAATCCAATACAATGTCACACCAGCCAGTATTCACAAGATCCTTATTCTCCAACATGGTTTTTATCAAAGCCACAAGATGGAAAGTTCCCAAACAGCCCTAATAAAGTCTAGTGTGGGGTAGATGATGTGAAGCCCCAATCATGATCACTTTCTGTACTGAAGCACAAAAAAGAATTTGGGTGGCTTTTAATCTATCAACATTAATCACAGCTATTCATAAAGGGCAGGGTTTGTATTGCCTTGGGAATTCTGTACTGTGTAAAACACTGAAATAGAATAAGTTCAACTTCAAACTTTAATTGCAATGCCTGAACCAAGAATTTTGCAAATTTGGGGCCACACCAGAGAATTTTGTCTTTCTGTGTATTTGTAATATGTACACCCCATATATAGCGTTCAAGCAAAGGAGTATTAGGCAAGCCGTATGAAGTTTTCAGATTAGCTATTATCCAGATTGGATAAAAAATATGAGCCAAGCCTTTTGTTTTTCCTTTTTTGCCACTCTCGTTTTTTGCTCCAGCAATGCATCATAGCTGGATTACAGGCAGTCTGTATTAAACCAGAAGTCATGATATAGGATTCCAAAAGAAAGTCAATCCAAAAAAACAAAAAAGTCCAAGAGGCAAGACCAAAGTCCAAACCACAATCAAGAGAACAGAAAGATACCAGAACTCAGTCAAACTGCTGCTCAAACAGGGAGTCCTCTCTAGAAGATCCAAAGGAGGAGAGGTTCATAAATCACAGCATTTCCTAACATTCAGGATCCATCCATTAGAAATTCATTTTTTATATACTCCAAGCTTGCTAGTTCACAGGGCCATCCTCATTTCTATAACATCTAACCACATTTTTTATGTCCCAGTGTTTCTCTCTAGTAAACATAATTGTACTTTCCAAAGAACGACACAATGTGATTTCATAATTAACCACTTGATAATTTGAGCTTCAGAAACACATGGAAACTTCTAGAGAAACTTGCTCTAATTAATAAATAGGAAAGCTCTGCACTGCACTCCAAGGGCTGAAACACATAACCTACTCACTGATATTTACAAGAAGAGGTGGTCCAATATACATATCCCATTTATAAATAGGTGTAGACATTTGTTATGAACTTTTTTTGTTGTTGTTCTTGGATATTATTCCAATATTTACCAGGTACTAGTACATGTTCATTCATAGGAACAATTAAAAATAGTAACAGGGCTCCTAGCACTTTTGAGAGTTCAAAATATTATCTTACACTGACCTAGTTTTAAATTACCAGATTCTTGTTTATATTTTAAATATGATTCCATACTTCACCTGAATGTTAGGCATATTGCAACATCTATATATAAGGAGCATAGAATATTAGTTAAAATACATTTAAAACTCAGGATAATCCTATTCCACTTCAACCACAAGGCACACCCACTCCATGTGGGTACTTTTGATTCCAGTGATCTGTTCCATTCCCTCTCACCTTGTGAGTCATTGGAATAATGTGAAATGAGCTACCTATGAAATCAAACTTCCATGCACAACTGATCCAGATGGGTACTAGCTACGAGGAAACAATCATTTTATACCAAAGTTTACAAATCTATTCGCCTTCATTGCACATTTATAAATTCACTATCCAAAGGGTGCTTCACTAGATGTTTGAGGAGACTGGGACTTTCCATATGATTTGGGATTGCAACACTAAGAATTCCCACTCAAATGACCAAAGATGAAAAAGAATTGTGCCTTTGCTACTGTGGTGCACAGACTCTGAAGACGCCACCCAATCAATGCTGACATTCTTTTTTTTTTAAGCACCGCGTCCAAATCAGATTTTTGTCTAGACATTTGAAACTAATTTATTAAGCTGGTTGATATGTGTTGAATATTTGATGTGTTTGCTGCCTTTAATTTATTTAGTTGATGCTTTTTTTAAACTAAACATCCCACCAGGATTTTAAAACATGTTTAAAAGACTGCCTTGTGACTGTGAAATGAAGAATAATGAAGAATATAATACAAATATTTTAATGATATTAATCAGTGTTATATAGCACTGCTTTTGTGGCTATGATAACATCTAGTTATGTAGCTCCAGTGGCCTAGAGGTGGAGTTCTTGCCTTACAATAAGGAGGCTGTGTGTTCGATCCTAGGTAGAATATTTGGAATAGGCTCTTCTGCTCAAGCAGGGGGTTGGACTAGATGACCTCCAAGGTCCCTACCATTCAATCTGATAAAAACAGGACAGCACTTATTTTAGGGGGCGTGCATAAGCGCACCAACGTGCCTACCGTCCCTGTCCTATTGTTTCTTTTATTTTTCTTATATGTATCCATGTATTCATAACTATGTTTTTACTTATACCTATTATCTTGTAGGCAATTGACAAACCAAATAAAATAAAAATACAATAAATAGTTTACCACTGATAACTTAGCAAGTACATGAGTTAAGATACAGCTCAGTTTTTGATCCATACCTCCAAAGACAACAGAACTTTCTTGATTCAAGCTGATTTCAGAAAATCCTCAGACAGGGCTGCCTACTTCAATTGTCAAAAATAGTAGAGGATTCCTCCCCAACAGTCCCCTTCCCCTCTTTACTAGGTCTCTGGAGGAAGGTGGAATCATGCAGGAGCAACATATGGCTGGTTACTCCAGCCAATGGTATGGATCTTGAGCTAGCCAAATGTTACTGATTTACGCTAGTCTGAAAGCATTAGCAAGTTTAACACATACATACATGATAGAAACCATTATACAAATCTGGTAAGAGTCTTCACAATAAGATCTCTTTTCTCTGTTATGTCCAGATCTGCAATGATCATAGCTGGGAAAACAAAACATCTGGAATTGCCTAAGCTGACACCAAGTAACCATGCAAAACTGTATTATCTGTAGCTACTCCAGAAAACTGTGGAACACCCTTCCCCTTGAGGTTTACTGAGTTCAATCCTGAGCAATTTCCAGAAATACTATTTGAACAGATGATGACATATGTGGATAAACTGAACTGAAGCCTTCTACAATGTGTCTTCCAAGCCCTACAGACTATAGCTTATGGGACTAAAGGCCAGTATTTCTGGAGGAGAGGATATGAAGAGAATAAGGATAATAGTGGAGGTGAGTGACTGACCCACCTTTCTGTCACAAAGATGAAGCCTTGCTGTTCTAGTCCTGCATTGGAACAGCTGCTCAGAATCCATAAAGAGCAGCATAGACAATAGACAGGGCAAAAAGAAGAGCTGAAGAAGAAGGGAGTTTGGAAACGATGGTTTGGGGATCTGAAAAAGCAGCCAGCCAAGAATCACCAAGGGCCAGTTGGGCTTCAAAAAATGAAGATTCAACTTCATAAACAAAATATTTTGATGTAAGCATCTAAGCTTTATTTATCAAAGACTTTACTGGATTGCTGTATCATGATCTGAAAGTGGTTATTATTGTGCCACAAGTCTCTGGAAGTAAGATATGTAAAGAAAAAAAGGAGTGAGAACATTGTATGTCTTAACAAAGAAAGAAATTAACATTTCTTAGATCCATTACTGAAGTTCCAGTTAATTGCAGGAAGTGGCAAAGAGTAAATGTAGTAAGGGGCTGTTTTGCTTATGAGCTTCGTGGAGAAGTGCTCAGTGCTGGAATTAATATGTTGGGCTAAACAGGGACCAAATCATTTCAAGGTTCAGATAAATCACATGTTTTCCAATGATGCTAAGTGACACCTGACAGTTAATAATCACCTCCACAGACTCTAAGCAAGATCTCTCTTTCAACAGCTACTTGACACCCACAAGCTATAGATAATTTTTCATTATCTATAAATTATAAACATCCTTCATGTGAGTCTTTCTTTCAGTAAAAGTCTCATTACAATAAAAAAGCAATCCTTCTGCACACTTCAGTATAGCGTCTTTGGACCCAGGGACAAAGTCACATCAACATTCCTTCTGCACGAAAACCCCAGGGCAAAGACAGAGCAATAAACATATTCTACTGCATTCGTCAACAGCTTTATCTATACCTCCAACAAATCCCATTATTAAGATCAGCCCTCAAATATGGTCTCCCTCAAATATGTCAGCCAAACTTCTTTTAAGGAAGAGGGAGAAGGAGAAAGAGAAGGGACTATAGTATTGCATTTTCATTTACAATTGTTTACACTGTTTGCAAGCCACTTTGGGAAAACTTGTTATCCTGAAAGTTGGGATATAATAACTGTAATAAGAAAATTCTCTTCCCAGCCACATATCTTTGCTGGTTTGGGATTATGCAAATTGTAGCCTGACACATCTAAGAGGTACTTGGTGGGAGAAAGTTTCTCTACCAGCCATATAACAAACACTTAGTATCTAATTTTGCAAATAAATAAATAGGAAATTTAAAATGGGAAAATGTATCAGCATTAGATCTGATTTTGTTGCTCTAACCACTGAACCAGTTGCCCAAGGCTGCCCATCAGCTAGCATTCCCTTTTTTTAAAGTTCTGAAAATAAGCCAGTATTTCAACATTCAAGATATGTTCATGAAAGCTACTGTCCTTTTTTGTTCAAATTGTGACTCAGTAAAAAGGAGAATTTACTTCCAATAGGAAAGGATTTTTCACTGGCTGTTTACCTGGAGGAAATTCTTACCTTGCCATAGGCAACGATACAAAGGATAGCTACCAGTCTGAAAAGCAATGAACAGATTCTGCCAGCAGTGCCCAACTTCACTTAATTCCCTGCTCCACCCAATTCAAGAAACCTCTACAAACTATGACCCTCTTCACTTCCTGATGCTAGAAACAAGTGTTATTCATCTCCAAGCACGACAATGTTGAAAAATAAACTCTCGTTCTTGTCAGATCTGCAAGAATGCAGATACAGATCAACGCATCTAATTGATTGATCTAATTTCTAGACTATAATAGAAAATATGTCTTTCTTTTCCAGGAAGAGAAACATTTCTTAGCCAAGAACTTCCTGGTAGACAGTTCCTCTTAAGTCTAGAAAAGGCTGGGATGGGGAATCTACTACGAGTCTCTACAAATAAGACCCATATTTTTGTGATAAGCGCAGGGACCATAGCTGCCAAATATATGTGAATTCACGGACTAGGATTTTCCTTGATTGTTTTTCTTTACCCCGCCCTTCAGATGCAGAATGATGCAGTTTTGTCCACCTCGCGAATATCATGCCGTTCCAGGAGCAGAAGCTCACTCTGACTTACAATTATTATAGTGCACCAAGAATATTCAGCATTATAAGAGAGATGTGAAATCGCCCGCTCTTGTTTACAGCTCGCAAAAAAAAAAAAAAAAAGGCCCGGCAGTTTAATTCTTCTGACATTACTCAAAAGCAGGTTCATCGCCTTAGTTCCTCCTTTTTTTTTTTTTTTTTTGCAACGGTTTCCTACCTTCGTGACGGTCATGCAGGCTGGATTTTTTTAAAAAAATGTTTTATGTTGGGTGCCCGTCTGGTACCAGTCTTGTCTTTAGCTGCAGCAAAGATCTCAGATCCCGCCTGCACCACACCTCCGCCTACGCTTTTCGTACGCTCTCCCCTTACAGGTGTCGCTGCGCGATCGAAGAATCCCCTTCATTCATTATAGGTTGTGCGCCAGGCAAAGGCATCGCAAGCCGCCAGTTTAAAAGGAGAGGGGAAAAAAATCACAGAAGAATCTTTTTTTTTTTTGCTATCTCCCACCCGCTTAAAAAAAAGAAAAAGAAAAGGCAGCCCGTTTTAATATGAAAGATCCGCCCGCTTGCAGCAAGCGCGCTCGATAGGCAGGGCGCACGCTTGCGAAGTCGCTGCAGAACACACACACACACACATACATACACACGCGCGAGCGAGCGAGCGAGCGGGATGAGAGTGAGAGGGAAAGCGAGGGGGCGGAGCCAGAGGAGAAAGGAACCAAAGGCCGCTTACTCGCCCTTCCCCTCCTCTTCTGTGCGCGAGTGAGACGCTCTGACGGGGGAGGGCGAGGGCATTGCGGCCGAGGGAGGGGGCGGGGGAGGAGGTTGGGGAGACTTTCAGCCCTTTGAGGTGGAAAACGGGCGTGTGATGTGGGCGGACACGTTCAAAAATATATACTTTTTTAATTAAAAAAAAAACAATTTCTTTGCGGCTGATAATGACACACGTTCACCCGAGAGCGCGCGACTTAGAAATAAGAGTCACACAGAACATTTTGCGGTTTCCGAAGTCCGTTCTCCACAGGGTTTTCCTGCTGGCTTTCTGGGCATCGCTGTGCGGTTTTGCCCCGCTATGTCAATGGTTTACCGTTGTCTGCTATGCTGAGCTTGTTAAAAAAAAAAAAACACGCCCAGAATTTGCTTGTGGTCTCCCATCCAAGGCTGCACTCTGCTTCTTATTTAATCTTGGACAAGGCTATTGATTCAGTTTTCCCGGGTTGGTTAATTGTGACGAGGAAAACAGGGTAAATCGGCGCAATCCCAATCTGCTGCTGTAGGTTGCCCATCCCGTATTCTGAATTTCCTCTGGGCATAGGCTGTGACTTTCCCAGCCCTAAGAACTAGGCATTTCCTTATGTGCTGTCTCAGGACTGTGAAGGAATTTTAATTAAATACAAAACTGGCCGTTGCCAGGCTCTGGTGCTGCTTAAGAACATTTATCAACTTTTATATATTCTAAATGGAGGACTTTGTAGATCTCCATTGAATGGAAACTCTGCCATTTCTGGGCTGATTCATATAGGCACACTCCTCCCCTTGGCAGGGGGTTGGACTAGAAGATCTTGTAGGAAGCCCCCGCTCCCCAGATTAAAATATTATTTATCCTTAATATTAAAAGAGGCAGGATACAATATTTCCCCAAAGGAGAAATAGAGAAACATGCTCTTAAAGGCAGAAAGCAGCCCGTCCTCCTCACCCAGCTCTAAGGACAGGACAGGACCTTTAGGACATGTTAGGATTTACACACCCCCATTAGAATAGCAAAAGACAGAAGGCTCACTACATTGCACAACTCCCTGGAGCATCTCAACCATCCTGTAAAGATCCATCCACTCACTCAGCCATTTGGTCAGCCACCCCAGAAACATTGCTGCTGTCACTGAAATTTATGAAACCAAATAAACCAGATTTTTCTTCCTACAATCTCCAAAGTCCCTTCCAGGCCTGTCATTTTATAACATCTCCCTCCCCATTGCCCTGCTGATCATACCTCCCTAACTAACTCAGACTATTGTTAAATGGAATATAGCACTTGTTGGGGACTGGGGTAGTTGGAATTAGGATCTTCCTTGTTTTACTTCTCTTTTAGCCCTCTAGCCATTTTTTTTTTTAGTATCTGTAGTTTTACTTCTCCTTTTCCTCCTCCACTTCCTCTGTGAAGTATCTGGATGTTCGAAACTGGCATGCAGCAGCTGAGCTATTCATTTGAAGTGGCTTTGCAGCTGAAGAGATGGATCTTTCATTTTTCATTTCGGGCCCTGCCCAGAAACTCTACTGGAAAGCTCCCAAGAAGTTAGTTCAGAATTTCTACCTGGGATTAGCTTCAGCTTGAGAATATCTTGTGCCAGGAAAGCCATTGTGAACTGCGCATCCATCTGAATCAAAGAAAGCTGAAACATACAGTAACAGTGTGACTGTGCAAGAATGGGCCTTTCTCCCCAAATTATTAAGCAAGTAAGCCTCCTTCAAATGACTGCAAAGTATTCAGCTGGTTGCATACAAGCTCATTTCTGAAGGGCATTTACTTTTAAGTCCTAAAGCTGTTTGAAATCATTTTTAATCCCTTGAACATGTCATCATATTAAGTGATGTTTTTTCCAACACATGTAGGCAAATATAAATTGGTTGTGGATCTGATGTCTTGATTTTCATCTGTTTACCACACCAGTTCTTCCCTGTTTCATTTTTAAGATTGATTTTTTAAAAGTCCATAACCCTCTTAAAATGTCAACTTGTTCAGTTAACTGTTATCAATGAGAAAAGCCCACTTAGAAAATTACAGCCTTGCATCCCAGTTCTAAGCTATTCTTACATTTTTTTACTTACTACAAAAATAAACACTTTAAATAATATTTTAATAATATGAATATTAAATATTTTAGGTTCTCATGCTAGCATCCAATTAAAGAAAAAAAAAACTAATGAAACCATCACTGGCCATCTTTCTGAAAATTTTGTAAATGCTTTATAAATATATATCCATTTAAATTTGTAATTAATATCACTTTGAACTGCCTGTATTTTATTTTAGAGAAGCAATTCCCAAACTGACTAGCTTATTGACCTCTTCATGAAGTCTCATATTGTTCATCGACCCAAAAACATTTATTAATATAATTATTAAATACTAATTTAACTAACAGTACTATGAAGAAAAAGCAGCACAGAAACAGCAGTAGCCCAATTTATCCTTGAGGGTCAACATCAAGCACTTGGGTAATTCTGTTTTAGACAATATCCTTCAGGTTCCCATGTAATTAACCTTGTGGCATTTATGCCAGGTGGTGAAATGAATAAGTAGGGAAGTGTATTTCAATCTAGTTTATATCCACAATAAGTTTCAATACCTTTCAATAACCTTAATCTTGCAAGTCATCCTTGCTTCCACTATGTCTATACACCAGTTCATACATTGTCTCCCCCTCCATCTTCTTGTCTCTATTTGAAGATCTCAATTTTATGCTTCCCCTTTCTTTCTCTATTTTCTCTCTTCCTTCATGTATTTGTCCTGCAATTTGATCCTTTTTTATACCAGGTGACAAACACCTAGACACATTTTTCAGCCTACGAGCAAACTTTTATCGGGGCGATTTTCACAAACATGTTGAGACTTCATAAATGAAAACAACAAATTGCAAACATATTTAATGCCCCAGATAAGGGGTCTTCAAGGTTGACAGCTTTAAGACTTGTGGACTTCAACTCCCAGAATTCCTCCTCCAGTCATGTTAGCTCAGGAATTCTGGGAGTTGAAGTCCACAAGTCTTAAACTTGCCCAATTTGAAGACCCTTGCCCTAGATGTTACTCTTTATGTGTTGCTGTTTTATAAAAGTTCCATTTTGCATAAATGAGCTGCTTAGATAACCAAAATATAAATAAATAAAAATGCTTATCATACTTCCTCCTCATCTGCTTTTAAGCTTTCTTGGAATTTTGGATCCCATATGCCTAAACATCTTTATTCCCTGGTTACCTGGCAAGACAGTATAAGAGAATTTTGATTATCATTATCCAGAGACTTCACTGTAAAAATACAATAGTACCTCCTGTTAATAAAGTGGGCCCCCAGTGGTTAAAGGGGAAAAAATTGCATTGTCCTTTTCACCCAAAGGGACTTCATAGGTTCCCGTACCTTCCTGTTTAAAAATAAAAAATAAGCAGGAAGTATATTACCTCTATCACTAAGAAATATTTTGGAAAAATGGACACTGTTACTAATTTCTTAAAGAAAATGTATCAGATATACCATCATGAGATTTCTAGACCAAAATAGGAAGAATTCTTGCTGAAGTTTGCACAATGGTTTACATTTAAATAGAGATTTCCTCCAAGTCAAATAGATATGTCAAAGTGATTCCTTAAGTGCATTTATTGCTGCTTCCAACTTATCAGTGATAAAGTCCAAATTATACAACCATTTGTCAGGAGTAGGACAAAAAGTCAAGGCTGGAGTAGCTCATATCATGAAACTTTAGTCACAATTCACACATAATTTGTCAATTCAGAGGTCTTCAAATGGTAGGTTCAAAATGGTTCTGACTGCATTGTTCACATTGTTCTTTTCCATTCACTCTTTCAACATAAAGTGGTAATAGAATAGGATAGAATAGGATAGAATAGGATAGAATAGAATAGAATAGAATAGAATAGAATAGAATAGAATAGAATAGAATAGAATGTGATATTTAGTACTATAGTGTAGAACAACTTTAACCAAAAAAAGGTGTTCCTGAAATCTTATACAAAGGAGAACTTGTATGATCCATATGAGAACAGCAAACTGGCATAAGCTTTAGGGAGGATAAAAATTTTACAGAGATAACTAATGGTGAAATCACATATCAGTGGCACATATTTGTTTATTCAATTCATCTCTTCTCAGGCATACTGCTATAATATTGAAAATCATATTGCACCTTATTTGGTTGCTCTAAAGATTATGGTGTAATATATGTGTTAACAATACAGTACCTAGTACCCTCTAAATATTTTGAACTATAACCTTGGGCTGAATAGAGTTGTAGTCTACTCATCTAGGGGACTGGGTTGTCATCAGTTTTAGGGAAAACACATAGAACTATTAAATAATGTTTACTAAGGGTTGAAATAAACAGGTCAACAAAAACCAGTGGTTGAAAAGTCTTTTAAAATTATTGGTCTCTTTGGTTGATCTGAAACCTCTCAATACCTGTCTCAAAACCTCTATCTTTGGGGTCAGCAAAATAAGGTCCAAGTTTGGATGAAATAATATTTTATCATACTATCTTTGGTAGCAAGTTTAACCTGGGCTAGTAGTAACATGCCCTCATTAAATGCAATCATTTAATCACAAAGGTCAAGATAAAGAATAGTAAATTATTAACCTTGGTAAAGATGAGTGATGTTAAATAGTAACATTAATTATTTTGGTAGCTATCAACTTGCTACTTACTGGCAAGAATGATGATTTATTTAGCTCTGTGTATGCAAACAAAGATAAATGAATAAGCTATTGAAAGGGTAGCTTGTTCCTAATACTGGTGTTAGCTATTACAGTTTCAGTTTCTGTTTCCAGGTCAAGGGCTTATAGAAGACATCTCCTGAAGAAGCAGTCTACAGGGAGTCAGATTTGTCCTCCACTGCTTTAGCTCTCACATCATACCAAGATGAATGTAGATTGCAAATCTAAAAGCATACTCTGAAGTTCTGGGTGTTTCCCAAAAAACTTCAAAAGATCTCCTGAGAGAACTTCTCAGGGTCTCATACAGTACCATTATTTATAGAAGCAGACTTGTGTGTCTTTGAAGCCGAGGAAATGCGCATTAGACAATTCTGTCCCAATTCTTTCTAATCACAAAGGAAAGAATTAAACTTGTCTAAAATAGTCAGATGTTATTAAAAGCAGCAGCAGCAGCAGCTGGGGACTCAGGTAACAAAAATTAAAGCTTCAACCATGGCAGAATACAGAATACAGGGAATAAAGGATGTGAGGTATTTAATATATGTAATATCACTGCTTTGTGAGCTACATTGGTTGCCAATATGTTTCAGGTATAATTCAAGGTTCTAGTTATCATATTCAGAGTCCTTCATGGCTTGGGGCCGGGTTATCTCACAGACTGTCTTCTTCCAGGTGTTTCCCGCCATTCGATCAGGCAGGTTGGGCATGCTGTGGTCCCATCAGCCAAGGAACGTTGACTAGCAGGAACCAAGAGGCATGCCTTCTCTGCCATAGCCCCTGCCCTCTGGAATATTCTGTCTTCAAATATCAGCATAATCCTGGCCATCTTGACCTTTTACAAGGCTGTGAAGACTTGATTGTATGCCCGACCTTGGCCCTGAGTAGGTTAAGGGCCCATTTTCTGGCTGTATTAACATCCATAGTAACAGTTTTACTTGATGCCATATATTTTAATCATATACTGTTTTAATTGTTTTTAGTTGTTTTTTATGTTTTATGATGTATGCTGCCCATAATTACTTAAGATGAACAGATATAGAAATAAAATAAGTAAATAAAGTACGAAAGCACTTAGCATTATTCCTAGCAATGTGTGTATACCAAATTCTTTCTCTATCACTTACAGACTTTGCATAACGATAAAATCCAAGGTAGTCTGCTGAACATCACACTTAGGAATATGACATGGAAATTCTTGAAAATTCCAGACCAGATTTGTCTGTTTTACCTAGAATCAGGTGGGAACCATTTTTCCCACTTTGTGTTTCTGTGCAGGAATCAGCTCTTCAATGGTTTTCATAGATCTTAGATGATGGGAAAGAAGGGATACTATCAGATTTGCAAACAACTCAGATATGAGGAGAAATACTAACACCTAAGAAGATAAGCTCAGGATTATCTTGACAATTTTAACACTGGGCCTTTGCAACAAGATGCAATTTGGTGGCTTTCAGGAAAAATCAGATGGACAGTTATAAGGTAGGTGATTTGTGGATCAACACAGCTGAGAGGGACTTCAACCTGGTTCCTCCTAGTACCAGTATAACATCCCAGCCACTATATGATTCTGATTCTTCTTTCTTATATATGTCAAAGGCAGCATATTAGAGAAAAACTGGGGCTACTGTTTTGGTCTCTCACACACGCAGAACATTTTAAATAGAATCATTTTAGCACCATACACCACCACTTCAGGGCACCAATACATTACAATAGTCACCAAAGCTAAAAGAACGTGTAGACAGTCAGAATAGAGCCATATGATGTCTTCATGCTTTATGAGCTTATATTTGTTGCTCTTGGGGAAAAAAGTATGTAGATATTTAATCTCATCCTTATGGTAGTTTTTTTTTTTTAGGTAACTACATAGAGTTCCAATAATGAACACAAGAGGTCACTGCCACACTTTCCAGGCTGGCAGCTTTTAATGCTTTGACTGATAATCAGTAAAAAAAAACCTCCTATCAATGGTTAATACTTAACAGAATGTAAAATTAATGAATAACATTTACCACTAAACATGCACAAGTGCTTGCAAGTATAAGTGATTTTTTAAAGATGTATTCTACAGGTGAGTTTTATTATTTCTTTGTTGCTATTACTCTTCAGTTTTCATTCAGTGTTGTTTCCAACTCAATGTGACCCAGGATAGTTGAACTTGTAAGTTGTAGGGAACAGTAGTAAGAGGTATTCAGGTATGTTACCATCTTGTTATCCAAACGGCTGCATGGAATGATAATGTATAACTATCAAATCAAACCAACAAAATAAGCTGAAACAAAAGTATTTTCCCCTGGTATATGAGCAATAAAAGGAGTTTTTGGAAATAACTAATTTGCATTTGTGTGGTTGATGCCACCACAAATAGACAGCTCTGCTTTATGAGTCAGTGATCTCTGTTCCTATTCAGGTAATCCTCACTTAAAGGATCCTAACTGGGACCAACAGCATCATCACTAAATGATGTGATTCTTAAGTGAAACATCACATTGACTGTCAACTTATTGACGCAATTCTGGCAATCGCACTCGCTGTTTGTTGTTGAGAGAATTTTGTATGGTCTTTAGGCAAAGACCCATCCAAATGGAAACCCGTTCTTGGAAGATATAAGGGATTGCCTCCATTGAAACTTCCCCCATCTAGCTGACTTGCTGGCCATCACTACCCTTTTGGCTGCCCACTTACCCACTACCGCCAGTTGTCCCTGCCTCATGCATGCCGCTATTGATTGGGTCCTTCTTTTGCAATGGTACAGCTGGGGCCTTTTTTGAAACCCGCCATATAGAGCCTTTATGAAAAGAAGCCCCAGCTGGCTCATAAAAGAAGAATCCGGTTGGTAGTGGCATATAGCATGGTGGCACCCACCTGTGAGCCTGCAGGACATTTCCGAGGCATCTCCCTCATATGAGGCCAAGGCGGGGGTGAACCCAACTGAGGCGATGTAGGCAATGCTAACAAAGATCAGCTGGGGGAGGGCAGTGGCAGTCATAAATTTGCCTGGGTCTTGATTTTGTTTACATGACCATGGGCATGTTGTGATGGCCAGAACAAGAAGGACTGGTCTTAAGCCCTTTGTTTAGTGCTGTTGTAAATTTGAATGGTCACTAAATAAATGATCATTAAATAAGAATTATTTATAAAGCAGTTCTTGAAAGATAATTCTATGTTTCTCAACCTATACCTGAAAGCAAAGATCAAGGTAACTGGGAATGAAAACTAATTCAGGCTTTTAATGAAGTCTAGAGATCAGTGCCTTTCTCTACTGCGTCTCCACGTATCTCAAGGAATGGTACAAAATACTCATATTGGCTTAAAAGGGAATTTAAAAAACACAAGTCTTTAGTTTAATAAATTAAATCAATGCATTTAAATGACAGTACAGTTAGTACTATTACATTTGCATTCCACTTTTCCTTTTAAATGGAAATCATGAGGGATTAATCAACAACAAATTTAGTTTTGTTTTGATGAATAAGAAAAGAAGCCTTTCAGTTTATGAATCAGAAAAGAGAGGCACAAGACCAGCACATGTCACCCTAAGGAACTTGCAAAGAAGCAGGCCAAAATTCATTCAGACCAACAAGATACACATGAACTATAATTTCTTTATTTAAAGCTTTAAAAAAAAACACCTTGTTAGTCGCAAAGATAGGCAACTATGGAACTTAGCACAAATGGGAGAAAAACATCATATCAGGAAGATGGGCAGTAGCCCTCTGTCCATCTCACAACTCTTGAGCTGAAAGTGCACTGGGTCACAAACGTCATGGGGCCGATCTCTTAAGAATCCATTCTCTGTATCAGGTAAAGAGAGCACAAAGCAGATCCTTGGGATCAACTGTTGGGAAGCAGAGGATTTAAGCTCCTTAACATTAGGGACTTCTGGAAAAAGGAAGCATCATCGGAAGGCTCTGATTGGTTGCTCAGGAACAGTCAATGCCCTTACAAGAGACGACAAAGCAGCATAGAGAATCAGGTATGGCTGGTTACAAGGAAAGCACACAACCTGGTTTTAGTAGGATCATCTAGTTTCTGCTTCCATATTGCTCTCAGATAAATCTTCTATCACACTGAGCCTGCTATGGAGGTTTTTGATAATTTTGCTTTGCAGACACTTTTTGGGTTCTTCTGGTAGTTGCCACCAATAAAATACTTTGCACCTGTCATGCCAGGTAAGAAAAAGTGTTGGCCAGACAGGACAGGAAAATCCATTCATTCTACTGTCTCTCTTCTGGATCTGGTTTAAGACAGCAACAAATGTCTGTCATAAATCTGCATTTGCACTAGTCTTTTGAAGACAATTTCCTAGAGCAATCAGAAGTTCTTGCTCAGTCAATAGATTGTTGGGCTGGGCAAATTTCAAAAAAAAATAAATTGGAAGAAATGCTCATAAGATCACGACATATCTCTGGTCTTTGTGAAAGCAACCCTCTTTTTAGGACTGATATTGCTGCTTTAAGCGTCACATAGAGTTGAAGTTAAAGCAGAAGAACTTTTAATTATACAAATACAAGCTATAAGTTTTAAGGAAAAGCAGAAAAAGGTTGTGCTTGCAGCAGATTGAGTTTAAGTTTCCCCTGACATTTTTGAAATGCGCACAGCACTCCTAACCAATTCTCGAGGACTTGCACAAGGCTTTGCCTTCTCAGAAAGTTCTGCCTTGGGCTGTATTCTGTAGTCTTTTCCATTCTCAGACAGGATGCTAGTTTGAACACAGACAATTGCACTTATTAAGTTAAGCCCCAATCATAGAATGGGAGATTCCAGATTGGCAAATGTTTACATAATTGATGAGGGTGAAATGAATGACCAATATGCACCACTTGATTAACTACCTCATTAATATACACACAGATAGGATCTTGAGCTAACAAGAGCAATTTTTGAGGTTTTAAATCCCCCTTAGAGGGATCCATCATGGAGCAGACTATGAAGAAATATTCTTTCTATGTCCACTGTTGTTTAACCGCAGGGATGGGCTTTGCACAGCATGCTATATACAACACTCTAAAAATGGACAAAGTTGGGATTAAAGTGAATGGAGCCATTTTATTTTTTATTTAGTCGTAGGGTGGGTTTTTTTTTTTTTGCAGTTCCACAACCTATCAGGAGGGGGAGGTAGGACACCGAAGATAACTTTTAACAATAAACTTCTGCAAGTTTTCATGCATTTTCATGCACAGCTTCCTGTGTCTTCCATCAATTTCAAAGTCACACAAGTCCTTCTACTTTGTTATGGCCACTCTGTTAAAGCGGGGGGGAGGAGGAAGCTTTTGGGGGACCAAAACATCTGACTTGCTGCTCTTTCGATTTAAATAAATAAATAAATAAATAAATTGCTTCAAATTTAATGACTGAATGAATTGGAAAAGATTTAGGGGACGGAATACAGAAATGGTTACAAGGCAGTAGGAAGATTTGCGGGGTTGAAGAAGCAGGAAACAGCCACCGAGGCTGTTGTGGGAAATGCAACAATGGGCGAAGGTGGGAGAGCTAACCCTAACATGGGCAACCTCCACCCTCCACCTTGCCTTTGGCATTCTTGCTTTTAACCTAAGGAATACATTCCTTGACTCTTATCTCTTTGGGTGAGGACCTGGATTCAAGGTGTTACAATTACCTGTTAGTAACGGAAAAAGAGGGAAAAAAAGATGCACAATGAGAACAATTAATCAATGGAACAGCTTGCCTCCTGGAGTTGTGGGTGCTCCGTCACGGAGGTTTTCAAAAATAGACTGGACAACAATTTGACAGGGATGGTATAAGGGCCCGCTGTCTTGAACAGGGGATTGGACTAGGTCTTCCTAGGTCTATTTCTATTCTATGCCCCAGCCATGAAAATTTGTGGATAAGGTGCTGAAAAAATACCATCAAATCTCACTAAGAAAGAACCTTATTGTGCAGATACTTTTCTCCCCTCTCCAATTCTGAAATTTACAAATCTTCTGAAATCTGATTTAACTGTCTGTACACTACTAAAATTCTTGTTCTCGTAACCTTTGACTAGGTGGGATGGTTCCTCACAGGGAACTTAAGTTTTTTGAACTAAGGTACCTCAAATGAGCTACCTTATAGAACGTATCCAAAATCCAGGGTCTATGACTTCTATGGAATTGAAATTTGTGAAATTTTATAAAACATAATATATACTGTCTTAAAACATTCCCTGTCCGTAACTCTATGACTGTGCTGTACAGTTCAATCTGGGTTACTTTCAAGGCGGACACGTCTCTGAATATATCCCTGAATTTTTACGACCTGACCTGTTCAAGTACACTAGAAGCTGCACCACTGTTAAAAGGCATTGAGAAATGTATTAAGGAAATCTCTCTGAAACAATATTTCTGAATGCGGTAAGGAAATATCTCTGAAACAACCCTTAGGTTGTTATCGGTTGTCTAATATAATCACAGAATGGCAGTTCTGAATGGATCCCAAGAATAATCTAGTTCCGTGTTTTCCTATCTCAGCAATTTAAGATGTGTGGACTTCAACTCCCAGAGTTCCCCAACCAACAGGAGGTCAGATTTGCTAAGCTTGAGAAACAGTGATCTATTCTAGTCCAATCTCTGCAGGGAAGCCAATTGATTAGAAAGCCTGCTATAAAACAAGGAAAGCAAAAAAGGGGAAACTTTGTACATGCATATTAAAAGTGTGGCTTATACATTGGGTTAATCTACATTTTGCTTCACCCATGGTTGGCTGAAAAAGCCACACTGGAATGAACCACAGGTACTAGCAAACCATAAATCACCCCTGCATTTTCAGCCTGTGGGCTGTATGTGGCCCGGCAAGCAGCCTTGAAGGTCCACTAGCATTTTTGAAAAGGTCAATGAATTCACTGCCACCAAAAAAGCACCATCCTGAAGGATTTCCTGTTGCTTTCCCAAAAGACACACTGCCAAGTGCCCTCCAGGCTTTAGTGATGTTTCCAACAACCAGCCTTGCTGCCACTCTGCTAGCTGATTGATGCATCGGGTATTCTTACGCAGCTTGCAATTATTTTTAATTTATCAATGTGGTCTTTCTTCTCTACAAGTTGTGCAGGCCTGCCATAAATTAGGGTTCACAAACCCTAGTGATTGTATTTGTACATCATACTAAGTTCTAAGGGGATTCTTATGATTTAGAGTCGGAGTAACAGAAAATCTCTAGCGGAATGCAATCCAGGGTTTTTTCTGCACCACAAAATATCCAGAAAAGTCATAATGACAATAAGGCACGATATATCCTTATTTGCAGTGGACTTGCAGACTATCCAGTACATCTATATTCATTGCACCAGGTGCCAAGTGTTTATCATAAATAACTGCTGCCTTTATGTTTCAAACAAAGGCAATGTTTACAGATGACCAGAGAGTAAGCGAAGGTTATATCTCTTCTTCCTCCTCACTCGTGGGTCCATCTGGCTGGCTGGCTGCCTGTTCAGCCTGTTGCTTTACATACTGGGCTTTTAGTTGCTCCAGTTCTCTCAGCTCAGCTTCCACTTTTAATCTGTGCACCCCGCGTCGATTCTGAAGCAGCTTCATGGGAAACGGATTCATATCACCAAAGGCGATGCTCATCAGCTTTCTGGAAGAGGAGAACTACATGAGCCAAACAAGAAATAGAAACCTGGTAACTCTGGCTGAACATACATTTGGGAGAGAAATATCCTTCTTCAAAATAGAGCAGCTTTGCAAAGTGCCTGTCCAAAGATTAACATGTTTGTGCTGTTCTGCCAAAGGCCTCTCTTAGATCACACTAATTTAGATTTCCTGAGAAGCTTTTTTTAAATATGCAGTTAATTGAAGCTTTATATTAGACAAAACATCTGCAGCAAAGTACGATGATTGCCAAAGTGACACCTGTGTGATGACATTATCTCTCAAATGCTGTTATTATGTGCTTGCATTCTGACATACTGCAAGTACGCGCAGCACGGTATTTGTGAGATGCCATCGTACTGTCATCATTATTAATCTCCCTTTGCTATATCCTCAGAGACACCCATGATATTAGATTTGGTGGTCAATCAAATTAGAAAAACACAGAGACAAAGATTTAGAGATCAGAAATACCGAAACTCAAAACCCATTGGTGAGCATATTGAAATGAGAAGGAAAAAGGATATTAACAAAGTCTATTTACTTGATTGGTGCTCAAGCATCCTTTTCACATCATACAAGTAGAAGCCCCTTCCTTGGAGTTAGTGAGTTTGCTGTCTGACCATTGTGTTATTTCCAGATTGGGCAACAACTCAAGGAATTAGGGCTGGTGCGGCTTAATAAAGGAATAGAAACTCATTTTATACCAGGTGTCAGCCTGAAAAGTTCCCGTTTGCCTCAACACTATGTTATTTAAACTACTTGATGTGTGTTGGTTTTCCTGCACTGCCTTTGGCTTCTAAAAACATTCTTACCTGCCATCACAGATAGTTTTGGTGAAAAAACGAAGATATTGATAGAATTCCAGATTGTCCTGAATCTTCAATATTGCTTCTTCATTATATTTAAAAATTGCGAGTGCATAACGGAATATCACCTGGGGCAAAAAGAAACTTGATTGATTTTATGTAGTATATTACTGGAAGGATGTAGTCATACCTGAATAATTTACAAGGATAGTAAAGATTCAATAAACATGTCCAGAAAATTGGTCTAAGTTGGTCTAGCTGCTGGGAAATATATGAAGACACTTAACCAACTTTGTGGATGAGTATAACTTTCTTACCTTTGCACCTTCATAGAGGAAAGCATCCCAAACTTGGAGCAGAAGATCACTGATAAGACTGTCGACAAAAACAACCAGGAACCAGTTAAAGGTCACTAAGGACAGGTCAATTTGAAGTTGATCTAAGTGTGCTGTCAGCCTGGGAAGCTTCTCTGATAAGATGTCTTTGAAAACTCTTTGATCTACCTGGATTTGGCAAAATATCAATAGTGATAAGCACTTACGTTAGAAAGGCTATTCTTCATTTCTATGGTCTCACAGGTTGATAATTCTTATAGAGAAGAAGATCTATTTGGAAAAATGAGTTCTTTTAGCTGCTCCTGCCTTTTTAAATATTATTTCCAGCACTTTGAAACAAACATACAGTCTTACACTGTAGCTATTCCAGTAAGATTGGCTGTAGTGTATGAGATCCATATACAGTATATGGGTCAAAAGCCCTAATTGTGAGAGGGATCTTGGAGTTCTAGTGGACAATCACTTAGATATGAGCCAATAGTGTGCAACAGCAGCCAAAAAAGCAGTGCAATCCTTGGTTGCATACAAAGAGGGATTGAGTCATAATCACGGGAAGTATTAATACCGCATTATAAAACTTTAGTAAGACCACATCTGGAATACTGCATCCAGTTTTGGTCACCATATTATAAAAAAGATGCTGAGTCTTTGAAAAGTGTGCAGAGAACAGCAACAAAGATGATTAGAGGCCCGGAGACTAAAACATACAAAGAACGGTTGCAGGAATTGAGTATGGCCAGTCTAGAGAAAAGAAGGACTGGGGTGACATGATAGCAGTGTTCCAATATTTGAGGGGCTGCCACAAAGAAGTGGGCGGAGGGTCAACCTATTTTCCAAAGCACCAGAAGGCAAGACAAGGAACAATGGATGGAAACTAATCAAGGAGAGAAGCAACCGAGAACTAAGGAGAATTTTCCTAACAGTGAGACCAATCAACCAGTAGAACAGCTTGCCTTCAGAAATTGTGGGTGCTCGTATCACTGGAGGCCTTTAAGAAAGAGACTGGGGCAGCCACTTCTCTGGAATGGTATAGGGCCTCCTGCTTGAGCAAAGGGTTGGACTAGAAGACCTCCAAGGTCCCTTCCAACTCTATTACTCTGTAGATCCTTCCAATAGGTTCTGCTATAGTATAAGCAATTCTCAAAATTACTTATTTCTCACAGTATAAAATTCTGTAATTATCCTGTTCCTCGGCACAGAACGGAGCTCAGACTTACTTGTGAGCCTATTAATGTGTTGCTGTAGTAATCGTGAGGCATTAAATTATTTGTGATATGAACTAAGCACCAGAAAGCTTCCTCCTCCTCTTCTAGGATCAGCAAGGCAATGGCAACCAGTCTAGGATGAGTAAGACACCATTATAACTAAAGAAGGTAAGCATATTACACATTAAACCTGTGACACCTCAGATGGTTACAAATCTGAATTTTCAATGTTGAAAATAACAGCAAAATGGAAATAACAACAAAAAACGCTAGAGACCCAGAGGATTCTTTTAAAAACTTTGCTACATTTGAAATGAAGAAGTATAAGAAACGTAAGCAGGCACCTGTTCAGTCCTTGGCAATAGCCGATGGTTGGATTTTGCCAGGAGAATGCAAGTAAGACTCTTCTGAGTTTGGGAATAAGCTGGGAAGTCGGTGACATAAAATGTCTATTGTTGGGCAGCGTGCGATGCAGATCCAGTTCAATTTGCTGGGAAGCTGGGTGCTCAGCATTTTCACACTTCTTGAGTAAATTGTGGTAATGACCAGCAGAGCGTGTTTGCTTTAACCGGTGGCTGATAATCCACCTCCAGACCCTCTGGCGATGCACTGCTGGGACACCACACCGCAATAAGCTTTTTAGCTCCGAGGAGGGAGTCAGTTCCCCAAGGTTATTCCACCGCTCAGAGAAAGGTTTCTCTGTGGTCTCCTTGTTCAGATTGGTGCATTTGATCTCCAGGGCCTGGATTTTGGCCAAGAGCTTCCAGTCTGCAGCTTCATATTCAGGAACTGTCATAAACCCATAATCATCATATTGACTAAACAGTGGAAAAAAACAGAATTAGGGAAATGACAAATTATTAGGCCATGCTGGTGGAGAAAATGTGAATTGTCTTGAAGCATATTGTACAAATATTGTAATAATGTTTTTAAAAAATGGAGGTGTATTTTGGAAGCCTAGCATTTGATAATTGTGCACTTAAATAAAAATTAGTCCTAATGATTGTTTTTTTAGATTTTACAATAACACGGACCAAAAAACTCTGAAAAAAACAAGGCAAGCAAAGTGATCTACATTTACCTGCTGTTTGAATACACAAGTAAAGACCAGCAACTAATGCTAAGTTATCTTACTTCAACTTAACCTACACTATTGCAAAAGCAGAATAAGGACATGTAGCATTATCAGTGGACCATCAGTTGAAAGAATGAATCTGAAATTCTTGCTTCTAGCCAAAGTGAGCCTGGGACAAATACGAACTATCCCATCTGCAAACTCTCGTTGCTTTCATTAGAATGGTGGAAGTAGCATTGTGGCATTGCACTGGAAGCTCCACCCCCTTTGGAGGGGTGCACAAGGTTACAAGACAGGAAGAAAAGCCCCCAATCTTGCTTTCTTCCCCACCCCACTGAAGATATCACTGATCCATGCCATGCCTCTTTCACAAATGGTCCTATTAGTAATTTACTTGACTGGGCTTAGCTGAATAGGAATCAGGGTTTCTTCCTTCATATCCCATTGCAGTGCCTCTTCAATGAGTTCTGTCACCAATGCCATGTGCTCTTTCGCCAAATCCGGCAGCCCCTGAAAGGTCCGTAGAGACATCAGGTACTTGCTTTCAATCTGGCAATTGTGGGCTTGCAGTTGAGCACACTGCCGTACAAAGAGAGAAAAAATGGTTGTCAAAATAGAGGATTGTTCCATCTGCCTCTTGGATTCATTCTGAAAGTGTTCTGATTTTGAAGTTTTGTTTTGTTTTTTTTAAAAAAATAAAGTAACCATCTACAGATTAAAGTAGGGAGTATTAAAATCATTTGTTTGAGACAGGAATCTGATCTTGTCAGTATAAATTCATGCGTCTTGTAGTAGTTCAATTGACCTGTATATAGTTATGTAAAGGTAAAGGATTCCCCTTATCTCAGAGGTCTCCAAACTTGGCAACTTTAAGACTTGTGGACTTTAACTCCCAGAATTCTGCTTCAGAAATGCTGCTTCAGAACAAACCTGGGGAGGAAGGAGGAGAGGGACACCTGTGAATTCTGGGAGTTGAAGTCCACAAGTCTTAAAGTTGCCAAGTTTGGGGACCCCTGCCCTACCTAGTTGGGTCTGACTCTAGGGGGCAGTGTTTATCTCTGTTTCCTAGCTGAGGGAGCCAACATTATCCAAAGACATTTCCATGGTCATGTGGCCAGCATCGCTATATGCCAAGGGGGGCATAGAATGCTATTACTTTCACACCGAAGTGGCATTTACCCACTTGTGTTTGCATGCCTTCAAACTGCTAGGTGGGCAGCAGCTAGGGCAGGAATGGGAGCTCACCCCATCCCGCAGCACTTAAGTCTGAAACTGCAACCTTCCAGCTGACAAGCCCAGCTGCTAGGCCATTGCACCCCTCATATAGTACGTAGTATACTTATATGTTGTTTTGCATATTTATTAGATGGGGATTATTTTTCCCCCATTAGTGTTGTCATTGCAAGAAATCTGCAATTTTGTTAACCTTTTCATTATTTCATGATATTTTTGAAGAGGAAGTGATTGTAAGGCCTTCTGAGATGAATACATGGAAGGTATTGCAAAGACACACATGCTGCTAGCTTTGAAACATTTTGTCTGCTGTGGGAATTCAATAGGGGTTGGTGCCAGTCAGCTTCAGGAATGGTGAAAAAAATTCTGCCCATGCCATATTTTCCCAAAAAGTAACAACTGCAGCGTGTTACTTTTCTTCATAAGAATTTAGCAATCAGCCACTGAATTGGTAGCATCATTGGGTTAAATTAAGGATTCTCTATTTTCCACTGATCATCCCATCCATTAATCAAGACTGCTTTTAACTGCATTGCCTCATTTTGGATGTGAAGCTAGGGGCCTACTTAGATGATAATCCATAGTATCGTCGAGTAGGAAGTAATCAGGTCCAGCCCCCTGCTCAGTGAAGGCTCCTTGGTTGTCCGTCAGACAATCTCAGATGACCATTCAACCTCTTTTTGAAGATGATAGCTCATATCATCAGTTTATGAGGCTAAGCAGTTGATACGTGGACTTTATATTGATGCTTTAATCACAGAATTATAGGGATGGGGGGAGACAGGCATTAGAAACTTTCCAAAGATGGGTGTTTCTTACCATCATGAACCTCCTATACTCAATTATCTACTTAAGTCTCCATTGGGTTGTGCCTTTCAACGCAAGTCTGGTTCTTCTCAGGACTGCAATTTTTGTAAATTAAAAGCTTAATTCACTGTTCTTTACAATTTGATGGTTTCCAGTTTACATTCACCTAGCTGTTAATATGTTTTTTTTTTCAAAAGGTATGCTCTTTTTGAACACACCTCCCCTAAATATATATTTTGTGTTTATTTGTGAATAAAAAGTAATGGCTTTTTAGCAGACTCATTATTTATTGTTAACTACGTTACAACTGGAATTATTTGAGTTAACTGTAGCAGCAATTTGATGGCAGGTTTATTTTGTCTATCTACATCTAGGGAATCCTGAAATGTTGCAATCACTCTGAACCAATCTACACATTGTTTGTGGGTAAAATATTTTTTTTCCATATCTCTGAATTCACAGTGAACCCAAAATTGGGGTGAAGCCAGTCATGCGGCCCTCCTCAAACTGTATCATATGAACAGTCACATGCCAGTGACATGAGAAATGAGCAAATAAAAAGAGTTCCCAAAGTTTCTGTGTTTGACAGACAAGTAGAAAACTTCCTATATATTTGGAAATCAAATTAAAAATGGAAGAAGAAAATCAAGACACCATTGGGAGTCAAATAGCCTTGCTCCTTACCTTCATCAGAAGGTTTTTTTCTCTCTGTGCCACAGTGCTCCATATTTTGCTAACTTGGTGGACTTCGGAGTTCAGAAATTGGTTCTGAGTCTTGTATGCCTCAAGATCATCCTGAGAAAAATACATGAAAAAGCATGTAAAGTAACCCTCACCCTGAAATGTTTATGCAATTAGGTATAAATTGATGGACACTGGGATCGCAACAAGGAAGAAATGAATGAATGAATGAATGAATGAATGAAGGAAGGAAGGAAGGAAGGAAGGAAGGAAGGAAGGAAGGAAGGAAGGAAGGAAGGAAGGAAGGAAGGAAGGAAGGAAGGGAAAGATCAGTCTCTTTTTATTTCTTTTTATTTTTACCTTCCCTGGTTTTCCAAATTTGTCAAGAACATTGTGACCAAAAATGTAACATGAGCCTTCACTTGTCTAATGTCTGTGTAGAAAGTGTTACAGCCACACAGATAAATAGAACAATGACTTACAGTATTAATGTGGATTAGCCAATGGGAAATAAGCCCCATACAACTGAGGACTTAAGACAGATTGATGGATATTCATGTCAGATACTATTTAAAGTCCTCTCTGGCTTAGGACCAATCAAAGAGGAACAGTCAATTCCCATGTTCTTAGATCATCCACAAGAAACCTTTTATGTGTACTGTTGCAAATATGCTAGACATCTATAATCTATAAGGTTTTATCAGTTCATTTAAAATGCTGTTTAAAACTTATTTCAAGAGGCTATGGTGCAGATAGTCTTCGCTTACCAACTGCAATAGGGTCTGGTAACTCCTTCATTAAGTGAAGTAGTGAGTCGTTAAGCACAATGTCATGTGACCACATTGAGTTACGACATCAGTTCTGGGTTTTGGCTGCAGCCTTTAAGGCTATGTCTGCCCATGTTAACAAATATATAAAAGTTAACTTTGCATGAAGCATGGTGTAAATTGTGGGCTTATCATAGCTCTGCTGCTTGCATGAGTCTTACAAAGATCATTGTGCCATTTTCAATTATATGGATTATTTTATGTCAACAATTATGCATAATATATCCTAATTTACATAGATTTATTCTAGGTTTTTCATTTATAGGGAAAAGCCAAGAACTACAATAGCATCAGCTTTTTATTGTCAGGCAGGGAAATCTTAATTGAACTGCATCTCTGGTTTCCTAAAAATTAGGCAAGTATTGCCCATCCATTTTAAACATGGTTTCTCTATTGTAACTGCTACGAATTTGTAAACTAAATATGAGTCAGTAGTTTTTAGGAGAGTGTATTTGTTGCCCAATCCTGTTCTATTTTTAGAAGTGTCTACATACATATTCAACACGCAAGCATATCATTGGCAAAACAATAAGTGTGTAATTGTGAAAGGCTATATAGCCAAAACGCAACAATATTGTACTGATCATACAATTTGAGCCCTATTGTGAATTCCTCTAATGAGTACCTTGAGATGTTCAATCTTTTCCTGTTGCTTGTACAAGGTCTCGGTCATGATGCTGTCTGCCTCAGTAATGGAGTCGGGCATCTCTCTAGTGAGCTGTTCTGTCAGCTTGAGGATGACTTGTTGCTTGGCTTCGTTTTTGTCCATCAAGAGTTGCACGTGTTCCCTCAGCTCCTTGATGTGCTCCTCCTTCAAAGCAGCCTCCTGCTCCAGGTCTCTCTTTTCCATCTCTAGCACTTGAACCTGCCTGTTCAGCTCAGCAATCTGCCTCACTTTGTGGCGCACCAATTCCAGCCTGTCTTTTTCTGTAGCTGTGACCAGATATCTGCAGGACTCTCGTTTCTCTTGCTGAGCTGCCTCCAGAGCTTTTTGGAGAAGTTTGACCAGTTCCTGTAGGAGAAAAAAAAAAGAAAGAAAGAAAATCTATCCATGTCTATTAAACCGGGTAGGAGCTATAGAAACAACCCACCACTATATACTAAAAACCCAAGAGTAGCAATGGGAAAGAAAGGATCTCCTGGTTTTCCATTTAGGGCAGGGGTTTGCAACCTGAAACACTCAAAGAGGCATTTGGACCAATTTCCCACAGAAAAGAAAACACCGGGAGCCTCAAAACCTGGGTGGGCATGGCCAACTCAACATCACTCCCACCAGTCACATGACAAGTCCCCACCACACCTACCCAGGTTTTGTGGCTCCTGGTGTTTTCTGAGTGAAATGGGACTCTCTCTCTCTCTCTCCTCCTCCTCCCTCCCTCTCATTTCTGTTTTTTTGTGTTTTACCTTCTCAGGCCAGGTGAGGAATGACTGAGAGGAGAGGGTAAGGGGCATGGCCATCCAGTGGTGGGATCACCAACAGGGAGCCCAAAGAGCTGCATGCTGCTCCAGAGCCGCATGCAGCTCCAGAGCCGTGGGCTGCTGACACTCAATTTCGAGCTTCTTAGGTGCATCTGGTAGGTCACTGTATGAAACAGAAGACTTGCTAGTTAAGCTTAGGTCAAATTCAGCAGGGATATTTTTATGTTCTCTTCGTCTCATGAAAACACATTACTTTGTAGTTCAACCCTGACAAAATAACTCTTTAATTACAGAAAGAAAAACATACATATAAAAGACATAAGTCAAGCTCTCCACACTTGTAGCACATCTGGAATTTTGGCAGCATGTTTTAAGCACCTTGAAGAAAATGGCTGAAATGAAAACGGCTGAAGTGATAGGCACAGACAATAATAAATTATTTAATGGGAAACTGATTAACAATTGTTTCCTACCTGCTCCTCTGCCTTCCACAACACCCTCTTTTATCCTTGTTTTTTTCCCCTCTGGGCAATTAGGTAGATTGTCCTGTAAAGGACCAAAGCAACACAAAGCACCAAGCCTGCAGGTTCCAACGTTTTGTTTTCTAAAATGCTTCTGGGTCAATTTGGAGCCTGTATCACAGACATTGCTGGAAATAAACGACATTTGAAGCTGATGCTTTGCAGAATTGTATCTTTTTTTCTTTGATTAAAATATTTTTTTAAAAAAAAATCAACATGTAGCAGGTGGTCTTGTGGATGCCAATCAAAGTACACTTAAAGAACATGTTGTGGACCAAGATATAGATGAATACAATTCATAGCTCTCCTTCATCTAAAGTGAGGTGAGAAAAAAATCATGGTGGCAGATTTGCCTTCCAAGGAACTTGGGCCCAGTTAAAATGTTTTTCCATTCCCTCCTTCTAAGACTATAAGCAAACTAACAAAAAGTAGCAGAGTAGCATATGTGCCATGCTGTGACAGGAAGATTAAATATATATATATATATTGGCAAGATCTCTATGGAATTTTGAGCATAAACCAGCCATAGCCATCACTGGGATGATGTAATAATGCCTTTCCTCATTGTTATTATTTTGGCACAAAAATGACTGGATGATTCTAAAAGACACTATAACTCTCTAGTGGCCATAGACCTACCTCAAGCAATTTTAGGATTTTAGATTACAATGTCAAAAGATGGTACATCTGACTTGGTTACTATAGGTCATCTTAACACAGACTGAAGTTCTCTGTTTCCTTGAATCATCCTCAAGATAAAACAGCTGATTCATAAGTTCCCCATAGCCATTGGGCTTGTGATATTCATATGATGTATCCCGGAGAGCCACTTTGAAGTGACTTGTTGTTACATTAAATAACAACTCTTGGGAAAACTACCACAAATGTTGGGAATGTCCCGTCTGTTATACAAGCAGCTCTTAGGACCATTCTCTGAAAATGACATTGCATTTTCAGTCTCTCTCTCTCTCTCTTTTTGAGAAAATGTAGGACAGGAGTGGGGGGAAGTGAAAATGTCACAGTTATTGGGGTGTGTACAGAATTGAGTAGCACAGCATTTGTACAATGGCAAGACCCTCTCCCTCCTCAAATCAGTTCTTGTCATCTGAAGTTGCAGGAATGAAAACACACACACACACACACACACACACACACACACACACTTGCCTAACATTCTGGAGAACGATAGGCGAGATGGCCGCAAAGTTTCTTCCAGTTTAACATAGCATTCAGAATTGTTCTGTGTGCAGCACAGAAACATCATACATAGATCCAAAGCAAATATTTCCATATCTGGAAAGAATCTATATTTCTTTCATATAAGAATGACCCAAATTTTCATTCCACTAAAAAGTACAAATGGCAATAACCAGTACTAAATTTCCAAAGACAAATTAGGGGGAAATTGAAAAGATTCTGAGAGCTGGTATTGTGCTAATATTTAGCACCAAAAATGGAAACTTTCTATATTTTTCTGAAAGGAAGATGAAGTTCCCTCTTCCCCCAAACTGTGTGAATTGAGAAGGTCTTCTTTGCTCCCTACAACTAGATGTTCCTGAAAGCAAGGGAATATTTCCTTAGATGTAGAGAATGGGGACAAACACCTGCCATTTAGATCCATCTCCATAATTAGGGGCCTGGAGGCTAAAACACATGAAAAACAGTTGCAAGAACAGGGCCTGGCTAGTGAAGAGAAGGACCAAGGATGACAAGATAGCAGTATTTCAATGTTTGAGGTTCTGTCGGAGAGAGGAGGGGGACAACCTATTTTCAAAAGCACTTAAAAGCCAGACAAGGAACAATGGATGGAAACGGATCAAGGAAAGAGTCAACTTAGAAAGAAGGAGAAGTTTTCTGATAGTGAGAAGAATCAACCAATGGAACCACATGCCTTTAGAAGTTGTGGGTGCTGCATCTCTGAGGCTTTTAAGAAGAAACTGGACAGCCACTTCTCAGAAGTGGTATAGAGTCTCCCGCTGGAGCAGGGATTTGGACGAGATGACCTCGGAAGATCCCTTCCAGTTATTCTGTTATTCTGTATTCTATTCTGTAGCAACCCACAGATTATCCAAGGACATTCCAGTGAGTTCATTGATCCCGCCTATATGACATCCATTCTCAGCCCCTTAGCTATTGCCAAGCATTGTCATCTTTTTCCTGCCCATCATTTGTTCACATATAATGCCCAGAGCAGAGTTTCTCAATCTTGGCAGCTTGAAGATGTATGGACTTCAACTCCTAGGCCCCAATATGGCCTAGACTAGAGTATATCAATTCCTGCTTGCTGATAATTTCTTCACCTTGGGCTTTATTTACATCATGAATGAAGGCAAATATACATATCCCAGGATAATGTTGCAGGGCCCAATCTGGGTCGGTATCCAGGACTAGAGGTTTAGTTTTCCAAGCTTTTGAACTTGTGCTGGGGTTCCTTCTCAGGGAACTTCTCTTTGGCAGAATGTGTGCTTTGGGCTATTCTATGTGTAGTATTTATGTGATGCCTGGTTGTGTGTGGTTTTTTACTTGTTGGTTGGGGAGATTGGGGATTTATTTATATCAGAATTAGGATACTGAATCTTCTTTCATATATGGAACACCTACTAGCCATCTCCAAGTAAGTCCAGAAATATTTCACAAGAAGAGTTCTCCACTCCTCTACTCATTGTAGAATACCTTATGCCACCAGACTTGAAATTCTAGACCTAGAAAACCTTAAATCTAAACCTTAAATCTGATCTAAATATGGTATATAAAATCATACATTGCAATGACTTACCTGTCAATGAATACTTCAGCTTCAACCATAACAACACAAGAGCACACAATAGATACAACTCAAGGTTAACCGCACCAAACTTGACTGCAGGAAATACGACTTCAGCAACAGAGTGGTCAGTGTCTGGAATACTCTTCCTGACTCTATAGTTTCTTCCCCAAACCCCAAAAACTTTAACCTTAGACTATCTACTATTGACTTCACCCCTTTCCTAAGAGGTCTGTAGGGGGTGTGCATAAGCGCACCAATCGTGCCTACCATCCCTGTCCTATTGATTCTTTTATTTTTCTTATATGTGCCCATTTCATGTATTCATAACTATGTATATGCTTATACCTATTATCTTGTAAGCGCTTGACAAATCAAATAAATATAAATAAATAAATAAATAAATGAGTTTTTCCTCCTCTCATTCTATTAAGTATCCAGCTTTCATAGGTATACATTATTGGGAAAATGCTTTAACTGTTCTGATGGATTTGGCCATTGCAATATGATTTGTTTTCATGATCTTGACTGTCACTGCCCTCATTGCTATGAGCAATTGTTGAAATAAATTGTTTACCACTTTATTGCTTCAAGATAAATGGTGAAGTCACTAACCTCACTACTTGGCAGTACCTTTGTTTCCTTAATGTTTAACACTCTATTAACCTGGGTTTGTTATGCCAGTTGTACTTTCAACATGAGCTCTTCTAAATCAGGGGTGTCAAACTCACATCATCACGGCATCGTAACATGACGTATCGTGACCCCCCACACTTTGCTAAACTGGGCAAGGGCAGGGCCAGCATGTGATGCATCTGGCCCAGGGGCTGCAAGTTTCACCCCTGTTCTAAATCCTTACTTTCAGTTACTGGAGAGATAGTTTGCAAACAGTAAGAACTTGATTTTTATGGATGCAATGCAATGGATTTTGAATGCAACAGGATGAAATGTGGTTAAGATTTCAGCTGCAAAATCTGTTTTTTTCCGAAACAGAACTGATGACTAAGATAATTTATATCATCTGCCTAATTACCTACTTGACATTATTACATCATATGTTTTCTATCATTTGTATCAATTTGTGTCACTTGTATAATTAGACAAATATGTAATCTCATGCACACTATGTAATTAAGTCAAATGCGTAATCACACAAATTACGCAAATTACTTTTTTGTACATGTTTTCATTGCCCAATTCCTTGCTCAGGCAAGAGACCCTATATCATTTAAGACAAAAGGTTGTCCAATTTCTTCTTAAAATGTCCAATGATGGAGCACCCACAATTTCTGGAGAAAAGTAATTGTTCCAATTGTCAGGAATTTTCTCCTTGATTAGTTTCCATCCATTGCTTCTTGTTTTGTCTTCAGGTGCTTTGGACAATAGCTTGACTTAGTTCTCTTTGTGGCAGCCCCTGAGATATTGGAACACTGCTATCATGTCTCCCCTAGTCCTTCTTTTCATTAAACTAGGCATACCCAATTCCTACAACCGTTCTTCATATGTTTCAGCCTCCAACCTCTCATCATCTTTCTTGATGTTCTCTGCACTCTTTCTAGTTCTGAAGTTCTTTCTATTTTCTGAAGTTCTAAGCATATGTGTTTAGGAATCAGGAGCAGTAATAATGGTAATTTTATTTCATTGCAGAATTAGCCAATGTAATTTTTTTTCTATTTGCAGCCTCTTCCAAGATTACATTATGAGGGAATTAGCAAATCTAGTGGATAAAGCAGGGCAGTTGAGCTGTGTATAGGGGTTTTAACATGTTTATAGCTATTTTACCTCTCTAATCTTTCTCTCTTGAGGGGTTAGCATAAATTTAAAATTGCCTTCATTTTGGAATAAAGCATTAATCGTGTTGGTAAACTCTATGTGTGTATGTACTGTATATGTGACTTACCACAGTGTGTGAACCAAAGCAAACTATAACATAGAATGAGTCACAGAGTCTAGTGAATGAATTCATTTTCTTAAAGCAAAATAATTATAGTATTTAGTAAAATCAGCAAAAGGACTGAATTGGGACTTATATTGTAAAAGCTGCTTCCTTTTTTCCTTTGTGAAATAATGAAGAACAAGGGTGGTTTTCAGCAGTTTTACAAGAAGTGTGTCACAACAGAGATTTTTTGGTAGAGGAACTACCGAATGCAATATCTTGCAAAGTTATGTCCTCTTTTAACATTAGGTTAGCACGTTGAACATCCAGCAATTTATTACAGGAACAAATCAACTCACTCTGTTATTCCAGCAGTTTTTCTGTAGGGCTTTTAATATCTGAGATTGTTGCTGGATTAAGGACATCAGGGAGGATGGTTGATTTTATGTTTCACTGGATTTATATATTATTTTTATTGATTTTAAATGGGTGTTGTCAAACATCAGGAATCCTTGTAGAGCTTGTAAGATATATATATATATATGTATGTATGTATGTATGTATGTATGTCTGTATGTATGTATGTATATATGTATATATGGATCTTTGGTTATTCGGGTTTTCTCCTGCGTAAGATTGGAAGTATCTAGGCAATGTTTCGATGAAGTCTCATTCATCATCTTCAGGCTTGTGTCTTCGGCTCTGTGCTTCTCAGAGTGGTGTGAGCTTGCAACTGCTTCTTCCTTTTAACTGCTAGTGGGGGTGTGATTTGATTGGGTGGGGGCTTGGCTGTGTTCTGATTGGGTGGGGGTGTGTTCTCATTGGTTGGGGGTTTGGCTGTGTTCTGATTGGTTGGGGGGTTGGCCGTGTTCTGATGGCTGGAGGTGTGTTCTGTTCAGGTGGGAGCTTGGTTGCGCTCAGGTTAGTCTTAGTTGCTGGGGGATTTGAGCTGGTGAGCTGTGATCCTTCTGTTTGGCTTCGAGTTCGTGGTTGTGCCGCATCTTCATGGTGGGTGTCAGTTCGCTTCATGTATGGCTCGAAGGGGTTTGAAGTGGGTAATGATGCAGCTGCAGTGCGGCTTCTGGTCTGTGGTCGTGTCTCATCTTCTGTGTGGGTGTGAGTCTGCTTTCTACATGGAAGTGTGGTGGTGGCATTTTGTGTGGCCCTTGAGGGTGTGGGTCTGGTGTCATTCTTCATGTTAGGTACTCATCTGTTCATGAGGGCGGGTTTCCAAATGGCTGGTAGGCAGGAGGTGCCATCTCGTTTATTGGGTGTCATCTCGTTTATTGGGTAAATAAAGGGAGGAATCATCTCTTCTATTCATGATGATTCCACCAGACTGTCAATTATTTGGAAGCCTGCGCTCACAAACAAAAAAATCTCCACACCACAAGCCAGGCAAACACCTGGGCACAAACAGATCCCCCCTGATACCTCCACCTCAAACACACCCCAACTAGGCACCCAGATGAAACTTAGCTTCCTAACAAATGATAGCCATCCATTTACTTGGAGCCAAGATGCACTAAAAGCCTCCAATTCAGGAACACAGTGTTGCCAGCCAACCAAGACAAAAAAAGCCACAAAACAGACAGAAGATATTAGAAACACCAATCAAGCAGAACACAGCAAACTCCAAGACCAATAAACACAGACCAAGACTCCCAACCAATCAGGATGAAGAAAAAACCATTCTGGCACAGCAGTAGGCTAGCCCCAAATTTAAAACTGAAACAACTATCGTGTTTCTCCAATATGGCCTCCACCAATAGGAAGCCCCAGCATGATTTATTGGCATAAAATCAAATTAAGCCCCTCCCCCCAAATTAAGGCCCATATTTAACATGCAAAATGGGGGGGAATGGCGGGGGGGGGGCTTGCCGTTAAGTAGTACTTTTATTGTATGCCCGGATATGGTGCTGCCTGTGTTGATGGGGCACTTCATATCTGGAGACCTTCCACCGTTACTTTCCCTTCTCTTTTGCTGCCGCGACGTTAGAGCAACGCCGCGGCATTTGGCGCAGCCACATACGGCCAGTCAGGGCTCCTCCCTGCAACCGGAGCCCTGAGGAGACACTTGGGGAGACACTTGGCTTCAGGCGCTCCTGTCGCCGCCTTCCCTTTGCTTTCGAAGGTAAAGTGAATTATTTTAAAAACGACACCCTACTACAACAAAGCCTCCCCTGCCCAAGAGGGCAGCCCAACCCCACATGGGGAGGCAAATCTCCCAGGGCCTCTTCGCTTCCTCCCCGACCTCCCTACACTGAGCGCCTCTGATGCGCTGGTCCCTTCAGCCCAGCTAGCTGTTCCACCTCAAAGAAAGGCCAGGCGGGCGGCTGCGGAGCAGCAGCAGCGGGTCCGAGCCACTCACAGTGGAAACAGCCACCACCCTTAGCCTGATGCAGGGAGAACGACCGAGGTTAGTGCCCGCCAGCCCGTCCTTCCCGCCTTTGGAGGCACCTCCACCGAGCGCCTCTGCGGCCGCCGGGCTGAAGGGACCGACACATCAGTGGCACTCAGTGTAGGGCTGAAGGGACCGACGCATCAATGGTGCTCAGTTTAGGGAGGTCGGGGAGGAACCGAAGAGGCCCCAGGAGATTCGCCTCCCCACGTGGGGTTGGGCTGCCCTCTCATGCAGGGGAGGCTTTGTTGTAGTAGGGTGTCATTTTTAAAAAATTCACTTTACCTTCGAAAGCAAAGGGAAGGCGGTGACGGGAGTGCCTGAAGCCAAGTGTCTCCTCAGGGCTCTGGTTGCAGGGAAGAGCCCTGACCGGCCACACGTGGCTGCGCCAAACGCTGCGGCGTTCCTCTAACGCCGCAGCAGCAAGGGAGAAGGGAAAGCAATGGTGGCCCGAACTCAAAGGTCTCCCAAACATCCAAGCTGTCACCGCCCGCCCACCCACCCGAGGATGCAAGGGGGGGGAATTAAGTCACTCCCGAAAAGATGGCCTAGCCGTTTTTTCGGGGGTCAAAAAAAAATAAGGCCCGGCCTTATTATGTGAGAAACACGGTATAAAAGTCTGACTCACAGACAAACACAATACAGAAGCCTGATGATGGCAGATGAGATTCTGCCAAAATGTTGCTACAACTTTAAAAGCACAACTGAATAAAGCTGAATATCATACATGTAAGTACCCACGAAAACTTAAGAATATATATATATATGTGTGTGTGTGTGTATGTGTATGTATATGTACACACACACACACACACACACACCAAAAATGAATCTCCTTAATCTGGGAGTTGTAATTATTTGGGAAGGAAAAGATTCTATTGTGTTCCATCCAAACACAGAAGTCTAATAGTCAGATTAGGGAAAGGGCAATAATCTTATTTACTAATAACTAGAAACCCGTTTTGGACTTTTTGCTGAAGAAAGGAAAAAGAACTGAACTCATGATTTATGGATTTGATGGTTAGAATGGGAAGAAAAGTTGATGTAATCTTAGAGAGAGATGGTGAAGTATTAACTGCTGCTAAGAAGATTGGAAGCCATTTTTTAATAACCTCTTTTTTCAATTTTCTTTCTTATTTATTCACTATGTTTTATTTTCTGTATTTCTGGTCTAAACTTTGCAGTGTTTCCTTAATAAAATTAAAACATTTTCCCCCTATAGAACATACTTTGGATGTAATATTTTTAGGGTGGGTATGCTTTTATGGAGCATGAAAAATATTATTGTAAAATCATGTTTCTTTCACCATGTTAAGCCCATCAAGGTAATATTTTCATCATTTCCTTCCTACAAGCAGTATACACAATTCACCCCATTACTGTTATGTTCCTCAACAACCCTGTCTGGTTGGTTAGGTTCAGAGTGACAGACCCAACATTATTTAGGAATAACTTTCTTACTAAGTTGGGATTTTAATTTGGATCTTTCCTCTCCTACCTAATTATATTGTAGCACCTAGCTACCATAAAAAGCTAACTAAGACGTGAGCTGGTTAATATTTGAATGAAAGTCATCAGAAAACCACAGGACTATTAGCCAGACTGGAAAGTTGGAAAAAATGCTACAAAAAGTTCCACTATCATTAAAAGCTTCATAGATACATCTGTGATTCACATAACCCAAAGCATATCTTACGTATACAGAGATAAAACATAAACCCATACAAAATACAAAAAATACAGTATAGGCATAGGCATAAAATTGATAGTTTAATGCGCATAGTATAAAACAAGTAATTTAGACTAACTTGGAGTGGTCTTCTATGACTCACAGAAATTACGTATCACAAAAATACATCTAAATCTGGATTAGCTACCCAGGTCTGTCCAGGGGGCATATCCAGAACATTCCTGCTAAAGTAAAATCTTTCAGCAAAGAGAAAGCTTCTTTATGGAGCAGTTTGAAAGGCACACTAACTTCTCAAAGGTTGAATCTGTTTAGCATTTAGCAATAGCATTTAGAGCTACATATCGCTTCACAGTGCCTTTACAGCGCTCTCTAAGCGGTTTACAGAGTCAGCCTATTGCCCCCAACAACCTGGGTCCTCATTTTAACTATCTCAGAAGGATGGAAGGCTGAGTCAACTTTGAGATTCGATCTGCCAAATTGCAGGCAGACGGCAGTCAACAGAAGTAGCCTGCAGTACTGCATTCTAACCACTGTGCCACCACGGCACTAAGCACCTGTTAGTACAGGTAGTCCTCAACTTACAGCCATTCATTTAGTGATCTTTTGAAGTTAGAACAGGACTGAAAAAGGTGACGTGTCACACTTACAACCTGTGGTGACATGATCAGAATTTGAATCTTGGCAACTGGCTCATTTTTAATGATGGTTTCAGTGTCCCAGGGTCATGTGATAACCTTTTGTGACCTTCTGACAAGCAAAGTCAACAGGGAAGCCAGATTCACTTAACAACCATGTTATTAACTTAACAACTGCACTGATTCACTTAACAACTGTGGCAAGAAAGGTCGTAAAATGGAGCAAAACTCATTTAACAACAGAAATTCTGGGTTCCACTGTGGCCGTAAGTTGAGGACTACCTATACTATTCTTCAATTGCCTCAGAGTGTTTCTACTAGTATTCTTTTTTTTTATGGAAACAGGCACCCTTAAACTGCACCCAGCATGTGGCCTAACACAGAATTGCCCACCTTTCTGGCTTTGCAGACCAACCTGGGGGTGGGGGGAGGGGGTGGCGAAACAACATTTCCGCATGAATGGTCGGCAAGCATGCACACACAGCTCCATTTCCATGAGTCTTGCACATGTACTTGACACTCTCACAAATGGAACGCACATAAAAGTGCTCACCTGCTGTTCGCGCAAGTGGGGAAGTGTGTGCATGCGCACTCGCCCACTGATTTCACAACCCAGTTGCAAAGAAATATCCTACTTCAGTTTCTTTATATTAAAAGTCAAGCAATTTACAGTCTGGATGATTAAATATATTTATCAATGAAAGGTGCCAGGTTTATTTGCTGGCTAGAACATGCTACTCCAAGGACATTTTTCCAGAAACTTTTCCAGTTTCATTTTGCTTCCATTTGCCAACAACCTGCATTATCACTAGAAATGTACCAGGAAAGAATTTCTAGTCCAACATTGTCTTATACATGGCTGGATACTTGATTTAAGGCTTACCTTCTGAGATTTTACTTCCTCTGTAAGAATCAAAACTTGTTGCTGAAGAGAAGCTATTTTTCCCTGTTCTGCTCCTTCAATAAAACGATGAAAACTGCTGTTTCCTTTTTTGTATTTTCGGAGTGTTGATGGCTTTGGTCTCATTTTTGTGTCTTTCTGCATGTCTGCCATGACTGAAATGAATATAAATGATAGGGAATAATCTACTTGCATTGGAAGATCTCAGAATTATATTCTGAACAATTGGTAGTTTAGCAAAACATTAATATCTCCTCTAGATAAGTCACAAGATTTATGAGCAATCCTCTGCATGTTTATCAGGAAGTACATTACTAAATCAAATAAACCTTTATTATGGTCAAAGACTAGCATAAGAAGGGTAGGGTACAAGAAATTTAAAAGCAAAAACTAACCAACACAAAAATACAATTGCATAATATATATAATTATACAGAACAACAAACATCTTTAAAAAGAGCCTAAAAGGAGAGAAGAAAAACAATAAATGGGCATAAAAACATGATAAACTATATATATATATATATAATGCAAATAATTCAATGAATCAATTACAAAATAGGCAATAATCATGGTCTAAATGCTCATTAAAATCAGTTTGTGATACAAGTCATGTTCTCTAAAGATTTTAAGTACTGCTGTGCAGAATGTGACAACATTGTGCGTTGTAACAGGATTGATATCTAAAAGCAGCAGAGGGTATAAAATTGTCTTGTGCACCCCAGGTATTTTTGCAATAAGGGCTAGTTCAAATACCTGTGTGGTATAGGCACTGGAGAAGTAAATCTTCTGTTCCAAAGGCATTTTTTTCAAGAACTGGACTTTCTTGTTTTTCTTTGAAGACGTTTCGCTTCTCATCCAACAAGCTTCTTTAGCTCTGGATGAGAAGCGAAACGTCTTCAAAGAAAAACAAGAAAGTCCAGTTGCCTCTTGAAAAAATACCTTTGGGACAACCATGGATGACTGAGAATCTCCATAATAAACATTCTGTTGTTTCTACAAAGTCAAATACTTAATTTGCATTAGATCTAATATCCCTGATATAAATCCCATTCAATTTAGAGGGGTTTATTTTTAAGTAACATTCAGATTGTATAATTATTTTTGTTTTTGTTCATCTCCCCCAGTTTGCCTTCATTGATTTACTTCATAACACGATCACAGGAAATGTCTTTTATATATTATCATAAATGCAAAGTAAGTACCTGTTTCCTCGGTTTCTCCTTTTAGGTGCTCTTCATCAGCAATAATTTCAAAATTATCCTCAAAGCTACCGCTGTCTCTTCGGTTCTGACGGCTGCCACACAGATTATGCACCGTGTTTCTGAAAGAAGAAAATTGCACAGAAAAGCTAATGCTTACATCTTAATTCTAGATCTCCCTATAGTGGTAAAGCATGCCTGGCTGCAGTATTTCAAAGGGCGTGTAGAAACTCATGTGACAGAACTGTACCTTCAAACTAACCCCCACCCCACCCAAATTCTCTGCAGACCGAAAAGCAGCATTCAAAAAACAAAAACCGCACTGTTACACTGGGTTTCTCTGTGTAGTAGGGCTACAAATCTGGGCTGCAAAAACCAACCAAGCCCCAGATGGCAACAAAGATATAAGCCATCATAGTTGGCCAGAAAATTTGCAATCGATTTGGAATCGACAGATTTTTGCAGCCAATATGTGGTATTCTAATCTAATGCCTAAAAATGTTTGCCTAGTGAAACACTAAATCATTATAAACTACCACCTGGTCTGAAGAGTTAAAATATTCAACTATCAAAATGGTCACAAAATGGCCTAGTAGTAAAGACATCAGATTACAAATTAGGTAGGATGTGAGTTCTAGTCCTGTTTTAGGCATGAAAGCTGGCTGGGTGACTCTGGGCCAATCGCTCTCTCTCAGGCCATTACATCAGGCTCTGATGACAAGCTGGTCAATCAATTCTTGTTGTAACCAATGTATCAACACTTATTTGATCTGAAAAAAGCAGCCCTACAATTGCAGGAAAATGCTAGGAAAAATTAGTTGCAAATGCCAGTTTGTAGCAACTGCGGTTTGCTTTACTAAAATCAAAGCATTACAGAATTTTCTAGGTCCAAAGTGTTTCTGTTTTCTCAATTCCATTGGCTTTTAATACGTGAGCAGAGAAACAATAGTTATGTTAGGTTTAGTTGTTTAGGCTTACAACTTTATAAAGAGCTGAAGAATTAAGCAAGTGTTCCTGTTTTTTTTTTAAATTTCTTATATTCCTTCATTCCTTGGCTGGTAAAACAGAAGCAGATTCAGAATAGCTACTTTAAATCTTTTTCAGCAATATTTTTCATTTCTGAGATTGACACCAAAAGTGATCATGTACTTTCATTTTACAATCGAGAGTATTGGAAAACACTTTCTGCTCTCATTTATTGGTTTTTGATAAATAAAAGTGCTCATTAACCTATACATGTACTTTGCAACCAGCATCTCACTCTGCTGTTGAATTATGGTATAAACAAAGTCCAAATGAATCAAATATTAGAGAATACATATCTACATGGCTAATTTTTGTGTAAGACTATCAGTTTGGTGTAGTCGTTAAGGCACCAAGCTAGAAATTGGGAGACTGTGACATCTAGTCCTGTCTTAGGCGCGAAGCCAACAAGGTGACCTTTGGCCAGTCCCACCTTCTCAGCTCTATGAAGCAGACAAGAGCAAACCACTTTTAAAACCTTGCCACGAAAACTGCACAAACTTGTTCAGACAGTTGTTAGGAGTCAAAAATGAACTTGAAGGCAAAAAAAAAAAAAAAAGCTTTGTGTAATCATTTTACCATATTACAGTACATTTACTGACAATATAATTTAGTGGCAAATTAGATGTTAATTTTTATTGCTACTCCATGTATAATATGCCTTATACTACATAAATAAATGTCAAATCTCTTGGCAGCTGACAGATATTTGATTTAGTAGTCCTTTTACTCAAATGTAGGTTATATTACATGAGTTTACAAGTAGTCCTTGAGTTATGACTGTAATAGAGGCTTGCCTATCACAACTGTAACTAGTGACAGACACAAAAGTGCAGTCATGTGATTGCAGGATAGTGACCAATGGAAGTTCAAACCTGGGTCATAAATACCCCACAGACAGATCTGTTGTAATTTTGAACGGTTATAAGTGGCGGAGTCATAAATCAAGCACCACCTTCAGAAATGGCATCCTATGCATAAATTGTTCACTACTAGATGACTGCTGAATCATATCTTGTTTCATTTTCGTCACATTAGAGAAAAAAACCCTCTTAAAGTGTTTTAGGATTAATGGATCTCTTTAGAGCTAGATCATGCATTTAACAATAATCTGGGTGGAAAATGAACAAAACTAAGGAAATCAGCATTTCTAAAACTGCACTGGCATCATTAATTCTACGCAAAAACAACCATTTTGTTTAAGCATTCAGTTTAAAGGAATTTATAAGCTAATTTTCTTTAAAAAAACAAAATAAAGTTAAGTATTCAGTTTTAAAATAAATAAAATGTTTAAAAATGTATTGGTGTAGTAGTGGTTAAGACATCAGGCTGGAACTTAAGAGCCTGGGTTCCAGTCCTGCCTTAAGCATGAAGACAGCTGCGTGACCTGGGGCTAGTCCCTTCTCTCTCAGCCCTAGGAAGCTGGCAAGGGCAAATCACTTCCAAAATATTGCCAAGAAACCTGCAGGACTTGCCCAGGGTCACCAGAAGTCAAAAACTGTGAATACCACACAATCTCTATCTAGGCCATGCTAAGAGAGGCACCACAGTATGTCTACCCTCTCCCCACTCAGCTACTGACTGCTGTAGCCAGTTGAGAGGTGAATAATAGTGGATGGAGCCAGTCAAGATTGCACAGGGAGGAAAATTGAATGACAGCTCACAGATTATTTCTCTGCTATGGAATACATGACAAAGGGGCTGTGAATTCTATTCACAATTTCCACAGGGCACCAAGTTCAGTAAGATGGCTACTTCAACGCAATATATTTAGCACAGTTATTTTTCTGGAATGCAAACAGATGAAATAGTTACTGAATTTCAATCCAAGGATGCTTGAGAGAGATGTTCTGAAGAGCAATAGAAGTCGGTGGTGCTGGTAGAGAAGCTGCCTTTAGGCCAACTACGTCAGTGGGTGTTTTCACCGGGGGTAAAAAATCCTGTTCTGCCTCAGCTGCAAAGAAAGAGATAAAGCTTAACAGCAGGCGGTCAGGCCTGCTAAATCTACAGATCGCATGGCCCAGCCACCACAAGGCACCACAGTATTCTCAACCGCCTCTTGAGCAAACATTGTCCTTTGACTTGTAATTACTTCCCTTCAACTTTGTGCAGACTGTATCTAAAGAGGCTTTGTGGGAAGGGGAAATCCTGCTACCAATCTTTATTCTACTGGGGAACAGATTGGGTAAAACCCAGGATTTTAAGAAGGTGAATTCAAAGTTGGCTAGTTCTCAGAGTGTCTTAACTTCCTAAGTCCAAAGGAAATAGTTATCTAAAATTAACTTGCACTTTCTTTCCGCTATTGACAAATTGGCTAGCTGCAGTTGGGCAACTTATGCTCAGCTTTTGCCTAATGACAAAACAGGAGCACACCCATTCTTCTTTTACTTTGCCTCCAATAGCTGAAATACAGAAAATCTCTTCCATTCTGTTGATTACACGGACAACCTCGCTTTCTACAAAAAGGGGCCTAAAAGCTAACAACTGTAATAATTCAAAATTTAACCAAATACAGCACCAGAACTAAAGAGCATAAAATAGAAAAGAACAGAAAGCTGTAAACCAGCGATCAGAACTTCATTCATTCAAAGTTTATTACAACATATATGCAATATATAAATCAGAATCCAAAATTCAAATTATAAACATCATCAATCAAATGGTTCAGCTAACTTTAAATCACATGAACTCAATGTGTGATTTTATATATCTTCTTCCCCCAGTTTGGAAAATTGGGAGTATATGGATTGGGCCTAAGCATGTGTGTGTGTGTATATATACCCAGCTGTTTACTAGCAATAAACTAGGGACAAATTGAATTATGTTTAAAATGCCCTTTGCTTGATATATGGATGAAGATTGAAGGACAATGTTTAGGATGATGAATGAGGAACCAATATTCAAAAGAGGAAGAAGCAGAGTAAAATGCAGGGCAACAATAATAATTTTTTGCAGCAAATACATGCATTTAGAATTCTTGTATGATGGAGACCTTAGTATGTGGAATCAAACTACGGCCAATGGTCATCTTGATCTCCACCAGGACAAGCATAATTTTAATGAATGGGGAGCCACTGCTTAGCCTTCCATGCATTTAAAAGGCTGCAGCACACATTCTGCAATGTTATATTAATTCTTTAATAATATTGCTATGCTGAACTGATTACAGTATGAAACATATTGGAATACTGGGAGGGAGGGAGGGAGGCTATGATATCACCAAAAGGGATGGAGCCATCTTTTTCAGGGTGAATTTAGGAGCAAGATGCTTTGGAGGCAAAACAATCTCCCTCTCTCTCTTCTAAAACAGTCCAAAGTCATACTGATGTTCAGCAGCACAATCTGGTGGCCTGATGGGGGAATAGAAAACAGTGTACTATCACAGACAGTCAAGAGATGAAAAGCTACCTACCCTGACTTACATAACCTCTAACAAAAGTACTACGCCTGTTGCAATTCAAGTTCAAGCTTTTGTACTTTTATTACTTACTGTTGCTCTGCTGGGCCTCATTTATGGAAGGAAAAGATGGCATAGCTTCAACAAAACCCTTCGCCTGTTTATTACAAAATTCCCAGCGTTTTAGCTGCAGTTGTTGTAGCCAATACATCATGGCTTGTTTGTTGACAGCCTGTAATTCAATTTAAAATCAAAACAAAAGAGAAAAGAAATAGTCTTTATAACAAAAGTAGTCCTTTCTAAAATTGTTGCTGTTCAGATGGGTTGGGAATGCCACTCCTAATGTTCTTGTTTAGCACTAATCAAAATCAAAATCTTTATTACACTCATAGACCAGCATAAGAAAAATAAAATACGAACACTAAATAATTGTAAAACCTAAAAAATACAAAATACATAAGGTTACATTAAAAAAAACTTGTGTGTGTGTATGTATGTATGTATGTATGTAGATAGATAGGTAGATAGATAGGTAGGTAGGTATAGATATAGATGTATACACACATACACACACATATATATATATATATATACAGGGGTGGGATTCGAATTTTTTAACCGGTTCTGTGGGCGTGGCTTAGGTGGTGGGCATGACTTAGCAGTCATGTTATTGGCTGGGCGTGGCCAACTCAATATCACTCACATCGAGGCACGCATCTCCTCTCCTGGCCTCTCATGACTGTGGGGATGCTGCAACAGTCGTAAGTGTGAAAAATGGTCATAAGTCACTTTTTTCAGTGCCATTGTAACTTTGAATGGACACTCCACACAAGCAAAGTACCAGCAAAGGATGGAAAAAATACTGAGACAGGAAGCCTAGTCCTGCCAAGAATATAATAAGGGTTAACCAAGTGGCAGTTTCTGTAAGCAACACCAGAATGTTTCCTTCCTGCCTTCCTTACAGGATTAGGCCAGTAATTTCTTCTAACAACCAGTTCTCCGAACTGCTTAGAATGTTAGCAACCAGTTCTAGAGAATAGGTACGAACTGGTAGAATCCCACCCCTGTATGTATGTATGTATGTATGTATTTATGTATGTATATATGTGTATATATATGTGTGTGTGTGTGTGTGTGTGTGTATATATATATATATATATATATGTGTGTGTTTTCTAAGTTTTCGGTAGTTATGTATGGCATTATATGGCAGATGAGATTCTGCTGAAACGTCGCTACAACTTTAAAACAACTACTATGATGTGGGAAAATACCCAAGCAGCAATGATATATATATATATATATATATATATATATATATATGTGGATCTTGTTGTTGGTTTCTCCGCAGATCATACCAATCTTACGCGAAACACAAGATCCACATACAAACCCGAGAACCTCAGAAACAATATATATATATACACACACACACACACACACACACACACACACACACACATATACATACACACATGTAAATACATGCATACATACATATACTGTGATTCTAAAAAAACTTATAAAAAGGAATAAAGACATTAATAAAAAACAAATTCTTACTAATCTATCAGAATGAAAACACTCTTAACTAAAAGTTAAAATAATTTTGCTAGTGATTTTTTATTTGAATCTTATTCATCCATAATATGCTGAACAATTACAGGTAGTCCTTGACTTACAATTCATTTCAAAGTTACAAAGCACTGAAAAATGTGATTTTATGACCATTTTTCACAATTACAACCTTTATAGCATCCCCATGTTCCTGTGATCAAAATTCAGATGCTTGGCAACTGGTTCATGTTTATGATTGTTGCAAATCCCAAGGCCATCTGATCACTTTTTGTCGCCTTCTGATGAGCAAAGTCAATGGGGAAGCCAGGTTCATTTAACAGCTAGGTTACTAAATTATCAACTGCAGAGATTCACTTAACAATTGTGGTAAGAAAGGTCAAACAATGAGGCAAAACTCACTTAACAAATGTCTCACTTAACAGCAGAAATTTTGGGCTCAATTGTGCTCATAAGTCATGGACAACCTATATGCTACTGTGATATTTTAAAATCTGATTGTCCTGGGCAGAATATATTTATCCACCGAGGAAAAAGTTACATTTATTTGCATACAATGTCATGTTTCATAACAGCGCTATCTATTGAGAATGTTAGAGATAAGCTAATAGCTTGCCCAACAATGTCATATTGTCAATTTAAAAAATCACATGAAATTTTTTTTTAAGAAAACATTTGCAAGCGTAGCAGGTAGCCAGAACTTTTCAAGCCATATTTCAATACCAAGTTTGTTTAAATATTTCTACACTGAGTGAGAATTTGTTTATCTATCATAGGCAAGAACACAGTTTCATACTTCATGTTTTGTGTAGCAAATTTAAACTTAGACAGTTCTGAATCATTTGTTTAGCAACTTTATCGAAAATATCTCTCAAGATGCTGAAATAATTAATATGATTGGGGTTTTGTTCCCAATTCAGGACACATCCACTCCCCCCCCAGCTTCCTGCAATTACATACCTTAAGAATAAAGTCTTTGATGGGAGTCCTGATTTCAAAAATACCCTCATCTGCTCCCACTTTAAGATCAAAACTCGCAGTGGAAATCTCTATACTTCCTAAAGGATTAATATCTTGTGCTGTCCTGTAATATAGCAAGTAGCATTTATTTTCATCATAGCAAAACCAGCGTGACTTCCAGGTCTTGATTGGTGCTTTGGAAGAACATTTATATAAATAGCCACATAATTTTTTCCTGGAGGCTTCTTGGCTAAATTTTATATCAACATTTCCCCAAACCTCAGGACATGGAGATACAACTTTGATGATATCATGACTGCTATTCCCGGTGTCCATCATTTTTTCCTCTGGTGACATGTTTGATGTCCCAGGTACAAGACCCTCTCTGTCCTCATAATCTGATTTCATGTTTCTTTGAACAACAGCTCTTTTGATGGTAGAATACTAATAGCAAAAAAGAGAAAAGAGACACCGGTTAAGAACAGTAAAGGATAACCAAGTACATGCAATAAGACCAGTCACCCAAAATTATCTGAAATATCAAATAGAATATATAAATATATTGACACACACACACACATTAATGCCAAATACAGAAAATATTTTTTCCATTTGCCTTATTTATATAAATTGGTATTATTCATTCTGCTAAAGCCATAAATAAATAGAAAAATTATTATTTTTAAAATCTATTGTTGGCTGTTATCTTTATTAGGAACAAGGAAAATGGCTCTCAAATGTGCACATTTTGAATTCCCCAGAGTTCTTTGGGCAGGAAGTTTTAAAATGCATAGACAAGAGGGTACAGTGTAATGTTAAATTCCTTCTCTTGCCAACAAGTTTAGGCCAAATAGGAGTTGAACTTTGAACATTCATAATATTACATAATACAACAGGGGGCATGTTTCAGAGAATATAAGTTGTGACTACAATGACTCTGAATAACCAGTCTTCCCACTACTACAGCTTTCTACCTTCTCCAAAGTTACAACTTACAACATTTAACCTCTGGTCACCAAAAGACTGGTCAGCCCTGTCTTAAAAGGAATCGGAAGAGTTCCTAACAGAAACAGAAATGGAAAAATCCTCTCCTCCATCTCCTCTGAAAATAATACAGGAAGAAATAATAGCATTAGTCAGACATTGAGATTTGCACACTTGTTTGTCTTGTAATGTAATATCCACTATCATCTTTGTCCTATAATTTTGTATTATAGACAAACATCTCAGTCCCCTGGTCTATGCCAAAGATCAAATCCAAATGGAAGCCTCAAAAATTTCCAAAACTAGGCGCCAGGCTAGAAACCAGGAGATTGGTGTATTCTATCATTAAAATGAATAGATGGAAGGCTGATGGCTGCCTTGAACTCCCATTCTTTCGTGGGGGGTCCCACTATTTAAAAAAAAACAATGGAAAGTGGAGAAATCTATCTGTCTGCCTCTTTTTAAGCGACATTTGCCATTGGATAAATCCTGTACATTGTACTGACCCTCTCAGTTCAGCCTGCCTCACAGAATTGTTATGGGAGGAGGGGTGGGAAAGCTCCCGGGTAAAAAAGTCAGGCTACAAAGCAAAGCAACTCCAACCCTGCGTTTTTGTTTTTTGTTTTGTCCCGCACTACTAGTCCTCATATCCTTTTGGCCGCTCTGGCATCACCTGCTATGCATCAGGGGCGTCAAGCCGAAGAGCATAGCTGCCCTAAGTAACAGCGCGAGTGGTTCAAGTGAGCAATGCCCGGGAAGCCACGGTTGTGCTTCTCCTGTTTTACGACACATTTCAAGGCGGCTGCCCTCTTGAAGTCAAAAAGTTAACTTCTGCCTGACGCGCATCCCGATAATCCACGCTAGCCGTTCCCCCGAGAACGCCACTGCTCCGACTCACTCTTTTTACCTCGGCTCAGCCTGTCCCCGGACCTCCATGGCAACGCTCACAGCCGCCTTTGGACCCTCGGCGGAGCAGGCCGGCGCGAGGCGATCAGACAGCTGCTTCCTGACAGGGCGGTACCAGGCAGTGCCGGCCCCAACAGACTCCAAGTCCCGTAAGCGGGAAAGAGAGCGGGGTGCGCTCTCTTAAGCAGGAGCTGCGGATGCTTCGAGTTGAAACCAGGAGGCGTTGCCCGGCGAAGCACACTTTGCAAATCTTCCTCTTGCCAGCTATCTGAAGGGAGGCTTAACTGAACATTTTGGCACCGAGCAAAATACGGGGTTGGGCTGGATGGCATTAAAGACCTCTTCTAATTTTTAGGGTTCTTGTGTTGGAAGTTACGATTCCCCCCTCTTCTGGGGAAACAGCCCCCACCCTTTGTCAAGTAGGGCTTTTACAATAGCTGGAGCCAGCTTACTTTTCACAACAAAGGAAGGAGAAAATTACAGGCATGAGATACAGCGAAAAAACCCTGCAAACTAGCTAAGATCCTCTCCCATAAAAATCAAATGGATGGCAAGCTATAAAAACTTGTGAAAAGCAAACCAAAAGGCATGGCAGGAAGCAACAAACAACTACAAAGGATCAGGACCATAAAACCAAGATCCCAGGAAGAGATCCCAAAGAGACAGGAATTCAACACACACAAATCAAGGTCTTCAAAGATTCACACCTACAAATCAAAGAACCTGAAGTGTATAAGAGAGGTTTTTCTACTCATTTATTAGATTAATCCTAGGAACGCTGTGAGATTTCTTCTTATCTGCCTTCCTATTAAACTGATTCTGACTTTCAACGCAGCTGACCAAATCACTTTGCATTTCTCCCAGCCGGGAAATTTGAATCTACAAAGGAAAGAACTTTGCCTATTACAAAAGGGCAAGGCTTCTTTTTCCTTTCCTCACTTGGATTGCAACTTTCGGTTTCACCAGGCAAAAGAGCCGGCTGAGAGCAATCGGTAATTATAGAAAGGGTCGTAAAAAAAGGGAGGTTCATGAAATATTTGACCACAGGTGCAATTTAGTTCAATGATTTCTCTGGGTGGGACATTCAAAGAAGGGATCCAATTTATTTTGGAGTTCTGGTTCTAATTCTGATTCCCAGATTAGGCATCTGTTTTTTTTATTGGCTCACAACTATCCAAGGAACAGACTAACCACATGGCCGAGCCACAATTGTGTCAAAGGTTCGTTTCAGATAGTATAATTTTGAGTATGATTGCTGTATTACCTGTTTTTTCCTCAGTCCTTTGCTGCCACAGTGGCACTACAGGAAGATCTTTGAGTTTTCAGCTACCATTTATATTTTTTTCCAAAACTTTTTCAGGGGTCTTCAAACTTGACAGCTTGAAGACTTGTGGACTTCAACTCCCAGAATTTCTCCTCCAGTCATGTTACCTCAGGAATTCTGGGAGTTGTAAGTCCACAAGTCTTAAACTTGCCAAGTTTGAAGACCCTTGCTTTAGCAGCTCAAATAAAACAAGATTGTTTATGATGTCTGCATGTTTGCTTTAATACTTCTCCCAGGATTTTTTTTAAAAAAGCTATGAACATTTCAGTGAATCAAAGCTTTACATATTGTCCCCAATTCGGGTCTGAGCCTGGTTCCAAAGCCAATGATAGATGACAGACATAAGATGCAGGTTTTCTGATTGCTTTTTATTGGAGTACTCCAAGGAAAAGTGCTCCTGGTCAAAATGTCAAGAGCCAAGAACAAAGGATTGAGTAAGTTTTATACATTTTCACTAAAGGAGAAAGTGGGACAAAGTGAGATAATAAGAAATATCATCTAATAAATATTTTAGTAATAATTCTACAATTTCTTCTGTTGGTCTCTAGCTGTCCCTATTCCCAAGTCTTGGCTAGTGAATGCCCTAGGAGTTATCTAATACACGTTTGATTTGCTGCAGGCATAACTTTTAGCTGAGGTCAGCCTTCTAATTAGCCAGGATTGTTACAAGATATACACATGCATATTTCCTGTGGATAAGAATTCTTTGTTTTTGCCAGACTCCACAATTACAGGCTTCCTTCCTGATTTAGTTTGAATTATGTGTATGACCTTGCTTTATTTTAGCAGATAGCCCATCAATATCATCCCCAACCTGGAATCCATCCAGCCATTTAGTCTTTCTTTGGCTTCTCAACTCCATTACACTCTTCTGTAGTGGGGTCAGAAACTGAACAACAAAAAAAGATAACACCATTAAATGCATACATCTTTTGACCCTGCTGAATATTAACTTCAGCTTCAGCTTTGTTCCCTTATTGTACCACCAATGGCCTCCAGACTCTCAGCTGATGGCAAGATTAGAAAAAAAGGAACCCATTTCCAGCACCAAACTGTTTTAACCTGATGTATTTTTTAAATGCAGAAGCAATTTTTAATTATCAGAATTCCACCACCCCTTTAACCAAATGGATTTAGGTCACATGGAGGAGAAGATTACAGGTAGTCCTCAGCTAATGACAATTGATCCCAAAATTTCTGTTGTTTTAAAAGCAAAAAGTACAAGAATGAAAAAAGATCTGCAGGTTACTGAGTGAGAAATAATGGGATTGTTCCCATTTCTGCATCCTGTGGTGAAATTCATGATCTTCCAGTTTTCTGTATCCTGAACCTTCTCTAGCCTAGAACTTTCTAGGTAGACATGAACGTGCCAGTGTAAATGAAGGAAATACTTGTTCAGTACATCTGGAGGGTACCAGCCAGAGGAGTCTGGTCTGCAATTTCCTCTATTCTGTGTTGAGATTTCAAGTGATCTTATTCTATTGCACCAAATGGAGTTGGAAATCAACACCTTTTCTTTCACTTCCCCCTCCCATTTTCCTAATATTTTCTTTCCTACTTTTATATCTTATAGTATTAATAAATAAATGAACAAGAGCAAAAAAACAGAGAGAGAGAGAGAGAGATCCAACCCTGGAAATAAAGAGGAATTTCCTTACAGTGAGAACTGTAAAGCAGTGAAACAGTTTGCCTCCCTGAGTTGTGTGCGCTCCATTGTGGAGATTTTCAAGAAAACATTGGACAATCATGTGTCTGAGATGGTATGAGGAGCCCTGCCTTTGGAGTTGGACTAAAAGTCCTTTTCACCTGAGGATACTATGATTCCCTCTGTGCTTTGTGTCACAATGATTGTGAGCAGACACCTTCCCATATGAAAGGCAAAGGCCAGAGGTCACCAAGAGAGTCAGCCACCAGGCTGCCCAACCATTCTTGGTCCAAAGTGAGCTGTTCTCCTACGTTCAAAATGTGGCCATTGTTTCCCTGGTTTCCAATGGAACGAGCTTGTGAGTTTGCCTGAAAATCCACCAGCCACTGCACCGCTGCCCATTCTTGTTTCATGCAGCAAGATACTAACACCTAGTGTGGCTATGGCAGCATGAAGGCTTTTCAGAGTAAGTATCATCATCTCAGATGTCCAGAAACTGGTAGTAGGGGAGAAAGTTGTTGGGTATATTGATACACCAACTAGGTTTGGGTGAATAAATATATAAACCTAGGTTTAAGTGTTTGTAGCTTTAAGCACCAAACTGCAATGTCATTAGCTAATTAAGGGTGCGGTTGCAAGCGGCAATAAAAGGCAGTGAGAGAAACGTAACAGTCCTGGCTCTGGTCCCTGCTCTCTGCCTGCCTGCTGCTTACTCCTGTTTGAGACATCTGCTTGTTACTGTTTGCTGGCTACTGTGCTGGATATCGTTTCTGCTGAACAAAAGGACTATTTCCTTGGTGAGCTGATATCCTGTGAATACTCAGCGTTGTCTTCAAGAGAAAGGTATCGGAAGGAGAAGATTTACAAGCAGATAAGGACATAGTACTAACTAGTTAATGGACTAAGTTACTGGATGGATACATTTGTGAATGACATATGGACTGATTGACAATGCTTAAACTCTGAATGGATTAAACAACTATTTAAAACTACAAACAGTTTTTGTCTCCAGTGTGTGTATACTCTTGGGCCCAGCCTCTCTCATTTGGCTGCCTGGCTTGACTGCTGCTGCACACTCTGCTTGGGGGTTTGTCCCCAATCACTAACAAAAGTCATGCTTCTGAACTCTGGAGCAACAGAAGCATTATTCTGGTCAGGCATCCCCATTCAAGAGGCCTTCTTTGAGTAATTCTGAGTCTCTTTTGCCCTGATGACTGAAGAGGATCCACAGGATTCTCCAGAAAAAGAGGAAGCCACCCTGGGTGAACTCATTAATAAATATATGTAGAAAATACACCACAGTAGTAATGGGGGACTTTTACTATCCTGACATCAAGTGGGAGACAAATTCTGCATCAAGTGGGAGATTGAACAGATTCCTGACCAACCTAGTCGACAATTCTGTTATCTAAAAGGTAGAGGGAACTAAAGGAACTCTAATACTGGACCTAACTCTTACTAACAGATAAAAAATAATAGAGGGGGTTAAAGTTGTAGGAACCTTGGGCGAGAGTGATCATGTCATTTTAGAATTCAATGTAATGCAGACATAAGCAACAGAACATAATCATACCAAAGTCCTGGACTTTAAAAGAGCTGATTAGGCCCAGAACTCTTAATGACATAGATGAGGGAATAGAAAGGGAACTTATAAAATTTGCAGATGATACTAAGCTTGCAGGAGTAGCTAACATCCAAGATGATAGGCTCAAGATCCAGATGGATCTTGACAGACTAGAACACTGGGCCATATCTAACAAAATGAAATTCAACGTAGAGAAAAGTAAAGTCTTACACAGGCAAGAAAAACCAAAAGTACACATATAAACTGGGTGAAACCAGGCTTCATAGCAGTAACTGTGACATGGATCTTGGAGTCTTAGTGGATAACTAGCCACATATGAGCCAGCAGTGTGCAGCAGCAGTCAAAAAAGCTAATGCAATCTTAAATTGCATTAACAGGGATATAATCAAGATCAAGTGAGGTACTAATACTACTCTATAAAACCACACCTAGAGTACTGCATCCAGTGTTGGTCACCACACTATTAAAAAGATATTGGGACTCTAGAAAAAGTACAGAGAAGAGCAACCAGGAAGATTAGGGGACTGGAAACTAAAGTATATGAAGAACGGTTACAGGAACTGGGCACGGCTAGACTAGTGAAGAGAAGGACCAGAGGAGACATGATAGCAGTGTTCTAATATCTGAGGGCTGCCAAAGAGAAGAAAGGGTCAAGCTATTTTCTAAAGCACCCAAAGGCCAGACAAGGAATAAGGGATGGAAACTGAAGAAGAGATTTAACCTGGAAATAAGGAGAAACTTTCTGACAGTGAGAACAATCAACCAATGGAACAGCTTGCCCTCAGAAGTTGTGGGAGCACCATCACTTGAGACTTTCAAGAAGCGATTGGACTTCCATCTGTCAGAAATGGTGTAGGGTCTCTTGGTTAGGGTGGGGGTTGGACTAGATGACCTACAAGGTCCCTTCCAACTCTGATTATCTGTTATCTGGTTTCAACAACTTAGAGATTGGGAAGGACACCATAGATGAACATCTTAAAGGTGAAAATAACCCAAGAAGTTTGGGAAACTCAAAAGAATATGATCATAAAACCCCAGTCCCCCATAATACCACTGAAAAAGAAAATTAAGAAAATACCAACATGGTTACACAAAGAATTATCTGACAAACTGAAAGACAAAAAAAGATAAGTACAAAAAATGGAGAGAGGGACATATGACATAATTAAGGTGAAATACCAATAGGTAGCCTAAACTTGCAAAGATGAAGTCAGGAAAGCTAAGGCTCAGAATAAAGTAAAACTTGCAACAAATATAAAAAACAATTTAAAAGTTTATTTCAACATATAAGAAAAAAAGTCAAGGAAACAATCAATCCACTAATGGGAGATGAAGGGGTGGTAGAAAGAAAGCAGAGCTGCTTAACTTATTCTTTGCATCAAGTCTTCATGCAAAAAGAAAATATAGCCCAACCTACAAAAAACATAACTCTAAAAGACAAACTAGAAATAAAAATTAAAATAAGCAATTAAATGATAAGAGAACACCTGTCTGACCTTGATGAATATAAATCACTGGAACCTGATGGATTACATCCCAGAGTTCTGAAGGGGCAGGCAGATATTATCTCACAATCATTGTACCATATCTTTCAAAGATCCTGAATAACTGAGGGGCTACCTCAGGACTGGAAAAGAGCTGATGTGATCCGCATTTTCAAAAATGGGGGAAAAACTGATCCAGGAAACTACAGACCAATCAGCCTGACATCAATACCTGGGAAGATCCTGGAAAAGGTAAGCAACAGTTTTGCAAGCACCTAGAAACAAAAAGTTATAACCAAAAGCCAACATGGGTTTGTCAAAACAGATCATGTCAAACAAATCTTATTTCATTCTTTGACAAACTGACTAAATGAGTAAACCAGAGAAATGCTGTGGACATAGTATACCTACTCCTCAGTAAGTTGTCTAACAATCTACTTCTTAGTAAAGAAGAACAATGTGAGATAGACAGCATCACCACCAGATGGATTTATAAGTGGTTGACAGACTGGTTGACTGGTCCCACTCCAATGTGCAGTCCTTAATGGAACTACATCTACATGAAAAGAAGGAAGCAGTAGGGTACCATAACACCCAGTACTGTTTAATATCTTCATAAATGATTTAGATGAGGAAATAGAAGGAAAACTCATCAAATTTGTGGATGACACCAAACTAGAAGGAACACCCAATACCCCAGAAGATAGATTCAAAATCCAGATGGATCTTGATAGACTTGAACACTGTGCCCTATCTAACAAAATTAAATTCAATGTAGAAAAAAATAAGGTTTTACACCTAGGCAAGAACAACCAAATGTCCAGGTACAGACTAGGTAAAACCTGGCTCAACAGCAGTAACTGCAAGACAATTACTTAAATATGAGTCAGCAATGTGCTGCAGCTGCCAAAAACCCCCAACACAAATCTAGGCTGTATTAACAGAGGGATAGAATCAAGATCATGTGAAGTGATACTACTGCTATATACTACTATGCCTTGGTAAGACTACACTTGGAATACTGCATCCATTTTGATCATCATAATATAAAAAAAGATATTGAAACTCTGGAGAAAGTGCAAAAAAAAAAAAAAATCAACAAAGATGATTGGGGAGCCCCTAAAGCAGAGGCAGTATTTAGCAGGTACTGACCAGTTCTGGAGAACCAGTAGCGGAAATTTTGAGTAGTTCAGAGAACCAGCAAATACCACCTCTGGAGATTTTACAGTCTGCTTCCCCTGCCACGCCCACTAAGCCACGCCCACAGAACCAGTAGTGAAATTTTTTGAATCCCACCACTGCCCTGAAGGCTAAAACATATGAAGAATGTTTGTAGGAATTGAGTATGTCTTATCTAGTGAAAAGAACTAGGGGTGACATGTTAGCAGTGTTCTAATAGTTGAGGGGCTGCAATAAAGTAGAGGGGGTCAACCTATTTTTCAAAGCACCAGAAGACAAGACAAGAAGCAATAGATGGAAACTGTACAGAGAGAAGCAACCCAGAACTAAGAAGAAACTTCCTGATAGTAAGAACAATCAACCGGTGGAACAACTTGCCTTCAGAAGTTGTGGGTGCTCCAACACTGGAGGCCTTTAAAAAAGGACTGAACAACCATTGTTGAAAATTGTCAACAATCGTCAACTATTGTCTTCTGTTTGAGCAGGGGGTTGGACTAGAAGACATCCAAGGTCTCTTCCAACTGTTATTCTGTTCTGTTCTATTGCAATGGATTCTACAAGAGGCTGCCTTTGAAATCACCAAGGAGCTACAGCTGGTTCAAAATGCAGGCACACAAGCAGTGGCATCACACTGCTCCTGACCTCCTGTAGCACTGCCAGGCCTTCAACAAAGGCCAGCAGGATCTTTTAGCAAAATATTAAGAAGTGAGCACTCAGTATCACCCTTTAGCTGCAATCCTGCTGGAAAATCCGAGATATTATCTTGCTTAAATTGTAATTAAAACTGAATAAAACAATTAATAAAAGTAAAAACTCTTCTGGTCAGCATTTATTCTGGACATTATTTTCTGTCCTGAATCATGATGTGAATTTCTGAGATAGTTGCTCATGAATTGCACCGTAACACTGAACAAATCTCATCAGAAATCAATGTAGCAAAGGGAATTCATTAGTTTCCCTCACCAACTACTTTGCTGAAGGCCAAAGGCTCTTCTATAATTCTTGGGGTTCTCCTGGCCTTTCTCAGCATGGGGTCTTTCCAGAGGGGCCTCGCCTCAGGTTGAGCTCTTGCATCTGGCAGAAATTTCCCATCCTAGCCATGAACCAAAGGCAATCCTCTCCTACCCAATAGTCAGACTACTGAAATGAAGAACTCAGGAAGTAAGCAATCAGGAACAGGCTTTTTTTTTTTAACTTTGGCTTTTATTAAATGTGGATGGGAGCTGCCTATGACTTCCAATATAGTAATATATATTTTGCAATTACTAAAAACATGAAACCATAGGTAGAGGAAAAATATCAAAAGATCCAACATTTAGAATGAAAACATTAAAATTAATCAAGAACTTGATAAAAATGACCAATATGCCACCATATTGCCAATTATGCCAATTACAATTTTGCAATATACATGTTTTTTACTTATCAATTTTATATCCTCCCATATCACTATCAAGGGACTCTGGGTGACTTACAACTTCATCAAGACACTAAGTAAAACAAGAACAGTGGGCTGTGGAAGCAGGTGGAAGTTCATCGGAAAGCAAACCCTGGAAATAAGGAGGGATTTCCTTACAGTGGAATCAAATAAAGCAGTAGAACAGTTTGCCTCCTTGAGTTGTGTGTGCTCCATTGTGGAGATTTTAAAGAAAAGACTGATAGTAGAAGGAACCCTGCTTTTGGAGTTGGACTAGGAGACCCTTCAACCTGAGGATTCCAATTCCCTCTGTGCTTTGTGCCACAACAATGATCGCACTTCTTTTGAACAGACAGCTTCCTACATGAAAGGCAGAGGCCAAAGGCCACCAACAGTCAGCCGCTGGGTTGCCCTGTCATTTCTATTCCAAAATGATCTGCTCTCCTTGTGTAGGTTCAAAATATAGTCATTATTTCCCCAGTTGCCAAGGGAATGAGGTTGTGAGTTTGCCTTTAAAACCACCAGCCAGTGCACAGCTGCCCATTCTTGCTTCATGAAATGACAACACCTAGCGTGGCTATGGCAGCATGAAGGCTTTTCAGATTAAGTGTGGCCATCTCAGATGCCAAGAAACTGGTAGTAGGGGAGAAAGTCATGCTTCCCAACTCTTCTGACTGGCTCACGTTTATTTCTCTTCTCTTCTCAGAAATCTCTCAGGTGTTCCTTTTCTGTTGTATGAACACAACGTAGAAGACCTTCCTGTGCTCCCTGACAGGTACTACAAACTTCTCCTTAAACACTAGGCATGGTGGGGTGTTGCGATATGACACATCAGTAGGAAGTCACGTACACAGACAACCCAATACACATACAATACATATATAGGGTGACACTATAGGAACAGCTACGTGTAAAACCTGAGTCACTTAGGATTAACCATATATGGCAATGTTTCCTGTTCCTGTACAAAATCCTGAGTCAGCTATAGCATAAGGATTAACCATATATGGCAGTGTTTCCTGTTCCTGTCTAACCTCATGTAACCTAAACCCACCCCCTGCTTGCTGCACAATAAAAGAGAGGGGCAAAGTTTGCTCTGGGCGCTCTTTTCCTCTCACCAAAAAGAAACCTTTGTGTCTGTCATCTTTGCCATCAAGAGGAGCCCACCCAGACAGTCTGTCTGGGTGCAGGTCGTCAGCTGATTCATCCCGGCACTGGGACCTGCAACTCATCAACTGGTGACCCCGACGTGATTTCACAACGTGCTCCTTTTCTAGGGAGACGTGCGCCTGACTCCCGTGACTACCCACTGGGCAACAGCAAGCGCATTCGTAAGTATGGGCTCCCCACTTTCCAAAGTTCTGTCCAAGCATGTGGATGAACTTCATTTTTAGTCAGGAAGGCCAATGCTCTGCAAAGAACTAATGGCATGACAGTCTTTCCTCTTTCAAGGAAAGCTATAATCTCTTTTCTGCTCTATCTTCAAAAACATTGCCCAGCCTATTCCGAGGATGGCACTCTTAAACGCTCCACATGGGAGAAAATTGGGAAATGGATCCATCAACCTCCTCGGGCAGCGCCACATATTCTCTGTACCTGGAGAGCGCTCATGGCTGCGATTGATATTTTTATCCTTCTCCTGATTCAACTTTGAATCAACAAGATTCCCTCCCTCCTTCTTCAAATCCCCCCTGCTCTTTCAGCAGCTCCTTTGTCTAATTCCCCCCTGCTCTTTCAGCAGAAACTTTACCCATCTCCTCTTTGTCTTCAAACACCCCCGCTCCCCTCCCCTCCTCCCCTTCAACAAAAGCCTTACATTCCTCTCCTTCCTCCCCCTTAATCCCCTCTCCTCTTCCAGCAGAAACTCCACCCACCTACTCTTTGTCTCCAAACGCCCCCCCTCCCCCCTCCCCTTCAACAAAAGCCTTACATTCCTCACATTCCTCTCCCCCTCTCCCCCTCCCCTCCCTACAGCATTTCAGCCTCAAAATCTTCCTTTACAAAACCTGACTCCTTCCCCTCTAATACCCTCCCCCTTGCTTCGTAACACCTTTCAGGAAGCTTTAGCTAATGGGAAGATTAATGCAGAAGATCTTTCTTGCTTCCCCATGATCCTCCAAGCCCCAGTGGCAGGAGGCAATCCAGTTGCTCAGTATGCCCCCATGGAATGGAATCTTATGAAAGATCTTAAATCTGCCACCACCAACTACGGTCTAAAGTCACCCTATGTGCGTGCCATGCTGGAGAATATCTCTAACAACCATAATATTCTCTTTTCTGAATGGCAAACGATGTCTTCAATGCTTTTAACATCTCCCCAACTTGCAAACTCCTCTTTGATCATGGAAGGGGTGATCGCCGCCCCCTTTCTTTATGACTCATCCGCTCTTAACTGCCTCTCTCTTACAGCAGTAGGTGATAGACCTTTCTCATTACCTGCTAACACTATCGTAGCCACTCTTATTATTCTCCCCTCCTCCATCCCCACTTCCTCTTCCCCCTCCCTCATGATTCTCATCATGTCTGTTTCTCTCCCTCTTACCCTTAAATCATCCATTCCTGTATGGGTAGATCAGTGGCCACTCCCCCAAGAGAAGCTGCTTGCTCTGACTGCTCTTGTCTCTGAACAATTAAGTGCTGGTCATCTTGAACCTTCTACCAGCCCCTACAATACCCCAGTTTTTGTTATAAAAAAGAAATCTGGGAAATACCGTCTCCTTCAAGATTTAAAGGCCGTGAACTTTATCATTCAACCAATGGGTGCCCTGCAATGTGGACTTCCCAATCCAAACCTTATCCCACAGCATTTTGACCTTCTAGTTATTGACCTTAAGGATTGCTTCTTTTCCATCCCTCTTCAACCCCAAGATAGGCTTCTATTTGCTTTCACTGTCCCAGAACTGAATAACTCCAGACCCACCAAAAGGTATCAGTGGAAAGTCCTTCCTCAAGGGATGCTAAACTCTCCCACTATGTGTCAGCACTATGTTGACATGGCTCTCCAACCATATCGCAACCTATATCCCTCCTTTCTTGTATACCATTACATGGATGACATCTTGGTCGCAGCTGAAGGCCCTAAAGGCACAGTTGCAAAAACCCTTCCCATCCTCACTAAACTCTTGACCACAGCAGGCCTCCACATAGCCCCTGAAAAATACAATCTCACTATCCCTTTCAATATCTTGGTCACAAACTCCTGTCTTCTGCTGCCACTCCTGCCTTACCTTCTCTGACTCTCCCTTCCTCTCCAACCCTTGTACAACTTCAACAATATCTTGGCACGCTCAATTGGGCACGGCCTTATCTTTCTGTCACTACTGCAACCCTTTCCCCTCTATTCCATGCCCTTACGGGCTTGAAACATCCTTCAGATGTGGTCCATCTTACAAGACAGCACTTGGAGGCACTAGCCCAAGTCAACAATACCTTAAAGCAAGTGTGGGTGGATCGCATCATCCCCAACTGTTTGCTATCTTTGGCTATCTTGCCCACACCTGCTCTCCTCACAGCTATTCTCTTCCAAACAGCCCCCAAAACAAAGAAGCTGTGCATCATTGAATGGCTTCACCTTCCCCATACTCCTAGGGCAACTATTACCTCCCGGGCCCTTCAGCTCGCCTTGCTCTGTACTAAGGGGCGTCACCGAGCTAAGGCCCTACTCGGCCATGATCTCCAGGCAATACATGTTCCTTCAAACTGTCTCAATGGGACCCCCTTTTTCAGACATCTGATGTATTACAGGACGCTCTGGAAAATTGGATTGGTCCCATCTCTTGCCATCTTCCTTCTGACCCTCGTTTGCAGCTAATAAAAACGGTACCTATTACCTTTTCCTCTCCAGTAGTTGCTTTTCCACTAACTCAAGCCATCACAATCTTCACTGATGGCTCTAAAACTCATGGTGCCTGTGTCTGGTATGATCAAGGCAACTGGCACAAGCAATTGACAAAGCCCCAATCTTCAGCACAACAAGCTGAATTGGCTGCCTTTAACTTGGCTTTGAAAACATTTCCTGAACAACCAATTAACATCATAACGGACAGTCTATATGTCTCCCAATTGGTCTTACATATTTTTGAGGCATATCTATCTCCTTCTATACAACCATCATTAATGACACTGTTGCTTCAGCTGCAAATGCTCATTCAATCTAGGACCCATTCCCTATTCGTAGCCCACATACGTAGTCATCAACATCTCCCAGGTTTCCTTTCTGAAGGGAACCAGGTAGCTGATACTGCTTGTAAAATACTTCCAATCAGTATTAAGATGCCTCAACCTTCCCCTCTATCAGCAGGGGAAAGTCATAGTTATTTTCATCAAAACAAAAAGGCTCTGGTTAAACAATTTGGCATTTCTCTGGAAGAAGCAAAGGCAATCATCCAACAATGTCCCACTTGCAGTTTGCAAGCAAAAACGCTTCCTCAAGGGATTAATCCCAGGGGCATAGAGGCTTGTGAGACATGGCAAATGGATGTCACTCAATTCTCACCTTTTGCCCCTTGGAAATACCTTCATGTGTCTGTTGACACCTATTCAGGGTTTATTATGGCCACCCCTCAAAGGGGAGAGGCGTCAAAGCATGTTATTAATCATTGTATTCGGATCTTCGTAGTGCTGGGATCGCCAAAATTCTAAAAACAGATAATGGACCAGCCTATATCAGCTCTCAATTCTCTGAGTTCTGCTATCACTGGTCCATTATCCACAAGTTTGGGATTGCCTACAATAGCCAGGGGCAAGCTATTGTTGAAAGGGCTCATCAAACCTTAAAATTGGCATTGCAACGATACATGGGGTCAAAAGGCCTTAAAGGCCCCCCTAGCCTCCCAGTATTACAAAATGTGTTAAATGTTTGTCTGTATACGCTTAACTTCCTCAATCTCACTGGCACCCCCCCCCTGTCTGCTGCGTCTCGACACTTTACTAAACCACCTGTTCCCACTTCGAGACCACTAGTCTATTATAGACAGTTACCTGATCCTGCGTGGAAAGGACCTGCCGAATTGATCACCTGGGGTTGAGGCTACGCAGCAGTCCAGCTTCCTGACAGAACTCTTTGGGTTCCTGCAAGGTGTGTCCGCCCATATCACCGCCCACAACCAGCGGAGCCATCATCCGAAAAGATGACAGCACTCCTCTTCTTCCTGCTTGGCTGTTCGTTTCGCTGGACTGATGGGACATCCACCAGCCTTAACGCCCACAAACCACACAACATCACATGGGTCATCAGGACGCTTATGGACAAATACTCAACTCTACAACTAATTACACCATGATTTCTTCCTATTTCCCCAAATTACATTTTGACTTTGCTGAAATGATTATGTATTATTGACAAAAAAAATCATTTTGTATTCAGGTACAATTGTTTCCCAAAATTGATGTATATAACTCAGAAGATTTTGTTTCTTTACTAGAACCTAGACAATGTAACCTTAGGGCAAAAAGAGAAGTAGTAACTGCTTTGATGCTAACTGTACTGCTGGGATTGGGGCTTCTGGGACGGCCACAGGTATAGCTGGCCTTGTTACTTCTGATCAGCATCTTCGCCAGTTAAGTGCCACCATAGATGAAGATCTTAGAAGGGTCGAAAAATCCATTCTTGCCTTGCAAACTTCTCTTACCTCTTTATCTGAGGTGGTCTTACAAAACCGCAGAGGCTCAGACCTCTTGTTTTTGAAACAAGGGGGACTATGTGCTGCTCTTAAAGAAGAGTGTTGTTTCTATGCTGATAGCTCAGGAGTTGTCCTAGATTCCATGAAAGAACTAGACACCAGATTAAAATTAAGAGAAAGGGAACGAACTTCACAACATACTTGGTATCAAGGACTATTTAACCTTTCCCATGGTTAACAACATTGTTATCTGCTATAGCTGGTCCACTTATCCTTCTCTTGTTGGCATGTACCATTGGACCATGTGTGATAGGTAAATTCTTAGAAATCCTTAAAAGAAAATTTGGCCAAATTGATTCGGATTTATACTCAAAACAAAAACAAATTAATGCGCTAATAGAGAAAAAGGCCCTCTTGCAATTCTCCTCAGATTCCGATGACTCTGATAACGAGTTCACCAAAGATGCTGCCAAAGGGGAACCACGAATTCTCATGAACCTATGACAGGATGAGTCGGAGGACCTAGACTGGACATAACAGTGAGGATAGTGAGTAAATAGCCCTAAAAACAAGATAAAAACAGAGGAGATGTTGCGATATGACACATCAGTAGGAAGTCACGTACACAGACAACCCAATACACATACAATACATATATAGGGTGACACTATAGGAACAGCTACGTGTAAAACCTGAGTCACTTAGGATTAACCATATATGGCAATGTTTCCTGTTCTTGTACAAAATCCTGAGTCAGCTATAGCATAAGGATTAACCATATATGGCAGTGTTTCCTGTTCCTGTCTAACCTCATGTAACCTAAACCCACCCCCCTGCTTGCTGCACAATAAAAGAGAGGGGCAAAGTTTGCTCTGGGCGCTCTTTTCCTCTCACCAAAAGAAACCTTTGTGTCTGTCATCTTTGCCATCAAGAGGAGCCCACCCAGACAGTCTGTCTGGGTGCAGGTCGTCAGCTGATTCATCCCGGCACTGGGACCCGCAACTCATCAGTGGGGCACCATTAAGGGACTGCAAGGCCTGTAAGAACCTCTGCCCAAGACAGCTTCCTGTCCACGAGGAGCTTGCAGATGGGCAGGCTGAGTGGCCAATCTTAGAGAGACTGAGCTAGATGGATGTTCTTTGACATGCCACCCTCTTCCTTTGGTCAGCACTGTCGAGGCACAGAAACATGGAGTGCAACATGGCGACACATCTACATCCACTGGGGTAAGGATGGTTTTGCAACGTGGCCTCAAAACTTGGTGGGAAAAGGGAGGAATTCTCACTTACAGGGATCTGGCCAGCCTAACAAACTCAAGAAAAGCCCCTTGGATTCATGATGGGTTGATGGGGAAAACATTGGGAAATATTGGGAATCTGTCAACCAAATTTTCCATGTTCTGCTGTCTCTTTGCCCTCTAGAATGCAGCCCCTTCCTCCTGGGAATCCAGATAATGCTCTACCACATACCACATGCAGAGAACTTTGATTGTTACCTTCAAACGAACAATTATTACTTTCAGGTTTGGATGGATGTTTGTCCTACCAGCCATAACCCACAGTTAGATGTGATGCCTAACCAAATTTTGTGGAGGTATGTATTCTCAGCTGAGGGATTCTGAAGCCCCCAAGAAGGCGGCTGCACAAAAGCCCTAAAGCAGGGGTGTCCAACCTTTCACCTTCCCTGGGCCACATTAGAAGATGAAAATTTGGTTTGGGCCGCACATAAAATAAAATAACAGTAACATACTAGATCATCCCAAAAAACCATAGAAAACATAGTTAACATATTAAATTTATTTGGAAATGAAATTAGTGAGATATTTTTATTATTAATTATTAATTAAAAATTATTTTTTATCACAGTTTATTTTCTGGCCAAATTTTGTGGGGGGGTAGTGGGGGGAGAAAACTCGCCCGCCTCATGCCTACCTCTCCTCCTGCAAATGGCCCGGCTGGATGAGGCAGGACTGGAAGGCAGAAGCAGTAGCAGCAGCAGCGGGGCAGAAGCCTTCCCCCGCCTCGCGCTGCCCTGCCTCCGCTGCCCCTGCCGCAGCTTCTACCCGCCACCGCTTGCTTCTGCCCCACGCTCGCTTCTGCCCTCGCCGCCTTCTTCCCCGCCACTGCTTCTGCCGCGCCGCTTCTGCCCCCACTCCCGCTGCTTCTTCCCCCGCCCCCACCGCAGGGGCAGCGGCAGCAGGGGCAGAAGCAGCAGCGGTGGCGGGGGAAGAAGCAGTGGTGGCGGTGGCGGGGGCAGAAGCAGCAGTGGTGGCAGGGGAGGAAGCGGCAGCGGGGGCAGAAGCGGTGGCAGGGGCAGAAGCAGCAGAGGTGGCGGGGGAAGAAGTGTGGGGGCAGAAGCGGTGGCGGGGGAAGAAGTGGCAGGGGCAGAAGCAGCAGCGGTGGTGGGGGAAGAAGCGGTGGCGGCGGGGGCGGCAGCAGCAGCGGCAGAAGCGGCAGCGGTGGCAACAGCATGAGGTGGCGCTCTGACGGTGCCCGCCTTTTCTCTTGCTGCTTGGCCTGGCACTCGCCTCGCCCCGCCTCGCGCCTGCCTCTCCTCCTCCTCGCTGGCTCTGGCACGAAGGTTGGGGTGGGCACTGGGCCGCATTATGAGGCGACCTGGGCCGCATGCAGCCTGTGGGCCGCGGGTTGGACAAGCCTACCCTAAAGAGAAAGGCTGAAGGTTTGCAGAGGGGAGGCATCTCTATCCTCTACTTTTGCTTTTGCTAAAGGAAGAATGACTCGGGGCGACCCTATTGGCAGGCCTCTTAGTAGGTCTCTTAAAGCCTCCAATGCCCAGTCTTGAAAAAGGGCCCATGGCTAGCTCTGATCTTTGGCCCTTCAGTCTCTCCAGAAATGAGAAGAGTGAAGTGGAGTCCACAGCTCACCACAATTTTGGAGACCTCCAATGAGTCATTAAAGTCTTATCAACTCCTCACCATGGCAATAGCAGAAGCCCTTTTTCTGTGGATTTGTCCATATGCCAAAAGACTGTTTCCTTTGTTATTTCAGGGTTCTGTCAAGGTAGGTAGCCTCTCAGAAGGTGAAGACCCCTGCTTGTTTCACAAAGGGCTTGCAGAGTAGAAAAAGATGGACAGGCTAAGTGGCTCATCTTGGAAAGAGGAGGCTGAGCTTAAACATTTCACTTTCTTCCTTTCAATAGGGCTGAAACAGCAGAGAACAGGGCCAAGGAAAAGAACTCTCCTAATGGGGACTCAACACCTACCTCAGAGGTAAGAAAGGTTTGCAATGTAGCCGATGGAGGCTATGCCATAAGTCCTGATTGGGGAGGAGAAAGTGTGTTATATATCCTTCTAAACGTAAGATTTCCAAATGCTCTCTTGCTGTTGGTACTAGGGATAAATGCCCCCTATGCTTTAGCCATCTTGTTGGAATACAGAGAGCTTTGGATTTAGCCTTGATGCTCTCATTTGCAGGATTTGACAAAAGTCCTAATGGGAACTAACAGCAGGAGCAGCCTGGAAGACGTAGACTCCCATGATGCACTTCTGGATGAGGTATCAGAGGGAAGCTGGGAGGAGGCTGCAATGATTTCCGATGCGAGCAAGCCTTACAGTCCATGGATAAGAAAGACAAAGTGTTTTCTCTTGGGGAGGGACAGAGGCCCTCTATTCAGTCCTCCTAACCTGAATGAACTGTGGAGTGCTCTTTGAACAGAATCTAAATATAGGCAGCCAAGTTCTTGTGCGATTGGTTCATTTACTGCAAAGCAGCACAGAATGGCCCACTGTAGTGGACTATTGTGCTAAATGGATGCGACCCACTCTGCTTATGCCTTTTCTTTTCCTGGGTCACCATCTCCGGCACCTTGCTGCTTCCAGGCAGGATTTTAACAGGGAAAAAGTAGAGAGCCTACTTTTCTGGGCGATGAATAGGATGGAAGTGGGGATTCCTCCCCATCTGGAAAGCCACAGAAACCTAGTTTTGGTCAAGCATCCCCATTCAATAGGCTCTCTTTTAGGAATTCTGAGTTTCTGTTGCCCTGATGGCTAAAGAGGAATCATTGTCATTCACAGGATTCTCCTGAAGAAGCAGAAGCCACAATAGGCGATCTCAGCAGCCTGCAAGATGTGGATTTCATGATTTTTGACATTTGGGATGAGGAGTGAGAAAAAGGTTGAGAAGCAGCTGCAGTGGATTCCAAGGCCAGCGATTCTTCCAGTCCACGGGTAAGAAAGACGAAGTATTTTTTCTTGGGGAAGGATGGAGGCTCTCTATTCAGTTCTCCTAACTGGAGTGAACTGTGCTGGAGTGCTCTGGGTGCTGGAGCGAGGTGACACCTGGCCCTTTAGACAACATACCTAGGCAAACTATATATATATGCACTTAAGCTCTGGTGCAATTGGTTCATTTACCGCATAGCTGCATCGGTGGTTCATCTTGGAAAGAGGAGGAGCAGCTAGTTTGATTCATTAAACATTTCATCTTCTTCCTCTGCACAGGACTGATGTGTCGGAAGCCGTGGAACAGGAGCCTTCTCCCTCTCTCAGTGGGGACAAACCTTCCTCAGAGTTAAGAAAGTTTTGGCAACGGGGCGGAAGAAGACTATGCCATAAGTCCTGAAGGGCAAGGGGAAAATTGTGTGATCTATCTTCCTAGCCTTAAGGCTTCCAAAGGTCATCTTGCTGTTGATACACGGGCACTGAATGCACCCTATGCTTTAGCGATCTTGTTGAGATGCAGAGAGCTTTAGATTTAGCCTGATGCAGTCATTTGCAGGATTCGATGAAAGTCCTAGCGGGAACCAACAGCAGGAGCAGACTGGAAGACACGCACCACCTGAACCATCTTCTCGATGAGGTGTCAAGAGGGAAGCTGGGAGTGGCTTCCAATGCCAGCGAGTCTTCCAGTCCATGGATAAGAAGACAGTGTTTTCTCTTGCGGAGAGATGAAGGCTCTCCATTCACTTCTCTTAACCGGAGTGAACTGTGCTGGAGTGCTCTGGAAGCTAAAGCTTGATGATGCCTGGCTGTTGGGACAATTTAGATAGGCTAAATATATGCACCCAAGCTTTGCTGCCATTGGCTCATTTACCGCAAAGCAACAGGGAAAGGCCCACTATAGTGTTCAGTGTCTCCAGTCAGTGCTTGTGACACCCACCCCTCTGCCAATCCCTTTCTTTTTACTGCTTCACCCTCTCCAGCGCCTTGCTGCTTCCCTGCAGGACTTTAACATGTAGATAGCCTACTTTCCTGGGGGCACTGGGGGGTGGTATCTCCAATTCAGAGATGCCTTCAGCAAGAGACACACTGTACAGGTCAAGCATCCCCATTCAGCAGGCCCTCTTTTAGAAACCCTGATGGCTAAAGAGAAATCATTCTGTTTCATAGGAAAGACATCCTAGATCAGTGATGGCTAACCTTTTCAGCTTGGTGTGTCGAAAATCGGGAAAAAGTGTAGCCTTCCTCAGGTGGTGTGTCACTTCAAGAAATATCAATAATTTGGTTTATGACGGACTGGGCTGGGGTGATCACACAGGGCTGTGAAACTCATCTCCCTGGTCTCAGGGCTGCAGGTGCAGGATGTGGGGATCGGAAGGCCACCTTACAGGGCTGTGAACCTCATGGATCTCCTTTCCTCCTGTAGCGTTTATGGCAGTTAAAACTCATTCTCTGCTGCAAAGATCTTGCGGCAGCGGTGACACCATGCCTCCACGCAACAAGCAGGGAGCAGGGATTGGAGCAGAACATAGGCAGCCTCTAAATGTGCAGGTTTTCCCCACACCAACAGGCGTGTCAGTCAAAGTGCCTCGGCGTGTCACAAGTGACACGCGTGTCATAGGTTAGCCATCACTGTCCTAGATGATATCAGCAGCCTGGAGGAGGACTCCTGGAACCCCAATCTTTTAATTCAAAGAAGTACCTATCTGAGCCTTTTCATGGATCCCTACCTTGTTGTGGTGAAAAAGCTTGCAAAACTGAAGGAAGCTATGAGTTATGCCATGCAGAGCCACCTAAGATGGACATGTCATAATCTACCTTGGGACTAAAGGGAAATCACTATCATTCACTGGACTCTCCCAAAGAATGGGATGATGTGCTAGATGTCAACAGCCTGGAACAGGATGCCTGGAACTGCCACCATCTTCTGAGGATGGCTTGGAAGTATTGTGGGCTGCAAAAGCTTCTCCTCAAAACCTTTCCTGTCCATATGGTTTTGTAATGCAAAAGGTTTGACAGGCTGACTGGCTGTTCTTGGAAAGGGAAGACTGAGGTTGCTGGATGTTCTTCCACGTCTCAACTTCTTCCTCTAGAAGAGCAGAAATTGATTGAGGAGCAGGAGAGACATGCTGATGAAGACACATCTGCTTGTTTAGAGGTTAAAGGTTCAGCAATGTTGCCAGTAGAAATCATAGCTCAAGTCCTGGTGGGAGGCACTTACTCCTTTGTTGAGTTTTAAGAGTTTAAGACCCTTAAAAATGAAATTTCTAGGCAGTAAGTCAAGTTAAGGAGAGAAAGAATTCCTTTCCTTTCTCAAAAGAGCAAACAGCCCTAATTTCTCCAGTAGAGATATGTCCGGGAGGGGTGGGGAGGACAGTGCCTAAAGCACTCAATGAATGCTCTGATCACTTCGGAATGCTCAAAATGTTTCAGAGATGAATTCTGGATTATAAAAATGAACGTATGCAAAGAACAGGCCAAAGAGATAGCAACCAAACAGCAACTTAATCAGAATTTTGGCAGCCCTTTGAGCAATGCTGGTCCTCAAAGTCAAAGCAGGCGGAAGTTTCTCTCAGTTATTTAACCTGGAGGTGGACACTCACTTAAAGATTATCGAGGGACATCTTCTGCTTTATATTTTCTTCCAAGATGTGGTCCTGTTTGAAAGGAGAGACATAATCTGTTAAGGTATTGAGTTTTAAGAGCTGACCAGATGTGTCTGATGCAATGTAAGGCTGATGCAATGAAGATGAATCAGCATTGGTATTGCCTATTTAAGACTAAGAAGGGGCCCACATAAGTTTTACCACTTTAAGAGGTGTTTATATAAAGCAGCCATTAGTGGGCATGTATCCTCTCTCCTTGTGTCCTGTATCCATTGCAGATTTCTCCATGTAGAGTTAAGATTACTTGTAAGGTATTTGCCTACCATGTATATTTCTGTATATGTTTTGTATATAAACCACTGTTAAATGTCTAAGTCTCTGCGTGCTGTTTTGTTCCTGGATTGTCTCATAGTGGTGGTCACGCTGCAAACACTCTGACATAATCATATCTTCTGCTCAGTTCAGGGATAATTTTAACCTGTCTTCTCCAATCTGGCTCTTTCCTAATGTTTCGGAGTCCATCATCTTTTGCTAGCATGAAATGAAGTGGGCACTTAACAAACCAACATCTGCTGAGTGGTCTCTTGCAAAAGATGTCTTTAGATATAATTGGCACTTGTAAGTTTATGCATTGCATACATACAGGTAGTCCTTGGCTCACAACCACAATTGAGCCAAAAATTTCCACTGTTAAGCAAGACAGTTGCTAAATATGTTTTGTCCCATTTTACACCCTTTCTTGCCACAGTTGTTAAGTAAATCATTGCAATTGTTAAGTTAGTAACATTTCTGTTAAGTGAATTGGGCTTTGCCATTGACATAAATTGTCAGGTCACAAACATGATCCCATGGTCATTGACTTATGACCGTTTTTCACACTTACCACCTTTGCAGCATCCCCATGGTCATGTGATCAAAAGAGACACATGGTCACTGGCATGTATTTATGATGGTTGCACTGTCCTAGGGTCATGTGATTACCTTTTGCAACCTTGTAAAACGCAGAGCCAGTGGGGAAGCCAATGACACTTAACTGTGTTACTAACTTGAACAACTGGAGTGATTCATTTAACAACTGTGGCAAAAAGGTCACAAAGTTTGTGTTACTACCTTAATTACAGGTAAAAGGTAAAAGTTAAGGTAAAGGTTTCCCCTGTCCAATCAGGTCTAACTCTATGGGTGGTGCTCATCTCCAGTTTTTAGTGGAGGGAGCTAGCTTTATCTGAAGATATTTCTGAGGTCATGTGGTCAGAAAGACGATGCACTAAGATGCCCGGAATGTGGTTACTTTCCCACTGAAGTGGTACCTATTTATCTACTTGCATTTGCATGTTTTTGAAGTTTTAAGTGTACAGGAACTGTGGCAAGTAACTGGAGTTCACCCTGTTGCACAGCGCTTGTGTTTCGAACCCAGGCTGTCAGCTTTCAAGCTGACAAGTTCAATGTCTTATCACTGATACAATTAACAACTGTGGCAAGAAAGCTCATAAAATGGGGCAAAACTCAATTAACAATTGCTTACAAATAGAAATATTGGACTCAATTGTAAAGTCAAAGGTGTCTGAGGCTGAAAAAATGGATCCCCTCTTCCAGAGAGTGTATCCAAAGAAGGTTTCATTGCACAATTTTTAGCATGGTTGTGCTAAAACAGAGGAGCAGAATTGTGTGCAGGGGGTCAAAAAAGTATAAATGTTGAGTGAAATTCTACCTCTTTTTTATGCCTGTTGCACGTAAAAGAGTTGGGGCTTCAATTATGTAGGAACAGCTGTTTTCTTGGCTTTTTTAACTTTCCCTGATGCCTTGTTAGATGGGCAGGTTCTATAGGCTGCTGAAATGGAACCTGGTGGCTACTGTTCACCCCTCCATGTTTGCTCAAAAAAACCACTCATGTTTGCAATTGGTTTGATGAAATAAGGTACACAAAACACTACCAGGAACCTGGGTAACTTGCTTCATCTATGCTAGGCAAGACCAGTTTAGACTAATGTACTATGTGAACTCAAGCATAGTGGGCACTTACCTCAGGATATAATGGTAATGAAGGCCCCATGGTGTACTTCCTGACCTGCACGTATCCTCCCTGATTCATTGCTCTGCAATTTGAGAGAAGGCCAAGTCACATCAATAGCCAGCTGCCATCTTGGCCTTTGGCAACCCAACCCTACAGGGTATGGAAGTTTCACCTGAGCTCAACTCCCCTAGCCCTTTTATCTGGAGGAGCTGCCTCAGAAACAGAAAGATAAGCACCTGGAATTTGTCTTGTTTTATTATTGCTTTTCCTTGGTGTTGACTTCCCTACTTTCTTCTTCATTGTTCTTCTGGGACAGAAGAGATTGATACATTATATTGCCTTTCTTCTAAATGTTCAAGATAGCTTTCACTGCAGCTTCCTATTCTTTTATCCCAACAACAACCCTGTGAGGTAGGATCTCCCCCACTCTATTTATTTATCTATTATCTATTTATTTATTTATTTATTTATTTATTTATTTGGTTTGATTTGATTTGTCAATTGTTTACAAGATACAGGTATAAGAATAAACATAATTTTGAAAACATGAGATGGATACTTATAAGAAAAATAAAAAGAAACAATAGGAAAGGGACGGTAGGCACAATTGGTGCGCTTATGCACGCCCCCTACAGGCCTCTTAGGAAGGGGGTGAGGTCAATAGTAGACAGTCCAAGGTTAAAGTTTTTGGGGTTGGGGGAAGAAACCACAGAGTCAGGTAAAGTATTCCAAACATTGACCACTCTGTTGCTGAAGTCGTAATTTCTGCAATCAAGTTTGGTGCGGTTAACCTTGAGTTTGTATCCATTGTGTGCTCTTGTATTGTTATGATTGAAGCTGAAGTATTCATTTGCAGGTAGGACATTGCAATGTATGATTTTATATACTGTACTATATTTAGATCGGACTGAAGGCGGCGTAGTTCTAGGTTTTCTAGGTCTAGAGTTTCAAATCTGGTGGCATAAGGTATTCTGCAATGAATAGAGGAGCGGAGAACTCTTCTTGTAAAATATTTCTGGACTTTTTCAATTGTGTTAATATCAGATACATGATATGGGTTCCAGACTGATGAGCTGCATTCAAGTGTTGGTCTAGCAAATGTTTTGTATGCTCTAGTTAGTAGTGTGATATTACCAGAGAAAAAGCTACTACCACATTCTCAATTCTAATTCTGTGATACTTACAATTTGACTTTTCAAAGTTCTAGGACACTTTACTCTAAAGCAGCATGCAAAATCCTAATAATCAAAAAAGATAAAACAAAATTAACCTTGAAAGTAATACAAACAGTTATCAGGAGCAATAATCACAATTTTTAAATCATTTGTTTTACATTACTAGCACATTTTCATTAAAGCATTTTAAAAGCCCTCAGAAATAAGAGTGGGAATTCAGCTCTCAATAGGTAAAGTCTAGTCAGCTCTGAAATCATTTCACCCCAAGCCACTTTGCCCACATCACACTATTATCATTTGTTTAATAATTTATTCCATAAAAACAGTTGGTAGTTTTATATAATATCGAACATTGCAAATTACAACGTACAGCTTCACACATATTTAACTAAAATAACTCACATGGTGGTTTAGTGCAATGGGCCAATTCAGTCTTTTTTCTTTTTTACATTCTGAGGATCTGGGATTGCTGTTTTGCTGGAAAGACTGAATCAGATGAATGCCTAATTCTCCTTGGAAGGATGATCCTTTATTATTATTAGAAGTTTGGTAGTAACTTTTCAGACTAGCACATTTCATTAGAAAGCAGATAATTTAAAAAGTTGTGCTTCTGCCCTTTTATCAAACTTCTTCGGATTTGGAGCTACCACAGACTAATACACTTGTCCTACAATCTCAGAAGGAATGTGGATCTATGCATACACTTGCCACAAAATGTGCCCTACACATAATCTAGAAATCACTAGTTGCCCAGAGATGAAACTATAGTTAAGAGAGAACCAACCTGTAGTATTCCATGCTCTTTGAATATTATAGAGTCCATTTCAAATCTGTTATTCCCTTCCATGCACCCAACTAACATTTAGACGAAGTTCTGAAAATTTATTTTTTTAACTATTGAGTACTTCGATAATGACATGTTAAACGGCAAAAAAACACACAAAACCAGTATCAAAGGCAGCTCAAGTCTTTGCCTGCGCGCGCAGTTGCTTAACTGCTCTGCTTCCACGCAGTGGGACTTCAGAACGTCACTGAGCACGTGCGACCCAGCAGCCAAGCTGCCCTCATTAGTTTTAGCTTCACCGGCTGACAGCGCATGCTCCGGAAGGCCTCTGCTCAGACAGTGGGTTTAAAGATGGCAGGCACGCTGCGTCCGTAAATTAAGGCAGTGCTGTTGCAGGGAAAGCGAGCGGTGCTCTTAAGGAGTCTGGAGGCGTTTTCCTCTACTCATTGCGGATTTTGAGGTAATCCACTATTGTCAAGGAGAAAGGGGAGATAAAACGTTAGGAGATTACTAAAGATTTCTCCTTTTTTATTTTTTTACTAGCATGGTCAAATTTCAGAATAGTCATGGAGGGTCTAAGCTGCTGCTTAAGATCAGTGATTCCCAACCTTGGCAGCATTAAGATGTGTGGACTTCAACTCCCAGAATTCGCTAGGCAGAATCTTAAAAGTTGACATGGCTCATTTATTTTTATTTACGTATTTAATTTATATCCTATCTTTAGAATAGAATAGAATAGAATAGAATAGAATAGAATAGAATAGAATAGAATTCTTTATTGGCCAAGTGTGGTTGGACACACAAGGAATTTGTCTTGGTGCATATCGTCTCAGTGTACATAAAAAGAAAAGATACAGTTGTCAACAATCATAGGTACAACACTTAATAATAGTCATAGGGTACAATAAGCAATCAAATCATACTAGGAAACAGTCAATATAAATCCTAAGGATACAACCAACAAAATTACAGTCATATAGTCACAAGTGGGAGGAGATGGGTGATAAGGAGTGATGAGAAGGTTAATAGTAATAGTAGTGCAGACTTTGTAAATAGTTGGACAGTGTTGAGGAAATTATTTGTTTAGCAGAGTGATGGTGTTTGGGAAAAAACTGTCCTTGTGTCTAGTTGTTTTGGTGTGCAGTGCTCTGTACCGTCGTTTTGAGGGAAGGAGTTGAAACAGTTTATGTCCGGGATGTGAGAGGTCTGTAAATATTTTCATAGCCCTCTTTTTGGCTTCTGCAGCATACAGGTCCTTGATGGAAGGCAGGTTGGTAGTCATTGTTTTTTCTGCAGTCCTAATTAACCTCTGAAGTGTGTGTCTGTCCTGCTGGGTTGCAGAACCAAACCATTTTATTTTTAGTTTATTTTTATTTTTATAAACAACTCAAGACGACGAATATATTACAGCTTTCTCCTCCTCTTTTCCCCGCAAGAACAACCCTATGGGGTGAATTAGGCTGAGAGAGAGACTGACTGGCCCAAAGTCACCCAGCTGGCTTACATGCCTAAGGCAGGACTAGAATTCAGTCTCCCAATTTCTAATGTGGTGCCTTAACCCACTAAACCAAACTGGCTGAGAAACACTGGATTAGATCTTTATACTATTTAGTCATGAAGTATCCCACCAAGAAGCTACTTAGTCTACACTACAGCATTTAAACTAAATGAAAGATTCTGCTTATTTTAAGAAAGGCAGAGTGAGATGAGCAAAGTGTAAGAATCCTCTTGTCTATAAAAGATTCTTTAATTCTTTACCTGTAACCTGTTATGCTTTCAGTTGTGTATTCTGGTGAGAGTGATTTTTCCAGGAAGCCCCCAAGCAGGGCAAGAGCCTTTTTCAGCTGTTGGTTTCCAAGATCTATTGTTTGCAGATAGACTGCTGCTGTACATGGAAGTCCTTGCTCCAAAACCACATGCTTCATGTTTTGAAGCAAATTAAACAAAACTAGCTAGCACTGTCATTGTAGCAATAGCACTTAGACTTACATGCCGCTTTGGACTGGAATACGGGTCTCCAACCTTGGCAACTTTAAGACTTGTGGACTTCAACTCCCAGAGTTCTTCAGCCAGCTTTGTGGCACAGCGGTGGCAGCCCAGGAGTTGGGACTCAACCAGGGCTTGTGGTAGCGGCGGAGGCAAGGGCGAGAGTGGCGGTGGCCTAGGCCGGCCTGGGAGTTGAGTCTCAACTGCGGTTTGTGGCGGTGAGGGCGGTAGTGGCCCGGGAGTCAGGATTCAACGGGGGCTGGCGGCAGCAGCGACAGATAGGCGACTGGGGCTTGCAGAGCCTCACTTACCCAGGGAAATCAGATCAGGCAGGGCCGTGGCAGAAGGCAGGCAGTGATGGCGGGCAGGCGGGTGGGTGAAGGCAGACTGCAGGCAGTGATGGGTGGAAGAATGCACGCAGCGATGGTGCGTGGGTGGGGCGGGGATGGGTGGGGCCAGTGATTTGCGCAAAATTGTAATGACCAGTCCGAACCGGTAGAATCCCACCCCTGGGTCTGTAGATCATCATTCGATGTGGAAACCATATCTCTTTTTTTTTCCAGTGGAGTGTGTAGAGAAAACAATGAGAAACCTAAAATTATTGAGAGCACAAGAATGCCAGCCAGTCCGAGCTCTTGGAACTCCTCAAGGTTTCACTGTCCGCACAGACAGAGAAACAGTGTTGATCAGCACCGAGTATGGAATTGTGGAACTGGATCCCATCACACAGGAGGTGAGGGTTCACATGTTATCCCATATATGGTTCTTGGGTTTGAAGAATTGTCTCACTAGCAGGGGCTGTGGAAGGAAAACTAGATGATATTGCTGCTTTGTTTTAATGGAAATTTCTTTCTTCAAATGGTTCGTGAAATTAAGGTTTTAATTTTTGAAAAAAATTGCTATACAGAGAGCCCTATCAAATTTTGGAAGAACTTGGGAGTATCCAAAAATACAAAGAAAATTCCATTCTATTTTTTTTTCTAAACTGTAAACATGTTCTATCCTTAGAGGTTACAATCTGTACTTTTCCGATAAGACTTTTTAAAATGAATATTCCTTTTCTAAATCTAATCACTATATTTTATTGTTAATTTGTGCAAGAAGAAGCTGAATGTTGCATTCAGTTTAAGTGCTGCAGACTAATTAGCTTCTTGGGGGGATACTTCATGATATAATAAATGTTTCTGCCTGTACCCTAATTTGGAGCAGCATCAAGACACAGATAAAAATCGAAGATGTTTGGATTTGTTTGTCAATCTTTCAAAAAGATAACAATTATGATCCAAACAATATCTAGAACAAGAATGAAAGATTTCTCGTGAACCTTTTTTTTTTTTGGTCTTTGTTTTAAAGGTCATCAACGAAGTTACTTTGACAACTGAGGGTTTTCTGCCAGAAGATGGAAATGGGTGTATTGTGGGCCTGGAAGATTTGCCAGATGTAGAATCAGTCTGCGTAGCTACTGCAATTGGCGATGTTATACTATGCAATCTAAACACTCACCAGGTATGGCAGAATGGCAAATATAGCAGTGTCCAAATAAGATATGAAATAGAATGCAAGAACACAAGGCCTAATACAAAAGTACTTGCTTTAACATAGCTAGTCTTCATATAGTTGTTGCCCCTTTAAATAAATCTATTGGCTTCTTGGACATAAGAATAAAAAATAGCATAAAATACTAATCATTATATGTATATATTTTCTGTGGCACTGTTTGGCCTTTAGCTCCTGAAATTCAATGACCCCCAACATTCCAACTGTTATGGGAAGCTAGGAAAACCTGGTTTTCCCCATCCATTGGGAAAATGATGAGCTCATTTTCTGGGGAATCGGATGTATGTTTACTTGACCTTGGCAATATGTTATCTGTTATGTTGCTTATGGATATAAATTTCTTTGATTCTGTATCATAATGTTGCCAGGTTCTGTGCAGCAGCACTTAAAATCCATCAGAAGATGACCTGTGCCATTCTTTTTAGATTCTTTTTAGATTAAAAAAAATACAGTGTTTTACATTTTCATAATATTTTTAGAATTTGATGTAATTTTTTACTGTGATGTCTCTTTGATGCCTTTTAATTTTTTGTACCCTATCCTCCTTTTGTTGGCTTTTGATCGTAATAAAGATTTGATTTGATTCCGTTGCTAAACAGGGCAGTCATTAAGTAAGGACTATCTGTAAAGACAGAGCTAGTACTCCTGGTTGTGCATCTATTCTGTGCTGCTTCACAGGGCTAGTACATAAAAACATCACATTAAGATGTTGAACTTTCCCATATTGTGACAAAAGTATGTGTCATAACTTGCAACATTTGGGAAATGCTAACACCTCCACTGATACCTCTTGTTAATAGTTTGTATCTTAAAATCCTTAAGAGGAGTATATTAATTAATGATGAATTTTATGATCTTTGTAAAAAGTTAATATGCTTGACGGTAGTACAGAAGAAATTTAACTTCAAAATGTTGAGTCCAATTTCCACTGGATTTCCAGTGAAATTGTTTTGAGCAGTTAGCACTTTCTTTTTTTAAAAAAGAGCAAAGTTATGCTACACATGGGCTGGTGGCCACTATATGGGAGCAAAGAGTTAATATTTTCTGTACAGTATCACTGTAACCATAGTAATAAAGATATACAGGTAGACCTCAATTTAACAGTTCATTTAATGATTGTTTGAAATTGCACTGAATTTTTTTTCTCATTTATGACGATGGCAACATCCCCATTGTCACATGATCAAAATCCAGATTTCTGGCAACTGACTCATATTTATGATGGTTGCAGTGTCCGAGAGTCATGTGATCACCTTTTGCAACCTTCTGACAAGCAAAGTCAATGGGGAAGTCAGATTCACTTAACAGCTGTGTACTAAGTTAATAACTGCAGTGATTCACTTAGACTGTGGCAAGGAAGGTCGTAAAATGGGACAAAACTTGTTTAACAAATGTCTTGCTTAGCAACTTAAATTTTGGGCTCAATTATGGGTCACCTGTGTTGACATTATGCTCCAACCTCATTTCTAGTTAAATATTATGGAGAGAAGTTCTTATACAAGACTACAGAAATAACAGTATTGCAAGACTAGAGCATGATCACTATCCATCTTTATTTGACTCTGATGACTGAAGATGATTGAAGTAAAACATGTAATTTGCTTGATTTATTGGTGTTGGCTTCTATTAAAGAGATAAACAGTATTAAAATCTTATTCTTTTGCAGTTGGAATGTGTTGGGAGTGTGGACAGTGGCCTGACCGCAATGAGCTGGAGTCCAGACCAAGAGCTTGTTCTTCTTGCTACAGGTACAAATCGAAATTGCAAAACATTCTCAACTTTATTCTCTGTCTTTTGGATTCTGGCAAAGAATGGCTCATTGCATCTGACACGGTGGCTCAGTGGCTAAGACTCTGAGCTTGTCGATCAGAAAGGTTGAAGTTTGGTGGTTCGAATCCCTAGCACCACGTAACAGAGTGATCTCCTGTTACTTGTCCCAGCTTCTGCCAACCTAGCAGTTCAGAAGCAGGTAAAAATGCAAGTAGAAAAATAGGGACCACTTTGGTGGGAAGGTAATAGCGTTCCATGCACCTTCTGCATTTAGTCATGCCAGCCACATGAACATGGAGATGTCTTCGGACAGCGCTGGCTCTTCAGCTTTGTAACGGAGATTTAGTATTTTAGTATTTAGTATTTATTTGATTTGTCAATTGCTTACAAGATACAGGTATAAGAATAAACATAGTTTTGAATACATGAGATAGATACTTATAAGAAAAATAAAAAGAAACAATACGACAGGGATGGTAGGCACGATTGGTCCGCTTATGCACGCACCCTACAGGCCTCTTAGGAAGGGGATGAGGTCAATAGTAGACAGTCTAATGTTAAAGTTTTTGGGGTTTGGGGAAGAAACCACAGAGTCAGGTAAAGTATTCCAAACATTGACCACTCTGTTGCTGAAGTTGTATTTCCTGCAATCAAGTTTGGTGCGGTTAACCTTGAGTTTGTATCTATTGTGTGCTCTTGTATTGTTATGATTGAAGCTGAAGTATTCACTTGCAGGTAGGACATTGCAATGTATGATTTTATATACTATATTTAGATTGGACCGGAGGCGGCATAGTTCTAGGTTTTCTAGGTCTAGAGTTTCAAGTCTGGTGGCATAAGGTATTCTGCGATGAGTAGAGGAGCGGAGAACTCTTCTTATGAAATATTTCTGGACTTTTTCAATTGTGTTAATATCAGATACGTAATGTGGGTTCTAGACTGATGAGCTGTATTCAAGTGTTGGTCTAGCAAATGTTTTGTATGCTCTAGTTATTAGTGTAATATTACCAGAGAAAGGCTATGTAACGTTAGATTAACAACTCTTAATGCCTTTTTGGCTATGTAGTTACAGTGGGCTCTAGCACTTAGATCATTAGAGATGAGTACTCCAAGGTCCTTGACAAAGTTTGGATCCTCAACAAGGTCTTGATTATTTCGCTTGTATTTTATTTTCTGATAATTTTTTTTGCCAATATGTAAGACAGAGCATTTATTAATTGAGATTTGAAGTTGCCATTTGATTGACCATTCTGATACATGGTCAAGGTCTTTTTGGAGGGTAGTAGTATTGTCTGTGGTGTTGAATAGCTTTACATCATCAGCGAAGAGAACGCAATTGCTCTTAATATGATCACAGAGGTCATTTATGTAGAGTATGAAGAGAGTTGGTCCTAAAACACTGCCTTGGGGGACACCACTGTTGACAGGTACAGAATTTGATAGGACGCTCCCAATTTTGACTATTTGTTGTCTGTTTGGCTGGTATGCTTCTATCCAGTTATGCAGGTGTCCAGAGATACCGTAAGATTTTAGTTTTGGAGTCGTTTGTCGTGTACCACTGAATCAAAGGCTTTACAGAAGTCTATGTAGATTGCATCTATTGCTTTGCCCTGATCGAGTTGTGTAGTCCATATGTTTTTGAAGTGTAAGAGTTGCAGATTACAGGATAGTTTTTTTCTGAAACCAAATTGTTTATTAGAGAGTAGGTTGTTTGTCTCTAAGTGAAGGATAATGGATTGATTAATAATTGATTCCATGACTTTACAGGTGATGCAGCATAAGGAGATTGGTCTGTAATTTTCAACTAGGCTGGGGTCTCCCTTTTTGAAGATGGGGATGACCGTGGCTTGTGACCATAGTTTTGGCAAGGAGCTGGTTCTGAAAATTTTTTCAAGGATTATGCTTAGAGGTTCGGCTATGGCAGTGGATAGCTTTTTTAAGAAGTAGGCACATATTCTGTCCAGTCCAATAGATAGGGATGATTTTAGATTGCGCAGTGCTTTTTCAACAATGTTTTTTTGCCAAAGTGATCTCTTTTTGGATTGAAGCTTCCTTATTGTTATGGGTAATCTGTTTTTCCTGCTTTTGGGAGTTGTTATTGGTACATATAGTTTGATGTCTCTTTTGATTTCTAGTAAGAGTATGTTGTAATGGTCCTCAACAGTATTGCACCCAGTGAATGGAAATTGCCAATCAAGGCAATGATGAGAGATCATTGATTATAAGATCCTAGTCGCCTTTTTTGAAGTTATAATTGGGGATTTTGTCATTGTGATGATTTTTGTGTGGACGTATGTTGAGACAAAAGTCAATCATGTTGTGGTCACTGTTGGAAAAGGGTTCTTTAATTTGTATTCTGTAAACTGAATTCAAACTATTGCAGAAGATGAGATCAAGGCAGTTGTTAAGCCTAATATTGTTGGTTACTAGTTGTTCTAGTCCCAGATTTGTTTCAGCATTGTAGAAGGCTGCATGTATGGGTTCAGTTGTACATTCATTTAGGGTCCAGTTAATATGAGGTAGATTGAAGTCACCAAGAAAGATAAAAGCGTGTGGGCAGGATGCTTCCCATGTTAGTAGTGTATTTAGCTTGTTTACATGTTCAATGTCATAATCAGGGCCTCTGTAACATAGTAAGAACCGAAATGTGATATTTAAGGTCAGTTCACAGATAATGGTCTCAAGAAGAGCAAGCTCTTGGGTAACTTGGATGCACCACCCCGTAGAGCCGGAAATGACTAGCACGTATGTACGAAGAGAACCTCTACCTTTAACCAGCCATTGATTTGCTTTAATTATTCCTTGTTTGCCAAAAGCATGGTGGTTCATATGCCATGCATTAATATCACTCTTAACCACAACAGGCAACAAAGCAATAGGCAGGGGCCAGATGGTGGGTACAATCTACAATTCAACGCTCTTTCCCTTTGTATGACATTGACACAGATAAAAAGGAGTAGGGCTTGAAACCATAGTGGCACCCACTTTTTCCCTCCTCTTTGTTGTGAACAGCACCGGAGGGCTCCTTTTTTCTAGATATCTGTCAAGAAAAGAGATAATTTTTCAAAGAAGAGTTAATCTGAACTAACCCGGGATTGGGCCTGAGAACTTCAGAATTAGAAGTTGCTTCCTTCTATGATTCTACAAGATGATTCAACTGCACTTAAATTTTAATTTCAAAGTTTTTTATATATTCTTGTTGTAACAGGTGAGCAGACTCTGATTTTGATGACAAGAGACTTTGAACCAATTGCGGAAAGGCAGATCCACCAGGATGATTTTGGAGAAGGTGAGGTGGTAGTGCAGATGCTAGAATCTTACAAAATACATTACTACAATTCTGTGAAGGGCTGGGCTACACAGAGAAATTAAATTGACGAAACTAGCTGCTCTATCAATTATTATGGGTTGAAGTCCAAGACCATGTGTTTATTGTATCAGGGCAGTAAGTTTAAAGAGAGGAATGTTTTATAGTCACTTGTTACATACATGTGACATTGCCATCAGTCTGGCTGGCAATTTACCAAGTATAAAAACATTAACTTTCATATAGTGAATGTGGAGTGTGGACTTTTTAACCTTGGAAATTGTCTATAGAATTTTTTTTACTTTTTTATGCAGTGGTCTCTGGAGAGTTAGAAGGAAACTGAAAAAGTTGGATGTAAGCTTTTGACAAATATATGAAAAGTTAATCTTCAAATACACTTTATTTGGTTGATTCTTAGGTAAATTCATTACTGTTGGATGGGGTAAAAAGGAAACACAGTTTCATGGATCAGAGGGCAAGCAAGCTGCTCATACCAAGCCAAAGGTACTATGTTTTTAATAATGCAAATACTGATTCTGTATGTAAATATTCAATTAATTACAATGATGCACAAGTATGCATTTTTACTGCAGACATGAATATTAAAATATATGCAGCAAATTATTGAACTGAAATAGTGATTAGAGTTTGGAACTTGGATAGAAAGCATCCACATTTCTAGTAATCATAAGTTCACTGCCAGATCTTGACTCAGTGGCACAGCTGAATTTGCATTTAATGATGGGCCAGGATTTAATGTTAATATATGAACTTGTGCAAGTCCTAAGTTCATGTGCCATGTCTTTGAATACAACTAGGTGGAAATATCAACTATGATTTAATTTCATTTTCTTTGATTCCTGCCTCTTTTGTTCAGATCAGGAATATAACAGTTGCCAAATAAGCCATCAGGAAATCATTTTAATGAGTGTTTAACTTGTGATTCCTGGTTCACATCTAATGTCAAGCCAAGAATTCAAGAAAGTAAAATGAAAGGCAATGAGAGTTCTCCCAGCTTGTGGGATAATAAAAAAACATAGATGCCTAAGGTGACACTTTAATGTTTGTGCATATGGTGCTAAGTATTAATATGGTTAATATGTGCTAATATGTAAGTAAGTGTGTAAGATTACATGTGAATGGGTCCACATGTTTGATCTTGCACTGCTACTTCATTTTGTGGGGATAAAAAGAGTTTTATGAATCAACATTTAATTAATACCATTCCCTTCAAGACAGTGGTAGGATTCAAAAAAATTTACTACTGGTTCTGTGGGCGTGGCAGGGGAAGGATACTGTAAAATCTCCATTCTCTCCCCACTCCTGGGGGAAGGTTACTGCAAAATCTCCATTCCCTTCCCGCCCCACTAACCTGATTTCCAGCTCCGTTCTCCTGTGCAAGGCAACAAAAGAAGACCCAGCCAATCAGCTAGGACTCAGGAGGCAAAGAATAGATGGGGGCAGGACTAGTCAGAGGTGGTATTTGCCGGTTCTCAAAATTTCTGCTACCAGTTCTCCAGAACTGGTCAGAACCTGCTGAATACCACCTCTGCTTCAAGAGCATCTAAGATCCCTGTGAATAATTTGTGTGCCTAGATATAGACGACATCACAAATAGTAGGGCTGCCCTGCAATTTCCCCCTAGGGCGAAATTTTACTAGATTTCAATTTCATGATCACTATTATCTCAGCAGGCTTACTGAATGTAATGAGAATTGAGGGAAGACTGATATGCCTTGAGGACTTTCTATTAGCTGAGCCTGCATGGCAACCCTTAATAGAAATGCAATTATATACAATTATATTAAAGGAGAATAATTAGGTGGTAATGGTCCTTTACAGGTGATAGGCACTGTTGCAAGTTTTAATAGTTTTAAATTTTAAAACACTTAAAATCTAATGAAATCTGGTGATGTTTGTAAGATTTCAGTCAATGTGTTTAAAAATATCTGTTTCCAAATTTTGCATCATTTCATATTATCTTTTTCAGGAAATATTGCCTGCTTTACCATGGGATGACCATAAACCTCGGATCAGTTGGAAAGGAGATGGACAATATGTAGCAGTGAGTGACGTTTGCCCAGGAACAGGTTGGCACTATTTTAAAATAATAGCATGTTAATTCCTGTCAGCTTTTGGCTGAGCAGGTGAAGGAAGTACAGTCTTAGTTTTTAAAAAAATCTTCCAAAGCCCCATGGTTGTATTCACATTTTGATGCAGCTTTCCCCAACTTGATATGGTTGATGTGCTGGATTTATTGCTTCCATGATGCTGCACCATAGTGATAAGGAATTATGGGAATTCTATGACTTGCAATTATTCTCTTTTTTTCCTCTTGCCTTCTGTTTCATTCGTTCATGGGTTCCTCGATTTCATCCTCTACTTTGGGAATTATGGGAATTCTGCAAATATTCAGGTGCTCGAAAAGTTAGAGTGTGGAGTCGGGAGCTTATTCTACAAAGTACCAGTGAGCCTATCCCAGGACTAGGACAAGCTCTGGCCTGGAAGTGAGTAAGGAAATATGGGGTGGTTCATGGTGTGTATATTATTGGCTTTCTGTTTATAATTTCCTGTTATTTATCAAGATTTTACTGGAATTAATTTTGGATCTAGAGTGTAGGATTATGATTCCCCTCTATCACTCCTAATCCATTTTTAATAAATTTATTCAATTTACATGGCCACCCAGCTCAAACAAATATCTGTTACATATCTGTACACAGTAACAGATATTTTTTTAGAAAAATCTATGAATATTTGGAGAATTGTTGCTTGAAAACCTGTTCTAATTATTCCTTCATTCCTTTCTTTTCTGGCTATATTTCAGGCCCTCAGGAAGCTTGATTGCTTCTACACAGGATAAAGTGAACAAACATGATGTTGTGTTCGTAGAACAAAATGGACTCCTTCATGGTGAATTTACTCTTCCTTTCCAAAAAGGCCAAGTAAAGGTAGGATTTTTTTTTTTCTTGAGGCATTAACAATCATTGAATCTGCAGACTTTTTTTCCTCAATAGTGTATCTGATACTATCAGTGGGAGGACATTTTTTAAGCCTACAAGTTGTCTACATGAATGTGTTTGGAGATTACCAAGGTAGAACTTTATTCAGAGGAGATTTTAATTAAGAAGTTATGTATGGCATGAAACTTTTTTGTTAAAAATGCTTGACAGATGATGATCCTATTTGCATTTCTATAGGTAAATGAGCTGCTGTGGAATTCTGACTCTACAATATTGGCCGCCTGGGTGGAAGAACTGGAAAGCAACAGTAGTTCTCAAAGAAAGATGTATGGTAAGGAGATTCAGTATTTGTTTCTTAATTTTATAGAACTTATTGGATTTGTCACAGTCCTATGGTCTTTGCTACTTTATTTCAGGTTTCGGTGAGGCTATTCAATTTTGACGATATCAAAATTGCAAATATAACATGTGTTTAAGTATTGCAATGGAGAGCATGTGTTTTTAATTCTTCTCAACAAGATAAAGGAGATATGAGAATTAAGGGAATCAGTAACTGATTGATGATGAATATATGCCGTCAAGTTGATATTGAATCTTGGTGATAGATAAATAGTTATCTCTAGGAGGATCTGATACCATCCTGGTCCTTCAGGTTTTCTGACAGTGCTATAACTGAGTCCATCCAGCAATCAGCAACTGGCAGCCCCTAAAATGCCTCTTACCTGGAACTTTGGACATTATGGATAGAGAGGAAGAGGCAAGCAAACATACTGTGTTGAGTAACTAAGTAGCACAAGTTTTTGTAGAAACCATTAGTTGGGAAGAGTCCATATTATAATCAGTTTTGGTACCGCATCATCAATAAGATTCAGAACTTACATAATTAAAGTATAATGTACTATTACTAATCTTGTGTTCTATAACCATTTTGTCTTCTAATTACAGTCCAGTTGTGGACAATGGGAAACCATCACTGGTACCTGAAACAAAGCCTACATTTTGGCAGCCTAGAGGGCAGCCCACTTCTTGTATCTCTGGTGTGGGATCAGGAGATTCCCTATCGACTTCATGTTCTCTGTGAACAATGGCTTTATCTTCGCTATGATTGGCAGTGGAGTACTGATCACAGCACCAGCGGAGGGGCCAATGACTCAGCTAGTGTAGCAGTCATTGATGGAGGTACATTTCAAATTTTCCTTTACTGCAACTACAAGAATTTCACAAGAATAATATGTATATGATTTTAGGGAACGGTTGGAGGCATCTTGCTGGCTGGTTTATAAAGGCGGGTAAACTAGATATACTTGTGGGGATAATGTGATACTCACAAATAACTCATGGGAGAAAATGTAAGTAGCTCAGGGTTCAGCTGTTAAGTCCTTGGTATCCTCTGAGCTTGGTTGTTTTCTTGCAGATGTTTCATTACTAGGCTTGGTTACATTATCAGTGGGGAGAAGAGTCAATATTTGCTGGCTCTTATATATGCTAACTTGAGTCCTGCCAACCTTGGAGCAATGGGAGGGTTTCCTCTTTGATGGTGTCTTGAGTGGGGCATTATTTTTTCCCCCTGATGCTGATTCCTGCTGACATGGATGTTGATTTCTGAGGCGGTTGTGTCCTAGTCTACAATTTGTTTTCTTCTTAGGCTGTGACTGTATCTTTTCAATGGCAAATTTATAAATCATGTTGAATTTTACATAGCTTTCAAAAGATGCAATCAAAATATTTGGGTTACATTATCTAGGTAACTTTAGTTATATTGTTTCAACCCAGTTGTGTTATGGCAGGTCCCATGAGACAAGAGGGCAATAATTTGCTAAACACTTTCTATTCTGTTTTCTATTATTCAAAGACTGCCCAAAACCATGTATGCTGCTTTTAAGACTTTGTTGTGTCTTAACTGTTCGATTTAATGCAAGCCAACAAGTGCAGATATTGCCTAATCATATTTGAATTATGTCATCTGAATATAAGTATACACATATATACATATACATACATATACATACATATATACACATACATATACTGCACACACATATACACATCTCTGATACTTAAATAAACTTTTTTCCCTTTTCATTTTTGAAAGATAAAGTTCTATGGACAGCCTTTCTTCACGCTGTGGTTCCCCCACCTCTTTGTACATACCAGCTCCAGTTCTTCTCTGTTGTCAATCAAGTTGCTTTCTCTATGAAGTCTCAGAGTGGGGATCTTGCTGTTCTGGATGCTGAGAACAAATTATCCATTTATAGATTGGGTAGGTAATCTGACTCTTTGACCAACCTTGTCTGGGCTTGGAAGCTAAGTGGGGTCACCACTGTGTAATATTTGGATGGGAGACCATCAGAGAATTCCAAGCTAGACTGGGAAATGAGAGAAATGTCAGGAAAAGGAAACTGGGTGCTACTTCGATATTATTTCGCAGAACATGGCATGGAAATATTCACATGCCCACCAGATAATTTGTAGGTGTCTTTGATTTTTGTTCATGGGAATATGGCTTCAATTCTGTATGTTGGCTGGAACAATGTATTGCCTCAGATCTCACTACCTTTTGTAATTGCTATATGCCTGTATTTGGGGGAAATTCTTGGAGAGAACCCCAGTTTTTCTAATGCAACTTTTTTTCAAATGAGGCTTAGTAGTACATTTAACTTATAAAAGTATGGGATAGTTTCATTAAGACCTCCTTGGTTAATGTAACTGAAAAATTCAACATAGGACATTCTATGTAAAAATACACAAATCCCCTCCAAGGGTATAGTAGTGGGAGTCATGTAATGTCCATTCTGACAGAAAAAGCAGGTCAGCCATGTAGGGCCTTCCTGATTCCCTCAGTTCTACAGGCAGTCCCACCGCTCTTCAGCAGCTGCTCCTTGCAAACAAACAATGATGGTGAACTGATCTGATTGCTGATTACTTTCATATGAAGAACAGACCGTCTCAGTACCATCATTTTATACAAAATAATGTAGAAGGAAAGAGTGGTACATGTTTTTTCCGTCTTACATAACAGTGACTAGAGATGGTTCCCTGTTGTATGAATTTCCCTCTTTTATAAGTCTTTCAAAGTCACAGCTGAGGTGCAGCCAGTTCTCTTAGACTTAGAGCAATCATGGAAGGAGGAAGGGACTTGAAGATGCCTGGAAGAGAAAAGACCGATGGTATCTTGTCTCTGTTCCCATCACAGCCTCCATTGTTCAGGAAATGTTCAATTTGGAAGAGTCATAGGTCATATTTGTCTTGAAATTATAGAACACTTCTGCCAGAAAATAGATTTAACTTATTATTGGAGATGTCCATGCAGAATGGCCACCCAATGTTTTATTCGCTAAGCCATAACTTTAAAGAATAAATTTGTGGCTGTAAAGATAACAAGGTATGTGTGATTTAGCTCAGTGATATACCTTATTGCCTTTTGACAGATAGTCATCCAGAAATGGACTCTACAGTTAAGATGGGTGCAGTTAATGGGAAAAGATTTACAGCTGCATTTCCTCGGCTGGAAACATCATACAGGTACTAGATGTTACACTTGACTCTGGAAGGCACTGATTGGAGTCATTGGAGACAGGGAATGGTTCTACATCTATAGGACCTCCAGTTTCCAAGAAGTTGTTCCTTTCATTTTCTAAATTAGATTCTCCCAGTTGCTGTTTGGCAGGTGTTCATAGAAATTAATACATAATCCATTGTAAGATATAATTAGTAACGTTCACTCTTTCTGTCTTGTCAACAAAGGTAGAGTGCAGTTGAATAAGAGTTTGTGTTGCATAGAAACAGTTAATGCTGTGGTCTGAACTAGATACCATTCAGCTATGTTAGGTATGACTCCCATAGCTTCTGGCTAACTGATCCATATTGGCTGCAGTTACCAAGGGTCTTATCCATCACATCTTGAAGCCCCTCTAGTTGAGAAGAATGCCATAAGATGTATGAAGTAGATTTCAGGTCTGTTTCTTATAGACAGTTCTTCTTAGATTTTTGTAACACAGCTTTCTCCTATTGCTTCACTCTCCAAATGTGTGGCTTCACTTCACAGAATTGCCAAGAATTAGATCACATACCTGGAGAATGCCAAGTTTGGAGAAGACTTGTGTTATATAGGTAATCCTCGAGGTATGAATGTAATGGAGCCTGCCCATTCCATCCATAACTCGAGAATTCATTGGAATGAATCTCATACCTTGAACAAGATCACTCCTTGCTTTTGCCCACACATTCAGTAATTAAATGCTTAGGCGAATGTGCAGCTCATAAAATGCAATGAGGTATCTTGGGGTGGGGAAGACCATGGGGGGGGGGGGGCTAGTGAGGGAACAGGTCACCTACTTCAGGCTACCCAAAGCCTCCCCCCGACCCCAGACACCTCATTCTCCCTCTTCTGGGGTCCCCACAATTGCTCCCCCCCCACCATCCTGCTGCACTGGGTGACGTACCTTTCACCAGAGATCAGCTGAATGAGGCCTCCGGTTATGACAAAGCCAATGCGGCTGTTTTCTTGCTGCCAGAGGCCTTGTGAAGCTGATATCCAGCGAGAAAGCCACAGAAGCCGCACGCAGCCTTATGGGCCTGTTTTCATGGCAAAGCACTAGAGGATTGTGTCGCTGTAGGCCTTGGCAGCCCTTTGCAAAAGGCCTTTGCCAGTAGGAAGAGGGCTTTGGAGGAATACATCCACTTCTCCCAAGCTCCACTGGTGCCAACAAAGGCTTTCTGCAAAGGGCTGCTGAAGCTACAGGAACTCTCTCTCCCTGCAGGCTTTAGCAAGGAAACAGCAAATGGAGAGAAGGTCTGAAGGACCGAAGCCTTCCCTCAGTTTGCAAATGTCCAGGCCTCAATTCACAGAGAATAGAGGCCTAAAATGCGAGATTACATGAGATCAAGTAGCACAATATCTTGCACTACTGATCTCGTGTGATCTCAAGGTACGTTAGACCTCTGTTCTCTGTGAATGCACCAAAAGCCTGAAGCAAAGAAACCATGACAGAGAGGAGATCTTTGCAAGATAAGTGAGTCTCCTCAGGTGAAGTGCGTGTGAAGACCCCGTGGGGGGAATAGGCGGGAGGAATGTTCCAGAGCCTCTGCGATCATTCCTAAGAGCAAACAACTGCCATGCAATATTCATAATTTCGGGACTTGTTCATAAGTGCTAGGGAGTGCTTATCACATAACTTCGAATGTTCGCTAAGAGAATGCTGATAACCCAGGGATTACCTGTACTTCCTACTAGTCAACATAAAAAATGAATGAACTGATTTAATAGCTTTGCAATTGAATTGACATGAGAACGGTTGGCATGAATTTCCTATGAAGTTATTCAATGATGGTGACAGTGAATATACACATGTAAATGTATCATTGACTAAATTGCATTTACTACTATAGAATACATATATAAGGAAAACTATTGTAGAGTCATTGATATTTGGGGGAGTCCATATTATCCGTTGATTTGCCTAGATATATTTTAGAAAATTGTGTAATTTAGTATGAATCACTCATCTAAATGTCTTTGTTTTTGTGGGGGAAATTATCATAGAATTGGCCTGAGTGATGACAAAAGAGGAAGAAATCCACTGTGGCTTCGCTTTCTTACTTGGCTGCAAGATGACTTATTCTTAGCTGCTAGCCAGGGCTGTCTCCCAATGCGCACAGTTATTCATCATCTGAAGTTGTGCTCCTCAGGACAAGAAGGACATACCGATATCTGGTACTGGACAAGGTTTTATGTTTATCAGATCAATGAAAATCAAACTATTTCGTGTGGTTCTGGAATAAAAGGCCACTTTCCTCCTGAATGCTATTTTTTAACTGGTTAGTTGAACTAACATAGAAACTTTGACAGCATGAATGCTGGTGATGGAGACAAGGTCATTCTTCAATATTTATTTTTTTCTCACTGCTTGCTGACACATTTCTAAAGCATTAAACAGTGTTGTAGTGGAACAGTCCTTTATGGTGCATAATTGGTGGGGTTAGGAAATGCTCATAGTGTGAGATAGCTTGTGTTACAGGTAGTCCTTGACTTACAACCAGAATTGACACCAGAATTTTCATTGTTAAGCAAGGCTTAATTAAGTGAGTTACACCCAATCTTTTTTTCCATGTTGTCAAGGAAATCATTTGCAATTGTTAGGTTAATAAGCAAATCTGGTTTCTCCATTAGCTTTTCTTGTCAGAAACTGCCTGAAAAGATTGTAAATGGCAATCATATGAACCCAGGATACTGCAGCTAAAAGTGCATTGTCAGCAAAAACTATTGGAGCAGGAATGTTAAATTAAGGATATTTCCACTTTTTTCCTTGTGGTCATTGCCAACATTCTTGTGATTTCAAGATGGCATTCAAGAAGGCATAAGTTGACCCAAATTTCTCCCTTTTCTGCCCCTTCTTAATAGGTCCCCTGTGAGTGTGGATGGTGATGTGATCAGCCTGTGTTGCAACCCGAAGACCAAAACAGTGGCTCTGCAACTTTCTGATGGCCAAATCCTGAAGTATCTGTGGGGTATGTGTGATGTACTATTGGTTTGGGCTTGGAACAGAATCATTGTTTGTACTTAAAAGAGATCAGACAGTACACTGCCATTGTGGATATAGAAATTTTATATATAAAACAAAGGAAATTGTAATCATCATCATCATCATACCTAGGGAGGAACTACTAAGGTCATGGGTCAGATGGCCCAGTAGCCAAAGTTAACCAGCTGACAATACTCCAGCTTCCTCTTCTCTGTAGCACTGAAAACAGAATTATGATACTTGGAAAATGTAAACCATAATGTCCTTTCATAATTTCAAAACCATATGCTACCTCATATAGACACGTCCTGGGTGCTTGGGTGAAAATGCTTTATTTCAGTTTAAGTCAGTTTTACATGCTCAAATAACCTGAAAATTTATGGGCTGATTTTGCAATTTTCTTGCAGTGTTCATGTTCAAATTTACCAAATCTTCTTCCCATCCAATTCCCAATGCCCTAGTCTGCTGGATTAGAGAGAATTGCCTTTCATTATCTTCTTCTCTCAGAAAGAAAAGAAATTGCATGATAGTTCTTGTATACAGGAGCCCTGATTTGACTTGAAATGCATCTTTAGGGCCCCCAAATTTGCCGGTCTCTGCTTTACTGTGCTGTACTAAGGTACATTGTGTTTATGAAACACAATAAACCTGCATTGTGAGGTATCTAATAATCTGGAGATTTCAGAGCATGAAAACCATGTTGGGCAGATTTGAAGTAAAGGAGGTTCCTAAGGTCCAACTATCCTACTTCATCCTACTACTCTTATCAGCTTCTCAAACATGTACGTTATGGCCATTCATAATCTATATGCAAAGATTTAGGGGCAGCCTCTGTTGTTCTATAAGATGCCATGTTGACTGAAACCAACACAGTTTCCAGGATATGAAGCTAAATGAATCAAATTGCACCTACTAATATATATCCCTGGGTTTCCTAAAGATTGATAATCAATCCTCTCTCCCTTATGTTCCAGGAGCTGAAAAACCGGTTGCCATCCCCTGGATGAATAATAATGGTTCCAGTGTTCGGTTTCCAACCCCATGTATGCAGACAGAACTAACTGTAATTGACGGGGAAGTAAGTAAACAAGTATGGAAATCTTGGGCTGTGCCAATAGTCTACCATGCACCTCTCCTGGGTGTTTCTTGCTTAAATAAACTTTATCTGTTGCTATTCTTCCTAATCTCATTTATACATTGTGAGTAGAAAAGCACAGAATTGCTCATGGCACATAACATCTTAAGGTTAATATACTTTCAGCCATGTAGGAATGATCAGTTGTGATAAATTGGCTTGCAAAGCCACTGTGGTGCCGTCATAGGTAGATCTTTTTTTCCTGAAGTCTTTAACTATGATTGATTGTGGAAAGTCCAGGAAAAGAATGGAAAAGGGACAGAGACGGCAGGCAAGTCAATTGACAGCTTCTCTTATAAATGGCAACATGATTGGATGGCAAGAAACTTGGGAAGAAATATTTCAAATCATTTAAAGATATGCCTGCTTAATTAACTTACTACAAATGAGGGTGGGAAATTCCTCTTACGTTTCCCTTATGTTCTGGATTTACTTCAGATTATCCTATGGAAATCTGTATAATTCTTGCTTCTTTGCTCTTGCCTGGCTGCTCGTAGCTTGACAGAGTGCACACTAAGTGTGCAAGTTCTCTGGGCTTCAGGAGATCTACTAAGTTTATGTAGCAAACTGGGGCTACCTCTATTTTGAAAAATCCACATAGATGTTTCAACTCCCTAAATTTCCATGTGAATCAGAGCAGTCGGTTTTTGAAATAACAAAAAAAAAAAAGTTATGTGAGAAACAAGAGGGAAAGTCAAGGAAGCAGTTGGTCTTCTGGTTGGAGAACATGACAAAATGTAACAGGCAATAGGAAGAAGGCTGAACTGATTAATTTCTATTTTACTGTGTTTTTGTTAGAGGAAAAAGTGGTCCAGCCTGTCAGAAGGTACACCGAAAGCCAGGAGAGAGCTTGAAAATCCTAGAAAAGATAATTGAGCAGAGAGTGCAGGCATTTAGAAAGTAGTAAAGTGATTACTTGAAGCCACCATAAGTTTGTTAAAAATAAGTTGTGCCTATGTAATAATATCATGTTTTTTGATTTAGTGACTAGATCACAAGGTGAATGCAATGTTCTTAAACCTCAATTAATGGCTTGATAAAGTTGACCCTAACATACATAACACTCCTTCCTCCTTTTATTTTTCCTCACAACAACAATTCTGTGAAGTAAATTAAGCTGAAGGAGACTAGCCCAAAGACACCCAGTTGGCTTTCATGTCTAAAGTGTGAAACTAGAATTCACAGTAATCTGGTTTTCAGAGTAGCACCTTAACTATGATACCAAACTGGTTCACATCAGAATTAAGAGCATTGAGTTTTGGGTTTTGGTTTCCTTGTTCCGGTTTCTAACTCTGGTTTCCATTTTGCTTTTCTTTCTTAGGAAACCATATTTGGCTTGACTGACAGATGCCGTTTTTTTATTAATGATACTGAGGTACTGATTGTTTTCATGGCTTTATATCATCTGCTGTGTCCATAATCCTTTAATCTCTCCCCCAATCAACGGGCAATTTGATTCTCTGCTTTTCATAGGTTTCTTCAAATGTTACGTCCTTTTCAATCAGTGATGAATTTCTCTTATTGACCACACATTCCCATACTTGTCAGTGCCTGCCTATAAGGAACACATCCCTGAAAGGTAAAAATCCCAGTTTCTTATTTCTTGACCATGTGCACCCTTCTCCAAATATGTTTGTTCATTTATGAAGAGCTATTGTATGTGAGTTGTCCAAGATCCTGTTGGACTCCTGCATTTTTATAGTCATTCACTTTTCCATGGGAGAGTAGCAAAGAGGATGAACCTGGCCACTCTAAACTTTACAATCCCATTTTCAAAATGCCAGTTGAAATGCCATTTTGAGATGCTGTATGTATATTGCAAAGTATTGTCATGATGAGGAAGGAAGGTTATGGTGTTTCATCCTGACCTTGTTTTCCTTTGCTGCATTTCCTATGTATGCACACATTTAGCTTATCTACACCCAAAAGAATGAGGGGATTGAAGGAATACATACTGCATGTTATTGGACAGGTACATATACCAAGGTGCCCAAATATGGCCTTCTATTTCTTTGCACACATTGATGGATGGATATATGTACATTTATGTATGAATAGACCAGGTAAAACAGAGGAAGGAATCCTTTTATTATTCAACAATGTCACCCTTTCAAAAATAATCAGGTTATTCTACTTATTAGACAATAGGCATGTTTAAGTTCTTAAGGAGAAATTTCAGTCCAATTAAGGTTTTGGGCATATTTGTATCCAACTTCACCATAGGGAGGACATAATGTTTGAGTTGAGACCATACTGATTCAATAGAAAATAGCATCTTTGTGATATTATAAATTCTGTTTCTCTGGGAAACAAGGAAATGCTAATATTTACATCACTGAGTACCGCTACAATGAGATAGGGTAGCATTAACCTGAATAATACTGAAATATACCTTGCTAGCAGGGGTGGGAATCCGACACAGTTAACTACCCGTTCGGTGATTTACTAGGTTCAGTGATTTATGATGTGCTTCTCTGCATGCTGTGTGCACCTGTAAATCATCATCAGCTTGGTGCCTGGACAGCTGAGCAGCGCTGCATGCAGACAAGCAGCCTTTGAAAAAGCACTTTTTTCCTGCTTTTTTAACTGCAGCTGTGCCTTGCACGACAGGTGAAGTTGAAAAAGCAGGACATAAAGGTCAAGTAAGACTCCAGGCCAGCAGGTGGACAAAAACATTAGCAGATATAGAATCGGTTCTATGTCTGCTGCTCTTCAGAGCTACCAGTTCTACAGAGGTGGACAGAACCGGTAGAAACCCACCCCTGCTTGCTAGTTAAGAGTTCCATGATGAGGCCATTACTTCTCAAATCGGACACTGGGATTTTCAAGTCATATTCCAAATCACTATGTAGGATTTTTACCACTGCATTTCATGAGTTCATGTTTTAGTTTTGAGTGTAGGTTTGTCCAATTCATAAAAGCTGATAGAGGTTGAGGTTGGGTTTTTATGCTATTGATTGTGGCACCTTCAGCTTTGCAAACAGGTCTGGGCAGCACTTCTCTCCCCAATAGCGAGATTCTACGCAAGATTGAAAGAGGAGCCCGGATAGTCACAGTTGTGCCACAACACACAAAGTTGATATTGCAGGTTAGTGCTTTTTCTTTATGGCAATCGCCCCAAATGATTGTATAGAGTCCTTTATTTTTCAATTAAAAATAAATTGAAACCTCCTATCATCCCTCTGGCTGTTGTTGCAGTATACCTTTCAGACAGCAGTCTCATATATACTATCAAATATCTACCCAATTGGAAAAAAATAGTGTATTGGATGGAATAAAGCGTGGTAATTCAAACATAGAGTATCACCCTATTTAGAATCTAAAGTAGCACAATCTATCAGAAACTATACTGTGTGATTTTCCAGCTCATATGAATTGGCCTAGATAGATAGAGGTCTATTTCATCTCCTATTAGGGAAGGTATATTTTATAAAATACATGTGTGCCTAAATCAAGAGCGAGACGGTTGTGTCATTCCATATGGAGATTTCAGAGTTGGTGTATCAGCAAACACACATGCAAGACATGCTGAATGGCCTGGAGTTCAGTAAAGGCTCAGCCAGAAGTATTCTATTGATTTATTTAGCATATAATTGTAATTTTCATTAGCATGCTCAACAGGACTAATAGATTTCATGAGTTCCACTCCAAACCACTATTGAATTGAAAGCTTCTTGTACTAAAGGTGTTTGATGTCAAGTGGCTACGGATCAGAAAGAGCCATCTGTGGGTCCTCCTCTGCTTCATAGTGAATTTGTGCTCTCTACAGGTGCCAAGAGGAAACTTGGAAGCTATTCATCATCGAGCCCTTGTTCTAGCTCAAGTTCGCAAATGGCTGGATAGGTGAGCTGAGCTGACTAAGTTCGAGTTGGCCTCAGAGAGACTGTGGAACTTGATGCTTCTGCAGTCATGTTGGAACTGACAAACTCTGTTCTGCCTTTCCTGCTAGCCTCCAGTTTAAAGAAGCATTTGAATGTATGAGGAAACTGCGAGTCAATCTCAACCTACTCTATGACCACAATCCAAAGGCAAGTGGAAGCTCTTGGCTCAGTTGGCATCTTCTGAAGGGATGACAGATAGTCTGGAGAGATTCCTGTGAACTCAAATGATAGTCTTTCAGGATGAGGACACCTCTTTTTGCCACCACTTGGTCTTTAAAGGATTGATGGCATGGAGGGAGGTTGATATATCAGCTAGGAAAAACGGATAGCTCTGAAGCAAGATATAAACTTGATTAGATGTTGGTGTTGAGGTAATTCCCCATTAGGAGAATGAGAGCACACAGGGAGACGTAGTGAGAGTGGTATTGAATAACACACGACCAGCACACAGATACACTGAATAGTAAAATGTAGGTTTTACTTCCAGTAAACAGTTAAGCAAAGTCCAACAAGCAGTCCAAGTCATACACGGTTATAGCAGTCAGTTTTTAGTCCAGGGATAATCCAATAAAAAAGTCCAGTATAAAAAACAGTTCAGTAATAGAGTTACATCAATCCAAGAATAACAACGATCATCAAGAGTCAATAGGGAAATGCAGGAACCAAAAAACAGAACAACAGAACATCAACCAACTAGCAACACTCTGGGAAACCAGGTTTCTGGCTCCATCTTATGGCCGTTTGAGGAACCACACCCAATTACAATTTTAGAATTCCCTTAAAGAGACAGTATTAAAATGTCTATCCTGGTTTATATATTTCCAACCCAACTGTTAGATGACTTACATTCCTAACAGTTGGCACATTTTTTATTTTTTAATCAAAGTCAGTGATTTAGTGGTTTGCGAAATCTTGCTGTATCACAACACAATATAATTATTTTCCAATGTGTAGAGTGGTCGCATGGGAATGATTCAGGTTTTTCCATCATAACTTGGTGAGCAATGGCAGCCACTTCATCATGGTAATTTGGAGTATTTTTTTCCATTTTAAATAGATGGAAAGTATAAGGCAGTTTAATGAACATTTAATAATATTTGCTTTCTTTTCAGGTTTTCTTAAATCATGTGGAAACATTTATAAAACAAATTGATTCTGTAAATTATATCAACCTGTTCCTCACAGAACTGAAGTGAGTATTTGGCTTTTATGATTGGCTTTTAAGACAGAGGGTTAACTGTTTCTTACACTTTGAAAGGGATTTTAAAATAGTGAAAGGGGTTAGGAATACTTCCTTCCAATTAATAATCTTTCTATTTTGAAATTTGCTCCCTTTGGTACCAGAAAAAACAAATGGTACTATAAATGATTTTTCCATCACCATCAAAGCTACTCTGTGTTTTAAAAAAAGACATCTTGGCTTTTAAAATGCATGAATATGCAAGACACAATTAGATTCCATCCAACTCCAGCAAATATTTAATATGCTGAGTGAGATCAGCATGATAATCCTTAGAGCTATGTGAATCAAAAAAGAATGAAATAATCTGGACTATCCATAGGAATTGAGGCAAAGTTCCCCAATTGAAATGCAATTCATATATTTTGGACTAAAACTGTACCATTACTGTCCCCCCAGCTAATAGTCATGTTAAGAGTTATGATCCAGTGTATTGAGAAGGACTCGGGTTAAGGAATGCAAGGCTAGATTAGTGAAGAGAGGAAATGGAACATTTTGGTTGAAACTTGATAAGTTCACATATTGATTGGGAATAGCAGAGAAGTTATCAAAATAACTCAAGAAGAGGGTTCTGTTTCTATAACATTTAAATATATTTAATTTCTGAACCAAGATTTTGCAATCTGCCCAAACTCTGCAAATTCACTTACCATATTTTTCGGAGTATAAGATGCTCCAAAGTATAAGATGCACCTAGCTTTTGGGGGAAAACAAGGGGGAAAAAAATTCTGCCTCTGCCTCCCAGCAATTTGCCTCCTTGCAGCAAACAGCAAATAGCCTATTTCAGCTTCAACACAGCCTGATTAGCACAAGTAGGTGATTGTTGTAGGATCGACCTCATGATGATCAGCTGTTTCAGGCTGCAGGGACTGTCATCACATATAGGGCAGCAGGGATCAGAACAGGTGGAAAATGGGACACACGGAGCCCAAAAACGGGGCACGCGGAGGCTGAAAATGGGATGTGGAGGCCGAAAATGGGGCGTGCAGAGGCGGCAATAGGTGATGGCAATCCCTGCATCCTGAAACAGCTTATCGTCAGGAGGCTGATCCTACTGACAGTCAGCTGCTTGTGCTAATCAGGCTGTGCTGAAACTGACCAGGCTGTTTGCTGCAAGGAGGCAAATTTCTGGGAGGCAGAGGCTGAAGGGTATGCACTGGCAGGTGGGCGGGGCTTCGGCAACATTCGCTGTATAAGACACATGGACATTTCCATCCACTTTTGGGGGTGGAAAAAGTATGTCTTATACTCTGAAAAATACAGTACTTTTCCTCATACTTTCATGATTTCTTCTGTGATTTTCTTACTTGAATAGAAATAAAACTTACAGGAAGGAATTGAAAGAATATATCTGATGATATGAATGAGGCTGAAATTTGTCGGGTGTCTATTGGCTTAGCTTCTACGAGTTTTGTAGGTTTGGTTGCATGTTTTCAAGAATACTATTGATGTTATAAGCAGAGGTGGTATTCAGCAGGTTCTGATCAGTTCTGGAGAACCGGTAATGGAAATTTTGAGAAGTTCGGAGAAACGGCAAATACCACCTCTGACTGGAGATTTTACAGGATCCTTCCCCTGCCACGCCAACCAAGCCACGCCCGCAGAACCAGTAATAAAAAAATTTGAGTCTCACCACTGGTTCTAAGGGATAGGAATTGTATTGATAAAAGTTGAGTTTTGCGCCCAAACACTTTGTTTCTTATTTTTGAGGAACCATAGCATATAATTTGGCTCTACCAAATATTTTTAGTAAATATTACTGCCTGACAACATTACACTGTATATATCTAACTTTACTTTTTAAATGTAGTAAGGTCATTTTTTTTTCCTTTCCTAGAGAAGAAGATTTCACAAAAACAATGTACCCCCCTCTGGATCCCACCGGTGTCAATGAATTGCACTCTTCCAATAATAAAAAGATTAATATCATCTGTGATGCCATGAGACAAGCAATGGAGAATATCAGTGCTACTAAGTATGGGACATAACATTACAAAACATCTACATAAACAGGTGAAACTCGAAAAATTAGAATACCGTGCAAAAGTTCATTTATTTCAGTAATGCAACTGAAAAGGTGAACCTAATATATGAGATAGACTCAATACATGCAAAGCAAGATAATTCAAGCCGTGATGTGTCGTAATTGAGATGATTATGGCTTACAGCTCATGAAAACCCCAAATCCACAATCTCAGAAAATTAGAATATTCTGAAAAGGTTCAATATTCTAGGCTCAAAGTGTCCCACTCTAATCAGCTAATGAAGCCATAACATTTGCAAAGGGTTCCTGAGCCTTTAAATGGTCCCTCAGTCTGGTTCAGTAGGAAGCACAATCATGGGAAAGACTGCTGACCTGACAGTTGTGCAGAAAAACATCATTGACACCCCCTATAAGGAGGGAAAGCCTCAAAAGGTAATTGCAAACAAAGTTGGATGTTTCCAAAGTGCTGTATCAAAGCACATTAATAGAAAGTTATGTGGAAGGGGAAAGTGTGGAAGAAAAAGGTGCACAAGCAGCAGGGATGACTGCAGCCTGGAGAGGATTGTCAGGAAAAGGCCATTCAAAAGTGTTGGGGACTTTCACGAGGAGTGGACTGAGGCTGGAGTCAGTGCATCAAGAGACACCACACCCAGACAGATCCTGGACATGGGCTTCAAATGTCGTATTCCTCTTGTCAAGCCGCTCCTCAACAACAAACAATGTCAGAAGCGTCTTACCTGGGCTACAGAAAAACAGAATTGGCCTGTTGCTCAGTGGTCCAAAGCCCTCTTTTCTGATGAGAGCAACTTTTGCATCTCTTTGGAAACCAAGGACCCAGAGTCTGGAGGAAGAATGGAGAGGCACACACTGCAAGATGCTTGAAATCCAGTGTAAAGTTGCCACAATCTGTGTTGATTTGGGGAGCCATGTCATCTGCTGGTGTTGGTCCACTGTACTTCATTAAGTCCAGGGTCAACGCAGCCGTCTACCAGGAGATTTTGGAATACTTCATGCTTCCTTCCGCAGACGAGCTTTATGGGGATGCTGACTTCATTTTCCAGCAGGACTTGGCACCTACCAACACTGCCAAAAGCACCAAAACCTGATTCAATGACCATGGGATTACTGTGCTGATTGGCCAGCAAACTCGCCTGACCTGAACCCCATAGAGAATCTATGGGGCATTGCCAAGAGAAAGATGAGAGACATGAAACCGAACAATGCAAAAGAGCTGAAGGCCGCTGTTGAAGCATCCTGGCACCTCAACAGTGCCACAGGCCGATAGCTTCCATGTCACGCCACGTTGAGGCAGTAATTGTTGCAAAAGGGGCCCAAACCAAGTACTGAGTACATATGCATGCTTATACTTTTCAGAGGTCCGATATTGTTCTATGTACAATCTTTGTTTTATTGATTGCATGTAATATTCTAATTTTCTGAGATTGTGGATTTGGGGTTTTCATGAGCTGTAAGCCATAATCATCTCAATTATGACAAATCACAGCTTGAACTATCTTGCTTTGCGTGTAATGAGTCTATCTCATATATTAGTTTCACCTTTTACGTTGCATTCCTGAAATAAATGAACTTTTGCACGATATTCTAATTTTTCGAGTTTCACCTGTACAAAGGCAGTTTCAGTACACTATCAGACTCTTAACAAGTGGTAACAAAGCCCAGGATGCAGCTCCATACTTAGAAGAAGTCTTAATGATAGTCTTTCTTCAGAAAGCAGCTCAAGTTGAAGAGTTATGAAAAGGGAAGACGTATCTCTCCTCATTTTTTGCAGGTGATGGACCTTCACCAATTGCAAAAGAGAAAATGATATTTCTAAGGAAGTGGAAGCATATCATGTCTCTTTTCTATCATACATGCTGTTGTGCCAGACTTTTAAAAAAGTTCCCCAATCTTTCAACACGTAGATAATACAACCACATTTTCAACTGGGAAATTGTGATTGCATACAAAATATATAATACAGTTAATGAATATAAACAACAAACTTTAAAAGTTTACAATCTTGTGGGGTCTTGTTACTGGTTCTCTAGGGTCACACACATTGATATAGGCCAATGCCTGCTCAGAATGGAGAATAGGTTTGGAAAAAGAAGACTAAGTCTTTCTTCCAGGTTAATACCTCAGTGATGTTCCTGCAAAAGTCTGTTTATTTTATTGGGCTCTAATCAAATAGCCATTTTTTAAAATTTCTGGGTTTACTTGCAGTAGAATTCTATTGCAATCCTACATCAGTCAGAATTGTCATGAGACAACCCTCAGAAGTTCCCAATTTTCAATTCTTCCTTTTTTTCTGGACTCTTTAGGTACTGCTTAGCCATACTGACTTCTCATGTCAAAAAGAATCCCCCAGAACTGGAAACAGCCCTGCAGAGAATTCGTCAGCTTCAAGGTGAAGTATTGCATCAGATTGGTCAGTTGCATAGCACTCTTATGGCTACCCAAATCATAATTCAAATAACCAGTGCAGAGCACACTTTCTCCCCAATTTCTGCTTTGTTGTATGTGAATAAGTAAACATCAGGAATGGTAGAGTTTCAAATGACAGCCAAATTAATATTGTGATTTATTCTATTCAAACAAAGCAGATTAATAAGGCAACACACACATACACAAAATACACTGTGTGTGGCTTTATGACTTTTCTGTTTTACTCTCTGAACTGCAATTTACAAGCATTAAATTACTGAATGACATAAATCCATATTGCATAGAGAATAAAGATGTATATTTTTAAAAAAATCTGCTAAAAATAAATAGATGGACAGATAACACACATCTTCATATTTACTGTAATTCTAAAAGTGTTGCCAAAAGTCAGTACTCCAGATTGATCGGCAAGGGTGGTGGAGTGTGGATAGAGTAGAGAGGGAGAAGATTTCTTCAGGATTCCAACGGTAAGAGGTTGGGGTTCTCCAAGTAATGATATTATTGACTATCCATAACTCTGATCATGAGGTAAGATTGCCTGTCAGTCAAGTAGAGAGCAAATTGCCCTCTTATGCACCTCCCTACACAGATTGCTCTTGTGGATCTCCTGATGCTCACTGAAAAGGTAAAAAAATGAGCATCATTTCAAAGGCTAGTGCGGCCATTCAGATTTTTGACACAAGGCAACATCATCAAGATAAAGCAACAGAGCTTAGGCCAATTTCTCATTACTGAATTAGAATGTCTTCATAGCATCACCAAGCCATCATTGAAATGATGTAATATCTTTGCTGTGATTTTGGCACAAAAAGTGTTAAGTAATTCTGGAAAATGCTAAAGTGGAAATGACCTTATTCTTTGGTTCATTCACTGCCCAGTCACTCAAAGCAAGGTAACGATGAGGTCCAAAGTATCTCCTAGGATACTGTTTTTACTATAGCATAGAAATTGAAATGTGATTTTTCACTTCCTTCCCCACAAGATATCTATCAGGCGAAAGGCATTCCTTACGATAGGAGAAAATAGCAGGAATTAGTAGCTGGCAATTCTGATTCAAGAATGTAATCACTACAAAAGGAGAAAGCATTTCACTATATTTTTCAGAGAACTACTTCTGTATTGTCTATTAGCAAAAATATCACTCTTGCCCAAAGCTCGGGTTTGCTCAGTACATTATTACCTGTTTTTTTCTGGTTAAGGTTTTGCTATTTCAGTATTGAATTCATAAAGACTGAATCCATATTATACATGGAAACAATGTCTGGCTTTTAATTAAAATTAATCTTAACAGGACAGTCTTCAGAAACAGTTGGAACTATCAGTGTGGAAGAAGCATTGAAATACCTGCTGTATCTGGTAGATGTCAGTGAATTGTATGATTATTCACTGGGGACATATGACTTTGATTTAGTCATCATGGTTGCTGAGAAGTCCCAAAAGGTAGGATTGGCTCTTATTCTGATTTCCTAAATCTTATTCTAGCTATGTTATGAGAAAAACTATGAGATGCATTCAAAAATTGCCACCATCACCATCTCTACTCAAACTTTTCAACATTTGTAAAATACAATAAATTGTACATTCAGTGCAAGTCTTAAAAATTACGTGTTTTTCAGTGTGGTTTGTTCTGTTGCTCAACAACATTATTACATTTCATTAGCCATTTGTCTATTTAATGAGATTGCCAACAGTGGCTCATTCTTCTGTGTGTGTGTATGTGTGAGAGAGAGAGAGGGGGAGGGAGGGAGAGCGAGGGAGAGCGCACATTTATAGTTTCCATAATATCAGAAGTAACAGTGTGGTGTCATCAACAAAGCCATGTATGATTAAACCCAACACTAGGCAAAGCAGAGTCTAAGATATTTCCAGGCATACAGTCATAGATAAAGGAAGTTAGAAACAACCCCCCCCCCCCTTTATTTAGATGTGGATTTAGTCAAACAAAGAACCAACATGTTAATTCCTCCTTCCCCTTCTCTGGAAACGTATCTTAGCAGAGTTCCCAGGACCATCTTCCAGAGCTGGAATTTTTATGGTCCCTTCTCATCTTGTAATCTCTTTAAGAGGTGACAAGTTTCTAGACATCTGGCTCCACACCTCCGGTTGTATATCATATGCAAGTTATACAGAATCAATATAGGATTTAATATATTCAGGTTACATCAAAAAGGATTACTTGTACCAACTCCCCCCCCCCCTTCTTCCATTGAAGAATGGCAGATACACAGATCTGACAAATATGTTTGTAACAAGCACCAGAAATTAGTTTTGTGGCCCCTCTTCATGTATTGCATGGTATTGCAGTGTTTTTTAATTACTGTGGCAATACAGTCTTAATGTCAGTTATTTTTATTCATTTATTTATTTTCAGGATCCTAAGGAATATCTCCCATTTTTAAACAAACTTAAGAAAATGGAAATCAATTATCAGCGATATTCAATAGACAAATATTTGAAGAGATATCCAAAGGCTCTCTACCACCTTAGTAAATGTGGTATGTACATTGGAAATGTGTGACCCTGAGATAGAAAGTCATGAATAAGCAATACTTTTCGTTTTAGCATCATTATACTGCCTAAAAATGACTGGAATTGCTGATGGCCAACCTTTTTTGTAACCATGATACAGAAATACTGAGAAGCGTCCCTGAACCCATGGAAGAGCATGTATGCAGCCCATCATGCTTTTAGAAAAGGTTTTGAATCAGCTCAGTGGAAACTATTAGGAGAAGAGTAGTAAAGAGGGAGGAGATCTTTTCAGGCCAATGGGCATGCCTGGAATGTTGAGGATGGAGCCCTGTGGGAGATTGTACATTAAAAAATGAAGATGAATTACAACATATGAGGCTACTCCCCAGTTGCTACTATCTTCTTTGTTTAAAAGACCTGGGGGTTTTTTAATTGATGAATAGCTTCTGAGGGAGTCTCCAAACCACAGGTCTGATAAATTTATATTATGGAATCATCCAGCTTTGAAAAATAAAAATAAAGGATTTGAAGTAAGAATGATTTGGAGTACAGACTGTTGAAACTGTTTCCTGGATTTGGGCATATTACATGTTGCAATTTAAAATAAAATGTCCTAGTTAATTTAAACTGGCTCCCATAGGCCTGGGCAGAGCTTTGTCTTTTGGGTGTCAGAAAAAAATATCTGTTGTTTTTTTTCAGGCTCAGAACATTTTCCAGAGTTCCTAAATTTGGTGGTTGATCAGACTTTATATAATGAAGCCCTCAAGCTCTGTTTGCCAGGCACACAAGAATACAAGGTACACAAATAATTTTCCATCCATTTTTATTTGGTGAGAGCAGGCAGCTGTACTCAAGTCATAAAATACATGCTGCACAGTGGCAGATATATCTTTCTCTGAATATTTCCTTTGTTTATCAAACCCTAAGTACTTTAGCTAGAAGTTCTTCTTGCATAAAGTTTGGTTTGTGACTTCTGGTTCATGTAAGCCTTTCAATGTGCAATAGAAGGAGCAACTAAAGGTAGTTGCTCCAGGTACGATTGAGTCCAGAATTTATGTTGCTAAGTCAGAAATTTGTGAAGTGAGTTTGTCCGATTTTATGACTTTTCTTGCCACTTTCGTTAAATGAATTCAAGTTGTTAAATTAGTAACATGGTTGTTAAGTGAATCGGGCTTCCCCATTGACTTCGCTTCTCAGGAGGTCGCAAAAGGGGATAACATGACCTCAGGACACTGCGATCCTCATAAATATGAACCATGTTTGTCAAGCATCCAGAGACAAATCATGTGACCATGGGGAGGCTTGCAAAGATCATAAGTGTGAAAAACAGTCTTGTCACTTTTTCAGTGCCTATGTAATTTCGAACAGTCACTAAATGAACTGTTGTAAGTTGAGGACAATCTGTAAAAAAGGCAGAAATATAGGCCTGGCACACCTTCAGTTGCTTCCCCATCTCGGACAGTGGACAGCCTGTGCTCCTTTGGCAGATGACTAATGGAAGGTGCACTTAACAATTTCACTTAAACCTTTGCCGGTCGTCTCCAAAAACAGTCAAGAACAATCAACTTTTCGATCAGTGAGAAAGCCCGGGTCCATTTCCTTATAACTATCTTTTGCAGACCATCAGCTACGCCTATGGGGAATATTTAATCCAGAAGCATCATGCTGGACAAGCTGGGCTGATCTTCTTCCGATGCGGTGCCTTTGAGAAAGCTCTGGATGCTTTTCTGATCAGTGGCAACTGGCAGCAGGCTCTCTGTGCAGCTGCTGAACTTTGTTACACTGAGGACAAGCTGGCTAGCCTGGCGAGGAGCATGGCAGGTGAGCATCCATGATAACCCTAAACCTGTCTCTCCTTTCCAAATTTGGCCATTCCAGTGTTTTTAAGTCTATTATCTTTTTACAATTTCTTTTCCCTTCCAAAAACGTACAGGTGGTGGTTAAAAATACTGTTCGTTTTTATGAGATAGTACAGGTGACATGCCTGGCACTTGGCAGAATCATTTAAGAACCAGAGCAGGAAAAAGACAGGCATGTACTCTGAGGAACATGCAGTCTACATTTCAGCTGAGAGGTAGACCAGGCGGGGAATTGGAGAGGCATGGAATCCCCACTGTTAAGCTTGCAATTAGTTCATGAAGTTAATTTTGCTTGTATGTTGATCAGCATATAGAAACTGATGCAAACTGTGACATGGCCAAAGGCACCTTATCTGTAATGTCTTATTTATTCATAGATTTATATGGCCGCCCATAGGTTTATATGGCTGCCCACCACAAATATATGACTCAGGGCTACTAACAGTATTTCAAATGATAAAGGCATATGCAAAAATCAAAATATAAAACCCATAACAGCCAAGGAGTTATCAAATAACAATCACAGTCAAAACAGGAGACAGGATTCATTACATGCTTAGGGGTCACAGGCTTGACCACAGAGCCAAGAATTTTTGGGCAAGGCCTACAGGCATCGGGCCAGTCTGATCTCCAAAGGGGTGATATTCCAGTGAGTAGATGCCATTACTGAAAAACATCTCTTCCTGGGGCTTGATAATTAACATTCCTTGCCCTCTGTTGCCTGACCAAATAGGGCGGGTCGAAGCAGTCGGAAAGAGATGGCCCCATTAGTAACCTGGTTTTGAACCATGAAGGGCTTTAAAGGTGACTACCAGGACCTTGAATTACACCTGGAATCATACCAGCGGCCATGCAACCTACCTAACAATGGTGTCACATGCTGAAAAACACTAACTGCCTGTGTCACTATTCTGCACCTGCTGAAATTTTTGAATGTATTTCAGTGGCAGCCCTGTGTGGAGTTTGTGGCAGCAGTCCAATCTAGAGATCACTAACATATGAGTGACCCTGGGTAGGGCCTCCCAGTGGATTCAGAGGGGCGCATTAATCTCCACCATAATTGAAAGCTTTGGAAATGATAGCAGAAATCTACTTTGGTTCAGTCCTTCTCAAACAGCAACCTTGCTAGACTCCTGAAGACCTTTTTTTTTTTTTTAAGCACCAATCAAGTATGATATGGGGCTCCAGTGTTGGGAAAGAATATGCGCACTCTCTTCAGCTGATATAAGCCACCACCACTAAGTCTTAGCAACACTTTGGACTAGTTCTCTCCCTGGAACTGCATGGCTGGGAAGGAATGGTACCCTTTCATGTACCTGTTGCTAAAGTTTAAGAATAGGGATGAGTGATTGAGAAGCTACATTTGGTTTGGAGGCTTGTGAAACTGTGACAGGCTGGGAAACTCTGGAAAAAAATAGCCTTTTAAAATCTCCCATTTTCTCTCCTGAACACTTTCCTTCTTTCAGGAAGACTTACTGAAAAAAGAAAATACATCGATGCAGCAGTTCTTCTGGAACAATATGCCAAGGTGCAGTTCCTATTTTACTCCCTTTCATTTCCTCTGTTTCTGATCCATTTTTTTATCTGCTGTTTTCTACCCATGCGTGTCTCTTCACAACACAGTCTGTAGCAAATTACAATGATGCCAGAATGATGACATCACCATCCAAGTGCTATCATTCTACACATCTGACATAGCTACATAAATCGTAGTGTTTGCATGATGATATGTGACATTATTTCCGGAGTTTCATCCTTCCTTGTATTTTTCGCCTGTGTTTGAAAATAGAAAATGAACACTGAGCAGCAGTGGGTTGCTTCCTCCCCCAGATGATTAGATGTAAATCAAAATTCCTGCAGGTCTGTTTACTATATGTAACACCATGACTTGTTCCCCATGTTTCTGGACAAGGTTCCTTTCCCGTATCTTCATCTTCCATTTATAAGCCTCCATTTTTTTCCATGTTGTTATTTCATCTTTCATATCAAGGGATATTTGATAAGAGAAGAAAGATAATATAAACTATTGTTGATGGTATTGCTGAGAGCAGTTTATTTGTAAGTCCCCATGGTTACGTTGCTTCATTTGGATTTTGTATGTTGTGTTCTAGCTACAGCCAAAATTTATACACTTCAGAGTGTTGAACCATGTTGTTTAATGACAACAAATTTATTATGAAAACCTCTTCATCTATGCCTCATCTGTTTATGTGGCAAATCTATCAGTCTTTCATCCATTTCCTGCAAATAGAATGACTGACAATATAAGTATTGCTAAAGTATTGCTAGTTGCTATCCTAAAGATTTAGCCTGCCTAATAAAATTAGCTTGATATCTCAAAATCCCGGGAAGGATGCCAGCTAAGGAAAAAACAAGAGCTGGTTCAGGCATGTATGGGTAGAAATAGCTTTTAATTAGAGGCATATATCATCTGATGCTCTTGAACAGCATTGTGGCTGAGTTGATGTGATAAGATAGAAGCATTTGGAACATTAGGTTATATCAGTTCTCATAGTTCATTGATGCAGAATATTACCTGCAATGTAGTGATAAGGCTAGAGGAGAAAATCATAAAATATGAAGAACCACAAATAGAAATAGAACAATTGTGGCAAGAGAAAGCAAAGGTTAATAATAGGCACTTTGGGTACATACACACACTTACAAATATATATTAGAAGCAGGTCAAGCAGAGTACTCACTGTATATTATGAATATCACAGGATTTGGGATTTCATCCATATATTTCTTTTCAGCTAAAGAGCTTCAGGAGAGGGAAATAACTGATTAGTCAACAAAATGACAGTAAATGTTTGATTACCTTTTTCCAGGACTACGAAGAGGCCATCCTGCTTCTTTTAGAAGGAACTGCCTGGGATGAAGCCTTGAGAATAGTAAGATTCCTGAAAGCCTTGAATCCTTTCCATTATCTGTGGGAAAGTGTTGTGTTTTGCTTTGTTTTGTCAAAGAGGTTTATTGTTTTATTTTCCATTTTAGATTTACAAATACAATAGGACCGACATTCTAGAGACCAACTTCAGGCCATCTTTGTTGGAAGGTAAGGCTTCTTGAGAGTTGATATGTGCTTGGAGGTGTGAGCTTAATGAGATTCAAATTAGGTGAAAAGGGAAAGAGTGTTGGATTGAGAAAAAAGGACATACAACGGGATATTGAAAAAATTGGTCTCTGGGCACAAAGAACATCTAAGCTTGATCTTGATTTTGTTTTATTATACATTGCCAAATCAAAGTTTTTAATGTGCCTGTTTCTGCTACATGTGTATAATTTTCCTTTTACTGTGATCATCTCTCTAGCTCAAAAAAACCATTTAGTGTTCTTGGAAACACAGAAAGCAGAATTTTCCCACCATCGTAAGCGCCTTTCTGTAGTTCGAGAGCTTAAGCAGCAAGCCCAAAATGAACTACTAGGTAATGTATTTCAATGGAATTGCATTTTGTGACACTGATTCATAGAAAGCTCCTTATTAATGCCTTAAGATAAGAGTAGGAACCTCAGTTACTATATCAACAAAATAGTAGAACTTTACATTTTTGGTTTCTGCTACTTATGAAGTGCTACACAAGCGAGATTGTGGGGAGGCTGAGAAAACAGTGGTAAGACCATTGATTTAAACAATCAGGAGATTGCAGTGAATCAGTTGGCAACTGATCTCATAAATGGCAGGTTAGCCTATATGGAAACAAATCAAGGAAGAAGCATTCTGAATCCCTCAAAGTGTCTTCATTAACTCTTTGTAAATGAGGGTAGGAAGTTCCTCTTACACCTTCCAAGATTCTGTATTTGTACCAGATTAGCATTAAAGATACATTATTGCAATCTGTATAGTTCTTACTTTGACCTTGTTTGAAATAATGCTACCTTATATTCAATGGCAGTGCCTTTCTGTATGCCAGATGCTGGAAACAAAGTATTTGAACTAAAGTTTCCAGGAATATCTGCCAGACCTCCAGAGGAATAAGATGTTGGACTAGATAGAATTGATTCATTCATTAATTTAACCCATTAACTAAAGTTCAGATTGCTATTCTTCATATTTCACATCAGGAATCATACCTTTTTCCTTGGTTTCACCTTCCATGGATGCACCTGAAACATTGCAAAATGTTTCTAAAACAGTCAAAAAAGCGCTGCTGAAATGAAGTGACAAGAGGAATTTATTTAATAGATAAGATGTGAATGTTTTCCCCTTTTAACTAATTTTTGCAGGTCACGAAGCATCAAATTGTCCTGAATCGGATCTCTTTTCTGATACCAGCAGTTTGGTGACAGCCAGTGACACAAGTTCCAAATATACTCACAGTAATTCAAGAATATCTGCGTATGTTACTTTGCCTTATCATAGCTTTGGTGTACAATAGTTTGACTGCCATTCATGTCCCAAGTGGAAAATTTTGGTCTCCAGATAAAGACTGCTTTCCTTATATCTCCCTGAACTCCACTGGGAGCTTGATAATCAAACAGGCCACAAAGCAACTTCTCTTAGAGGTCTGCAACATTAGTCATTCATTGTTAATTCATTATTAAACATTAATTAAAATGTTTTCCCATTTTCACCTCTAAGAAAAATAATTTTAGAATTTTATGTTTGTATGAGCTAGAGAGAGAAAATTTCACATTTTAAAAGTAATATCCTTTAGGAATTCAGTGTACTGTCTTAAGAGAATATGCCATCTATAAGCATGAAACCTTTTTGCTAAAACATTATAAAGCCTGTCCATATATGAAGAGGGGTGGGAGTGTATGGCTAATGACATGCTTCCAGTTCCCAGATCGTGGGTGTACAGAGAGATAACAAAGAGATAGAGATAAAAATACACTGCTCAAAAAAATAAAGGGAACACTTAAACAACACAATGTAACTCCAAGTCAATCACACTTCTATGAAATCAAACTGTCCACTTAGGTAGCAACACTGATTGACAATCAATTTCACATGCTGTTGTGCATGTGGAATAGACAACAGGTGGAAAACATAGGCAGCAAGACATCCCCAATAAAGGAGTGGTTCTGCAGGTGGTGACCACAGACCACTTCTTAGTTCCTATGCTTTCTGGCTGATGGTTTGGTCACTTTTGAATGCTGGCAGTGCTTTCACTCTAGTGGTAGCATGAAACGGAGTCTACAACCCACACAAGTGGCTCAGGTAGTACAGCTCATCCAGGATGGCACATCAATGTGGGCTGTGGCAAGAAGGTTTGCTGTGTCTTGTCAGCGTAATTTCCAGAGCATGGAGGCAGGAGACAGGCCAGTACATCAGGAGACGTGGAGGAGGCCGTAGGAGGTCAACAACCCAGCATCAGGACCACTACCTCCACCTTTGTGCAAGGAGGGACAGGAGAAGCACTGCCAGAGCCCTGCAAAATGACCTGCAGCGGGCCACAAACGTGCCCGCCTGTTCCCCAGACCTGAATCCAATTGAGCACATCTGGGACATCATGTCTTGCTCCATCCACCAACGCCACGTTGCACCACAGACTGTCCAGGAGTTGGGGGATGCTTTAGTCCAGGTGTGGGAGGAGACCCCTCAGGAGGCCATCCGCCACCTCATCAGGAGCATGCCCAGGCGTTGTAGAGAGATCATACAGGCACGTGGCAGCCACACACACTACTACACTCATTTTGACTTGTTTTAAGGACATTACATCAAAGATGGATGAGCCTGTAGTGTTTTTTTCCACTTTAATTTTGGGTGTAACTCCAAATCCAGACTTCCATGGGTTGCTAAATTTGATTTCCATTGATAATTTTTGTGTGATTTTGTCGTCAGCACATTCAACTATGTAATGAACAAAGTAGTTAATAAGAATATTTCATTCATTCAGATCTAAGACGTCTTATTTTTGTGTTCTCTTTATTTTTTTGAGCAGTGTAATTCTTTTGCTGATTCTGTTCCATACATTACATTTTCCAAAAAAGAGAAGGACATAAAACGGTTCAGTATCTGGCAATAATCACAGTTAATAGTGAAACAAGAAGGAAAATTGATAAATTGCCCTCCAAACTTTACACTTTGCTGTCATTGTTCTTGACATTGTAAACAAGGCTCTTCAAATGAGGTGGTTCATATATATATGAGAATGTGAACAGGCATTTCTTCAGTTCATTAAAGCAGTTATTTTTTTTTGAATGTGAATACACCCATTTCAAATGATGTTCTGCTTATCTGCACACTGTAAATCTGTTTTTTGTGTGATGGCAGATATATTCAGTTTGAATTTCCTTTATTTCTCCTCTATAAAAATCCAGAATCAAAACTTGCTGCGCATAGAAAACAAGCATAATAGGAGAAAAGTGCTTTCTTCTGATGTGCAGCTTTTCCATTTTCAGGAACGGAAAGGGGTTGTGTTTGAGGGGAGCAGAACTAACCTAAGGCAGTCATCTTGTCCTATAAATTTCATCTGCAGTCTTGAAATAATGCAATCCGTATCAGCCTTACTATCTCAGGCTTCTCTCATCCAATTCAAGCCACACGCGAGTGCAGAAATACTGATCAGACAAAATGTTTATAAGCTGTCCTCCTCTCCCATCCCTTCAGTCTCTCTTTTCACTTCTCCACTGGTCAGCCAGCTCATTTTGCAGATGCTCTTTGATCTGTTGCAGACGCTCTTCAAAGAACCGTCGCAAGGCAGAACGCAAGAAACACAGCCTGAAGGAAGGAAGTCCCTTAGAAGATGTGGCACTTCTGGAGGCCTTAGGGGAAATCGTTCGAAGTATTGACAACTTGAAAGGTTAGTTGCAGGGGTTGTTTCTTCAAATTTTGGATGTGGCACAGAAGAATGGCCCTAGAGCAGGGGTCCCCAACCACCAGTCCCCGGACTGGTACCAGTCCGTGGATCATTTTTCACTGGGCCGCAAAGCTTGGGCGCCGCCATCTTGTTTCGACGGCGCTTCCGGGTTTTCGGTTGCTTCTGGGTTTTCGGTTGGAAAGCGGCATTTGGGTGCTCGTGCCTTAGTTTCGTCGAAGAGGCGGGGTGCGGCTTCGAACAAGAGCCGTCCCGATGGCGGTGGAGTCTCGCGTTACTCAGGTATCGGTCTGTGGAAGAATAAATAATCATGAAACCGGTCCCTGGTTCAAAAAAGGTTGGGGGCCACTGCCCTAAAGGAAATCAGGAAAAGATCTGAGGGAGCAGGGCTTAATGTAGAGATTCCAAATGGTGATCTTCAGTGATCTTGGGGTAACAGGAAGTTGCACAAAAGGCTACTTCCTTACCAGATGAGCCTAATTACCAAATCCACATATCCAAAACCAAGTTTGTAGATGGGGTAATGATTTGTGAATACTTAATTGTTAGTGCTAATTTACTTGTTTGCTTATTAGACTTTTATCCCATCTTTATTAGCTTATAAGCAATTCAAAGCCAGTGAACATTTGTACTATTCCTTCCTCCTCCTATTTTTCCTACAACATCAACCCTGTGGTGGGTTGAGCTGAAAGAGCTTGAGTGACCCAAAATCACCCAGATGGCTTTGATGCTTAAGGTGGGACTAGAATTTACAGTCTCCCATAAATTCTTCATCATTACTCTGGCTCTCATTTTCTTCTCCCTTTTAGAGTCCTCCGATATGATAGTAGTCTTAAGGAATTAGATTAATTAAAAAAAACTGGCTGCAAATGAGCTATTAAAAAACAGTACTGAGGAGATGAGACTTGATAGTTGTCACTCTTGTCTTTTATTCCCCTTTGGTTCTCTTACTTGCACTCATTCCTAAATACAGTCAAGCCTGTTGAATCGATCTGGGACGATTCAACCTGGCCAGGCAGGAGCAATCCCGCACCAGGAGGGCAAAGAGGCCAGCAGCAGCAAGGGCAGCCGCTTGGCCATTTTAAGACTTGTGGATTTCAACTCCCAGAACTCCCCACAGCCCCCTCTCCCCCCAGTCGGTTCCTTCCCCTTTCTGTGTCAGGGTAGCTCAGGCTCACTGGGTCTGTTGGAAGTTCGATTGCACCCCACAAGGGAGCCTCCACCTTGGTGGACAGTTGTCTGGGAAAGCTGAGGTGGACAGCCAGGGGTGAGGGGGAGAAGGGAACAAAAAAAGCACAGACTTTTCTCAGCATAAAGCACAAAGCTTCACAGAAAGCAAATCAAACCGTGATGGGGGGGGGGATTTTCCTGTGAGCACAGTGTTAAAAGTTAACATTTCAGAAATGCTACCTGGGGAGGTCTCCCGATGCAACACTATGCTACAGCTTTAGAGCATACCTCCTTCCCTGCGCAGGATTGCAAGGCTGGAGGCTTCGCCTTGCTCCGATCAGCAGGAAAATCCCCTCCCCCATTTCCCTGCTAATCATTCTATCCTTGGGGAGCCCTGCCGCAGACACACATCCCAAAAATGCTCCCTTCCAAGCCTTCAGCCTTGCAATCCTGCTCAGGGAAGGCAGAGGTTTGCTGCGACAGAGCATTGCACTGGGAGCCTCCGCAGAGAGAGAGAGAATGAGAGCCATCTCCCAGCCCTTGCTAGCTCAGGTGATCTGAGGGCCATGATTAAAGGGCCAAGCCTCCATGAGGTGACCAGGGAAGGGCTGCCTCCTGTGTTGACCAGGGCTCCCCTTCACTAGGGCTTATTTTTGCGGTGGGGCTTATATTATGCCCAACCCCAAAAATCAGGCTAGGGCTTATTTTCACAGTAGGTCATATTTTTGGGGAAACATGGTGTGTGTGTGTGTGTATTTCCATTCATCTTAAGAACCCTGGAATCACTGGATAGAATGCTGGAACTTTCTAACTTATTAGCCCTGTCAGCCAATATTGTTATTTTTAGAATGTAGGACATTTCTAAATACCTTTCCAGAATGGTGCCTGGAGAAACCAAGCCCTGCAGCAACCTCCAGGGCTGTTGTTCTGAAATCAGGGAGTTTGAGCTGATAGATACAGTTTATGCCTATATCCCTGAAAAATAGGGAGTGGGGGATTTCATTATTTTTAACCTAGGATCAGAGAGCATGCAAGGAAGAGGTTTATCTTCTCTGTGTCAGGGTTCCAAGTAATAAATCCTAAAGCTGACCTGATTCTCTGTGTAGCCTATTTTATTAAAAAATGCATTTCACTAGAATGGGATGTGTTTTTTTTTTCCCACTGAAGGTGAGATATACAGCATTTTAAGACACCTAGTCCTGTATAGCTATGATGAACAAGCCCAGGAATTGCAACAGGCCTTTGAGGATACCCTTCACTTGGTGGAGAGCTCCCTGCTTGAAATCTGGAGCCCAGACTTGCAGCACACCCCAGCCAATCCAGTAAGACATTAATTCCAGCTTAGCCCCCTTGGCACCCTCACTGGCACACTGTATCACACTGCTTTCATTTTGAAAAAGCATTCTTAAGGAGGTCACTTTATTCGAAGAAAAATCCGTTGCAACAGAGAGATCCACAAGGGGCGCCTGAACCATGAGGGGGGAGGGAAAGTCAAGAGGAGGCAAATGACAAAAGCAGCATCAAGTTGCCTGTTTTACTCTTGAAGTGCACTGTGATACTGCATGCATGGACAAAATGGGAAGAGAGTACGGGAGAATTGCATGCCACTTCTTTGGCCTGGGGAAGAAACTAGACGTAGTACCAGATTGGGTTTTTGCTCATTGCATTTTATTAAAAAAATAAATAAATCATAGCTGCACCTGGTAATGGGTTGCAGTGGAGGATCTATAGCCATTTTATTTACCTGATTTCTCTTGAGAGAATCCCATTTCACTGGTTTGTGTCAAGAATTCTGTTGCTGCCAGGAAGACAATCTATGTTTGAGTGTAGGTAGCCCTTGATCTATGACCATTTGTTCAGCAACCATTCCAAATTATGGTGTTAAACAAATGATGCTTGGCGTTCTATCTGTCCCAGCACCTGTGTTATACAAATGCAATTTGGGCACGTGGCAAATAGTTCACATGCATGACCAGAAAGTCAGTGGGGAAGCTGGCAGGGAAATTCACCCCAGTCAGTAAGTCTTCCTTTGCACCCTCCCTCAGCCCTTCATTGTTCACACCCTGCTGGCCACTCACGTACCCTCCCCATGTCTTTCTCACACTTTTCTGCACTCATATGCATCCTCAAGAGTACCACAACCTGACCCTCCCTTCCACACCCACACATTCTCCCTGACCCAGGCACCTTCATGCTCCCAGTCTTCCTTCTTACACCCTCCCTGATCTATACACTGCACTTCTCAGGCACCCTCCCTGATTTATGCTGTTGTACAAGCCCTTGCACCCTCCTCGGCCCTTCCTCACTGACCTGCGCCTCGCACACCCCTTCACCCCTCTTGCGCTTAACTCTTGTGCAACCTCACTGATCCTCCCCTACACCCCCTCGCTTCCTTCCCCACTGACTGGCGGTGGAAAGTCAGCAGGAAGTTGCCTCGCCTAACAACAATAGGATTTAATTAATGACAGCAACCGGAATGCAGGGATTTTTATTACTAACAGTGCAGTACACTATATGACCATCGCTTAAGCATGGTCCCAATTGCTGTCATGAATCAAGGACTACTTGAAAATTCAAAGCAGGTGCAAGAGTGAGTTGGGAAACAAAATCAAGTTAATTCTCCTGTTCATTCCATAGGGAAAATAATGGTTTTATTGTACTGTCATTCTAAATAAATCAACATCTTTTACTAATTCCTTGCAATTTTAGATCCTGGGTCCCAATTCAACTGCTAATAGCATAAGTGCTGCCTATACTCAACAGAAAGTGATGGCTCCTATAGTACAAGGTAAGACGGATCATGCAGTGTACAAATTAATTACAATTTGTGCATATGTGTATGTATACCAGTATATGTGTGTGTGTATATATATATATATATATATATATATGTGTGTGTGTGTGTGTGTGTGTGTGTGTTTATATATGTATGTGTATATGTATATATATATATATATATATATATATATATATATAAAATATAAATATGAGGATGCTGGAACTTAAGCTTGTCTTTAAATGCATCTGTCAGCAATTTATGGGTTGCAAAAGAACCTGTTACAATCCTAATAGTATATTAACATAGCATGGAAAAAAAGTTGATTTTGCCCACTTACAACGTGAAATGGAATAGCAAAGCAAAGTTATTTATTTAAATGATTTATTGAGCTTTCTATCTCACAACTGTGACTCTGAACAGCATACAAATGCAATTTTACCATCAACTCTCCAAATACTGCTCACCTGTGGGCTGATAATTCTGGTCTTTTGTTAATTCTCAGCTGCCAAAAAATAAAACTTGGCTCCCAGTTGCAAGAACGCTCACTTTATTTAACATGGAAGGAGATTGGGAAGTTTAGTAATTGACCAAAACCCCTTCCTTGCTTAGCTATGCTCTTTGCCCAGGCCTAGCATTCAAATTTTGAGCCCACTCCCTAGACGTGCGTAGTTACCATGAAGCATTGCAATTTAGGAAAGCTCAGAATTGAGCTTGCTGTTTTAGGTGGCAAAGGAATAAAGTTTTAGTTTATTCTTCATTAATTTCATGTAGCAAACAAATCATAGGACTGTTGTCACAGTGATACATTTCTTCTCATTTGTGAGATTTGGGTTAATTTTTTTTTGTCAGAATGTTTATATAAAGTATACTGTAATATCCGTTACTTTTGCTTGCTTGCGTATCTTATTTGTAGGATTTTCTCTTGCTTTTTCTTTCTCTTAGATCCAGAGATCTTTATTGCTCCCAAACTCAACAAAAACACTCCGTGGAAGCTTACTCTGTTCCAATAATCTCAGGTCCACAACTATTGTCAGGATGAAGATCTCTCTACAGATAGTTCCCGCTTACCAATAATTGGGACCAGGAACTCCATCACTAAGCAATGAGATCATGGGGCATAATGTCATGTGATCATACCAGCTTAATGACCGCAGTTCTGGCAGTCCCAGTCACCATCATTAGGCGAATCCTGCATTGTCACAACAGCCTATGGTCATGTGACCGGCATTTGTAACTATTGTTTCCTCAATGACTTTGCTAATCAGAAGCTGGCGGCAAACGTTGCAAATGATTATCACCCTGGAACATCATAACTGCAAGTTGGTTGCTAAGCCCCCAGGATGCTGTGATGGCCATAACCATGAGGATCAGTCATAAGTCCTTGTTTAGCACCACTGAATGAGTGGTTATTGAGTGAAGGCTACCTGCATTCATCCTTCATTTAAGGATATATGATGAGAAACAGAATTTAAATGTAATGTTTAAACAGATTGTTTAAATAGACATATATAAGGGCAAGGTGAATTTATACTTCTTTGTGAGCCACCTTGCCCTTATATATGTCTGATCATGGGCTTCCTTCCACATTTTTCTCCCATCACTGCCTTTTTAACCCGATAGCAATCAGTCAGCTTCTACTATTGTAAATTATTTTTAATATGTTGCTTTGAACTCTCCAAACTCTTTTTTTTTGCAGTTTGATATCTGAAATGTTCTTTGGGGATTTTAAAGCAGGGCTACCAGTAGCACTTTATTTTTGTAAGGATTTTTTTAAAGATACACAATTCAGTACCACTGAGTACCACTGAATTTTATTATTAAGCCCTGTTTTGACAGGTTGAATATTGGTGGAACATTCTTTTTCTGAGAACAAAGGAGAGAGAAGAGGGGGAGAGGTTAATACAGTTTTATTGTAACTTTTTTCTTTGAATCTCTCATCTCTGATTTTCTACATGATGAAGCACCGAGTACACAGTCCTTTTCTGGAAATAGTTTCCAGTGACCGAATCAGATACATGAACAGATATGTTTGTGTATGAATGTTGACCAATGCCTGTTTATATTTTTAATAAAGGGTACATATTACAAATACTGTGGATTGCAATTTCATCACTCTGTGCAACCTCTAAAGATTATGCATAGCCAACATGCACAAGTTTGCTAATGAAAACCTGACTTTATTCTTAAAAGAAATCTCAGAGCTGCTAAAGTTGCTGGGATATACTTCGAAAGCATGTGAATGGTGCAAGGTTAGCACTGGCTATATAACAGGTAAGGTTTAAAAATTCTGCAAAAACACAGCTGGAATTCATGAGATATTTTGGTATTTTAAGGTGTTCTACTCTGCTTTTTATTTTTCTTTGTTAAGATAGACACTGTTTTCAGGAATATAGTAAGTGTACAATCCTCCCTAATTTATTCAAAAGACAATCCCATTCGGTTCAACAAAGCTTACTATGAATGAATGAATGAAGAAGTGCAGTTGCTGGCTCTCAGCATAGATCATCTAATTGGAAGGTTTTCCTTGATGCATTAATCTTCTCTGATTTTTGTTGTTACTCACACCAAAAAAGGAATGCTATCTTTTGCTGTTACAACAATGAGCTTTTAATACACAGAGAACAGAATGTCATCCAGATCATATAACATGCAGATTGGTATTATAAGGGGTAGCAGGGAACGTGTGTCCATTTTGTCAACCAAACTTCATCCCGTTCTCCTAGGCGAAGGGATTCACGTTTGGGATTTAGAAACATTTCCGGTAGATGTAAAAAGGGCCCTTTTCTTCATACTCTCTTCTATGAACCCAAAGCTGCTGGAAAGCCTTGAGAGATGCAAGAATGGAGCCTCCAGTCCAGACAGATGTTTTCCTTTCCGGAGAAGCTGATGAAATGGGATTATCATTTGGGCACATTCTAATCAGCTCTCTCTGGAAGCGGTCAGCAAAGCCCTTTAGTGTGGTGCAGCCCCCACATAACAAGATGTTGCCCATCAGGTTCTTTTTGAGGGCAACATCACACTTGTTGAGGGAAGTCATGGTCAGGAGAGGAAGTCCCAATTGCTGTGAGTTTATCAAGGATGGCTTAAAGAGCATTTCAGCACATAAGAATCTCTCTTTGCCAATAATGATAACTTGCCCGTCAGGAAGCTGATATTCAACCTCGTGTTTCCTGGGAGCTGTGGCTGCATCATGTTGATAATCCAGTGAAGTGAAACAATAGTTCTCTTTGATATCCTCTACGATATTCCAGTCTTTCTCTGTGAACAATTTTATATTCTCATTTATTAACTTCATTAGGTACTGAGTGACATCAGATCCAGCATAGTCTACTCTTTCGGTAATGTTTGGCATGGTGTATCCTTCGTAAATGGGAACTACATAGGAGACACCATGACCGCTCTCCACCACAAGACCTGAGGTCTTTCCATAGGAATACATTGACAATCTTGACTGGTAAGCAATGTGCATAGCAGGTGTGCAAAAGGTTTCAAAGAGCATTTCTGCATATTTTTCTCTGTTGGTGGTAGGGCTTAGAGGAGGATCCGATACTAGGACAGCATGCTCTTCAGGTCGAATCCTCATCTCCCTAAGGAAAAGATACTCCCACATATCTTGAACAGAATCCCAGTCCACTATTATGCCATGTCTTAAAGGATTGACAAGTTTTAAGGGTACTGTAGCTTCCTGAAGTTCTCTTCCAACGAAAGTTTCCTTCCGGTTATCTCCAGTCTTTGCTGTCTCCTGGATATGCTTGCCGACAGTAGATGAAATCACATGGCTTGGCTTTTGTTCTCCAGCAAAACCACATTTGCAGGAGCCAGTACCAATGTCTACGACAACAGCTCTTGTCTCCTTTACTATCCTCCTTGGAGCTGCCTCTCCCTCTTCTCTAAATTTGGTACTCGGCTTGACTGCTGGTCCTTTCTTTGACGGCAGAGAGCCAGAACTTGCACTTCCTCTGCTTGACATTTTATTTCCTGATGCTCATATATGCTTACTCTCCATGTACTGACCACCATTTCAAATGGCAGGAATGGACATGATGTAGTAAAGGCCTGATGATACCAACAGTAAGCATTGTGACATCATAATGGGAATTCTTTGAGCAGTACTTCCAACACATTAGTTTCTAGAAGATTGTCCTCAAGGGCAGGCTGTCTACATTTAATTTTATCTACACTTAAGATCCAAAAAGGGGGTCGTTTTTAGGTTTTATTTGTACAATATACCAAACCATACATACATTCACAATATTCTAAACATGATTTCAAATTTGTGGGTTCACTAATTATGTAAGTCCAGCATAACAAAGCACATATATGATCTTGGAGGAGGAACGTAGCAGTTAGCCAAATACAATTTAAGTCCAAGAAAGAAGACAACTCTAGAAAGAAATTTAAACAGGCTCACTTAATTTTGAGGAAGAGAAAATGCTGTTAGATTTCCAAAATTCTACTGTAATGTAGATTACAAATCCAGTACTGTATATCTTGCAGAATCCTTTTCCTGCCATGGCCTACATTGAACTAACACCTATTAGGAGAAGCAGACTCTTATCTTTGATCAAAGATCTGATCTTCAGAGCACTCAACCATCTGCTAAGCATCTTGCCGCAGCATTATTGTAACACCAACAAGTGGATTTATAAAAGCAAAATTCCATGATGCACCTAGCACAGCTTTTGCAACATGGCTTACCTCAACCAACAGTGACATGGGAGCTTGCCAGAAAAGTTTTGGAAATGCTCAGGATCAATTCTAACTTTTATAGCTTCACATTGAGATGGTTTATACTGATATTGGAGGACTGTATATACTACAGACCTCATCAAGATGACTTTTATTCTGAGTTTGCTGAAAGAGACAGCCAAATGAAATATGCCCAATATCAAATATCTAGTATTGGAGAATTATCAGAATTTTGCACAAAGATTGAGAGCTGCTTTTGATGATTCTGTTAAGAAAGCAACAGGTAATCAAGAGAATTTAAAGCTAAAAACAAATCGTATTTTCTACATTCACATCAAATTTTCATTTTACGAGATAATGGGTGGGGTGTGTTTGCTCTGATTAATCAATGTTGAGATGGACTTGCTGATGAGCTGAGATGAATTGGTGAAACAAGGCACACCAGAGAATCTGGAAGAGCTGTCTCAAAATTATGTGTTAATGTCTATTTTGAAGAAGCAAGGCACAAAAAAAATGGCAAGTGGGTGGGGGGTGTCTTCTGCAGTCTTCATCTCTAGCTCACCTGCTTGTGGAGTCCCACTCTGCCTTACACAATATGTAGTTTTACTTTCAGCGGGGTTTCACAAAGGCTTCTACTACAATAGCAATGAGGTTGTGCAATAGCTGGGAGATCAATCTGCTAAGGTTAAGAGCTATTCTGACTAGTTTGTTGATGTTGTTCAAAGGGGGAATTTGTTGGATCCGTTTCAACATTCTGTTTATTGTTAATGCTATTTAAATATATTTTGTTTACCCCCATGGATATATCTCAATTTTTGTTTTTGGCTCATGAATTCAAACATTTTCTTGGCCTGTTATCCCAGAATTTATTAGAAGCATGAATGTCAGAATTATACCTAAATGTATAATTTCATTTATGCCTGCTCAGAAATAAAAACTGAGTTAAGGGAGATTGCTTCACACAGGATTGCAATCAACAGAGATAATTAAAATAGACACCCGCCTTTTTTTAAAAAAACCTTTTATTTAGCTGGATGAAGTGGTCTCTTAGGTTATTTCAGCCTGAACTACTTAATGGTACTTGTGAAGCTATAATGGGAGGTGTGTGTGGAAGAAAAATAGTATCTCCACTATCTTGAGATCATTTGAAAAAATGAAGGATGTAGGCAGGAGTAGAATTTAATAGGCATTGCTTTGCACTGTAGATACATACACTTAATGAAATAAACACAGGAGTTCAAGTGATAGTCTTTTTTTTAATAAGATCTCAGATTTCACATTGTAATGCCTGCTACATCCACAGCAGTCCACTTAGAAACAGTATGGTGATAAAGCTGAAAGTTAAATTGGGAAAACACAAATGCCTCCAACATAGGATGGAACATTATCCTGATATGTCAAACTACAAGTCAAATCTTACTACAGTACATTTTAGGTTTTTCAACCTTTACCCATGCCAGTTTTGAAAATGAAAATGAAAATCAAGGTTCAGCCTGTAGAATAGTACCCTGAATTTCAGCACAGTGTTACCTTTCGTCACGTCAAAGTTAAAACATGTAATTACCACATAACAAAAAGATTCATTCAACAGCAGGGCTCACTTCAGTTGGCCAACTGGTTATAACAAATTCTTTAGCATGAAAGGCAGAGAAATGTCATAGGTGAAGGTTCCACTGCAAAAGCACAAGCACATCATTGTACAAACCTTTTACGTTTCCACATCCCTTCTATCCATAACAACCACTTCCCTCCATAAATACTATCGGTCATATTAAGGTAGACAATGTTTTGGTACACTTCATAAGGCAACAGCATTAATATTTGCATATGAACATTGGAACTGAATTTACCCAATACTCAAGAAGCTGTAGTGCATAAATAAAACCAGTCCACGGGTCATTCTGGCCAATGTTCTTTAAGGTGTTCTTTTAACTGAGGGATAGTCGGCAGTTGCTTTTTGCACATGTGGCACTTCAGAGGCAGTGTTAGAAGTTGAATAGCATTCTTATCCACAGTTACTTTTCCTTTCTTTTTTATCATTGCTATCACATCTGAAGAGAAAAAGAAGAGAGGCATAATACAGGGGTCTCCAACCCACGGACCGTGGACTGGCACCGGTCCGCAGTATGCCAAAAACTACGCAGCACAAACAAGCAAAGCCCCATCCACGGGATACAGGCAGCACACGAAACCACGCCCCCTTCAGTCCATGGAAAAACCCGCTCTCCAAAGAACTGGTCCCTGGTGCCCAAAAGGTTCAGGGCCACTGGCATAATAGATCTAGGATTATAGCTCCAGCCATGTCCATCCCACTCCAAACCCCGCATGAATGGTTTTAGCTACTAATACTTTTCTCACTTTGAGCAAATCTTAGAAATTGGGAGGACAGAATTCATGACATTTGATGTAATCTTCAGCAATACTGGCAACACATAATCCCAAGGTTCTTTATATTAATGCCAAAATTAGCACCCAGAGAATGGCTGTGTTTCTGTGGCAATTCCCACAACAGCAGATATGCAAAAGATATTTGGTGTGAATAGGTCGTTCAAAAATTTGTTCTGAAAGAATCTTGTAAGCCAGTCAAACTGAGCAGCGGCCACACTTGTTTAACTGTGTCTGAGCTTTTCAAATATATATAGGGAAGATATTTGTCCTTATTGGAAGGGAGGGAAACTGAATTCTCCCATGTTTTTACTTTCCATGGCCCTTTTCTCTCATACTGAGAGAACCTTTTGCAGGGGAACACCTGCCTTGTCTCAAGCCTTTTAGTGCTAAAACTAAATGCGCTTTACCTGTCCACTTGCTTTCTATGGGACTGATGCAGGAACTTTATTAAACCAACAGGGCAGTAACTATTAACTTATTTTGATCTTAAGTTATAGGAAGAAACCCAAGTCTGAATAGGCACAGAAATTAAAAGAGCCTCTGTTATTACCTGTAGAGTTCAAGAAGTAGTTGGTCGTGAAAGAATTCCAATGCTTCTTGGTTTTAAACCACTTAGAATCAAAGTCTTGGCTAATGACATGAAGATGTAGCTGGCTAAGAAAAACAAAAATAATAACTAGGATTGATATCACTACAGCAAAACCAATGTGCTAAAACAGCATTTTTACTAACAAAAGATACAGGCCAGAAGGCAGCATTTAGTCTAATGCATGTTTGATAGAAGGTTAGCACACCTTAGTTCTGCCTTACCTCATGCTAGGAATGGCATGATAGCCTAGTCTGAAGCTCAGGCTGTCTTTCTCTGGGCACTGCTGGATTATCATTTCTCCAATCTTGTGCATATGTTCCAACAGTTCAAGATGCTCATGAGTTACAGCAAATAAAGTGGAAATGGATTTCCAGGGCAGCACTAACCAGTGATAGCGAGCTTTGGGATATTTATCCTTTATAACTACAACTTGCTCATCCTTGTAAACCTAACAGATAGGGAAGAAAATGCATCAGAGTTACAATGATGTTAATATTCTCATGTTTATCAGTCTTGAAGCAAAGCAACATGAAAACCTTACCTGCACATCTGGATTTTGCATAGAAACCTTCAGACCTTGAGCCCAGTATGGCATACATTCCTAAAGGACAAACAGAAGAATCTAAATAAATAGATAGATAGATGGATGGATGGATGGACAGACAGACAGACAGACAGACATAGTAAAACTACAAAATGTATCTTGAAGAGTCCAGTATGAAAGGCTTCCTACTAAAGTAATGAAGCTTCAGATTGCAATATTAAATTCAATTTAATTGTGCTTCTGAATAGCTAAAATAATTTTAAGAATTTAAATAATTTTCAGAGTATACATAATACTAAAACACTTACCACTTTGAGACTGCTCCCAAGAGAAACAAATATAACTCAATAGACAGAATGTACCTTACTCAAATCTAAGAGCAATTCAGATAGTGCCTGCCCCCAAGTGGTGACCTAGTTCAAAATGCCAATCACTCGCATACTCTAAGCTCCAAAAGCATTCTCAGTACTTTTTCCTGCTCCCTAGATAATTATGAGTTTTGGATTAACTTCTCTTAATGATGGAATCGCTTTTATCAGCAGAACAAGGAAAGATTTCCTTCTGACTGCAGCCCTAGTATGTTTTCGTAATTTTCTCCAAAGGGGCCTAGAATTTGTGGGGGGGCAATATCAGGGATTGTGTGTGGGTCAAAATGGGGCTATTCCAGTCTGTTCTCATTCAAATGTTATGGCTCCCCTCAAAAACAATATCAGGGAATTATTAGCAGGGGTATTGGGAATTCTCTTAAGAACTCCAGTCCTCATGTAACAGGCAGAAGGAATAACTTGGAAGAGCGGGAGGAAGATTGTTTGCTTGCACGTTTCCTTGCACGCCCAGGTAATATCTTCAGTGCTAGAAGGGAGAGGGGTTCTTGCCTATTAGTGTTGGTGGGAGTGAAGAAAAGCCGAGATTTGGCCGGGGGGGGGAGAGGAAGAGGCCTTGGTTGAGGTCCTATAGACCGAAGGGTTTCCTGGCCTACCTTCTTGCATTCACTTTTGCTACACCAATTGCTCTCATTTCTTGGCTCACCATTTTGGTAGAAGAGCTTTCATGTGAAGAAACAGAACTGCCATCTGTCACCTCTTTGTACAAATTGCAGTTTTGCACTGCCACCTGGTCTGTTTTTATTTGTTTTCCAAATAAGCTTTCCATATTTTTGTTCTCAGGTTCACCGTGCGGCCTTTTTTCACTTTGGAGTTTGTTGCTTTCCCGACCAACACATGTGCCCATTTCCTCCAAGAATTGTACAGTGTATGGATACAATTTATTGACAATATGGAGAACCTGCCCTGGCTTCAGTTTGGTTTCTTGATCTTTGCCAACATCCACTAGATCAATACTGGTTGGATTGACTCCTATCTTAAAAAAAAAAAGGCAAAATGTTAGTATTTGCTCTCCTTGAAAATCAGAATCCCTAAAATATATTGTGATCTTATTAAATCAGGAGTCCCTGACCCCAGGGCTATGAACCAGTACTGGTCCATGGCCTATTAGGGACCGGGCCATACAAGTGATGGGCGAAGTTTTATCTCCACATGCGTGGGATCCAGCTTGCGCATGAAACCATACCCCTCTTGTCCACGGAGGACAATTTTTCTTCCAAAATGTCCCTGATGCCAGAAATGTTGGCGGCTACTGTATTAAATAATTATAATACAGATGGCAGACTGGGGACAGTTCCATAGAAAAGTGAATTTTATACAATTCTAATATGAAGTTAAATAGTGCAATAAAAGCTAGGATGTACTAAAATGACAGTGGCTTTTTTTTGGCTTTAAAGTATCTACTATCCCAAAGTTATCAAATTATGTATATATAATCCTCAAATTATGTATATATAATGAAATAGTGAAAATCTTGTGATATAGGAGTGTGTCATGAGAACCAACAAATGGAGGTTGAAAAAAGGTTGATTCCTATAATTATTCATATTTTAATTCTTAACTAAGGAAACAAAACTGAGAAACTCAAGGTTCTATACCATAAACTATACTTTCGTTTTTGCAAAATGTTACGTTTTATGTAATGTTTCTCCTAAGACCGGCTAGATAACTCTAGGTGAAAGATCCTTTAATCTGGATTTATGCACCAAAATACTTAAGAATTAAGAAATATTTGCCAGTCCATTGCAAATACACAGGAACAAAGCAGTTTATTTCAGACTGATTGCTATCCTATACTGATTAATCTGGGAGTAAGTCCCACAGTATTGATGGGGTTTACTGCTGTGACAAGACATATAGGACAGCATTCTAATCCTCCTACAGAGAACAAGGAAATTACAGAAATTTAGCTTTACTTTTTGGATTGGAGCAAATAATTGTGAATGAAGTCTGTTATATATTAAAGAAGACAGAGAAATACACATAATAAGATTTCTACCAAATGGAATGGATCTTAACAGATGTACCAAAAGAATGAAGTTAATGAAGTTCAAAGTTAATAAAAGTAAACAAAGGAAGTTTCTTGTGATGCACCATCTTGCACAATAGATAATCCACCTGCATCCACAAAAATCAAACCTTAGTTAGAGAAGGCGGCTAACTCTCTTGCTTTATTAATCTTGGTGGAAGCAAACTGAGCAAAAGGGAAATCATACCAGAGAGTTCCTAGTTTTTTAAAAGAAAAAGAAGCCAGCCTTTCATTCTTTTGCGTCCGTGGGTTCAGTTATAGTGTGGGTTCAAATTAGCCTGAATATTCTCCTGGTTTCCATTTGGCAAATTCTGGGAACTGATTGTTTTATAAAGCATTTCCTGAGCCTTTTATTACAAAACATCAATCCATGACCCCTATGCACAATCTAGAGTCATTTGGTCAAGAATTTTGACAAGCAAACTCATTAGGATCTGACTTAAATGAGGAATGTACAATTTCCTCAAAACTTAGCACAGAAAGCCAACTTGAAGGATTTCAGAATTTTGTCTGAATCTGATGTGATACTGAAGTCCAAAAGCAAATACATTTTGAAGAGGTGTAGAGTACATAGAATCCTCTTCCTAATAAAGCTGCTTTGCGGTAAGATAAATTGAGGGTTGTTCTGTTTGGGCTTAGCATGGATAATAAACCCAGTCACTATGGTTTGCACATTGGGAATGATTATTAAAAGCGTTTATTTATTACATTTATGATACGCCCAATCATTTTAATTCCTTGGATTTAACATGTAAACCTAACCACTAATGGTTTGTAAAATGCATTTTATAGTGTATCATGTTTTATAAACGCAGTGAATTTACTGAGTCAATAAGCCTTTCTTAAATCATAGCTTAGCATAAGGTGTAATGATCCATAGCAAAGGTTACTTCTTATAAGGGTAGGACTCAACTTACGACTAGTTAGGACTGAAATTTCCTGCTAAACAATGTGATCATAAAGCAAGATGTCACATGACTCTATCACTTAGCAACCACAATCCCATCAGTCCTGGTTGTCATTGTTAACTAAGAACCGCAAGTCGTTAAACGAGTACGCAGCCCAGGCCAAGTCACCCCAGGTTGGTCGCTTCCAGTCCCAAGTCTCAGTAAGATAAGGGACTGTCTCCAACTGTGTCCCCCCCACCTCGACTCACCTATCTACCCTCCCTTCCCCTGCTCTTTTGCTTTCCTGCACCCAATGCAAGGCTCTAGGAGTTGCAGCCACCTCAGCCGAGTCCCAACCATCACAGTCCAGTCCCAGTTGCCTTGCTACCCTGCACTCTGTTGCCACTCGAGTTAACCTCTGATGCCTTCTTCCTCCCACTGCTAACTAGGCATGTCTACCCTGGATTCTGAGCTGGGCCGGGTTGAACTTCTTCGGGGGTGGGGGGAGCAATCCCTTTCCAAAGAGCTTCTGGATATGTCTGGTCAGCAGTGGGAACAGTGGGAGCAGGAAAAGGTCAGCTGGGACGGCAGTGCATGGTGGCAGAAGCCAAAAGGTTTCTGAGACTGCTAGAACAGCTGATTTAATCCTTTAAAACAAAACAAAACAACCCCTTGCTATTAATTTTTCTAGATATTTATAATTAATAAATCAATTGGATATGCAGATGCTAAGAGATGATTGTAATAAAGAATCAGAGGTTCCTATATTGCCTAAACAGTGGGAGACTGAGGACAGCATTTTGTTGAAGATATAAAGACAATTCTTCTTCATGTTTTTAACAATGTCCTATACATACTGTGTTTGGGGAGAAAGTAGTAGACCATATAAAAGTGACCACGCAACAAAAGTTAAATTTTTCAGATGATAATTCTCTTATTACTTACCTAGTATATAGAATATGGCAACTGGACATGTAAATAGATTCTCCATGTCTTTACTATAGCTAAAAGACTGATGATGCAGAATTGGAATGATAAATGACCCAATTTACTCAATAGATTGAAGACCTGATTATACTTGCTACTTATGAGCAGATGACATAAAGACAGTCTTTGTACAGATAAGTACAATGTAATATGGGATTCATTTATACAATATATAGTTGGTTAAAAACAGTTTGGCAGTTTTAAAGTGTATTAGAAATATATGTCGGTATGGGTGCATACACACACACGCTTGCATAATGTTTGCATCAGATTATATATATAGAATTGTCACTATTTAGTGTTGTAATAGCATACTTTTTACTGATGTATTTTTTCACTTATTTTTCCAGTACTTGGTGTGTGTGTGTGTGTGTGTGTGTATACACACATATATAAAATGTTGTATGTATGTATATTTACTTCTTGTTTTAATAATTTATTCCATAATGCTGCATGGAAGGAAAAAGCATACCTGTTTAACCTTGACATACCCTTTGTTGTAATCTGCTTTTAGTTGTACTGAAAAAAAGTGACAAAGAATATTAGGCTGTGAATTTTATGGAAGTGCTGAGGAAAGGAGAAAAAAGGGGTCAATTCAGAAAAGCAAATGCTTTAACAGTGATGCAATTTAAATTAAACAGTAGGTGCTAGGAGACAACCAATTTATTCTTATTTCTTTTGTCTGTTTAAAAATAAATGCAGCCAGAAATGATAAACTATGATCACGTGGATTAAAATCAGAGGTGGGATTCTACCAATTCTGTCCGGCTCTATAGAACCGGTAGCTCTGAAGAGCAGCAGACGTAGAACCGGTTCTATGTCTGCTGCTGTTTTGGCCCACCTGCCCGCCCAGGCTCTTACCTGACCTTTATTTCCTTCTTTCTCAACCTAAGCCGCTTTGCGCGGCACAGCTGCGGTTGAAAAAAGCAGGGAAAAAGGCGTTTTTCAAGCGCTACGTACCCACGCGTAGCGCTGCCCAGCTGTCCAGGCAGCAAGCTGACGATGGTTTACACATGCGCACAGCGTGTAAATCACCAAAGTGGTAGTTACATCGGTTGGATCCCACCCCTGATTAAAATTATTGCTACAATTACACGCTATAATAGTTTTATAACACTTTACTTCAGTCTCATACTATCTCCCTATACTAATCAGTCTTTGGGTTTCAGTAGCTGTACTCAAGAGGAAAAATATATTTTTTCTTTTTCAAATTTAGTTATACACATTTGCACTACAGTTCTTGATACATGCATTCACCACATTGTACATCAGTGTTCTCGACATGGACAGAAAATGTCAAGGTACTCCTCATTCAGAACATTCCAGGACTATCTAAGCAGCCTATGTAGCTGAGTTTTCCTAGAGTCACTATTATTTTCTAACAAGGGCAGATTCATTACAGGATTAAAAAATTCTATTGAACTTTCTTATATTTCTCCTACTTCTACTATACTATTATTAGCATTAACGATAAGGATGAACAAGTAAGTTTGCAACCGGTCCTCACTTTTATGAGGTCTGTAAAGCAAAGAAAAGCTGAAGTAAGATCATAAGCACAGTTGTAGTTTAGACTCTTTTGGAATAGATGGCTATAACAAAATCTAATTAATAAAAATAACCTGAGAAATGAAAATAGTCATCCTTGAGAGTAGAAATTAAATTCAAACCAGTTTTCCTAGCTAGCTCAGTCTCTTAGCTACCTAGTTATGACTCACCATGCCACCTATTTTGACCCTTTATCTGGCACCAGATATTTATGCCATTAGGCACAATAAAAAAGATGCAAAAATTAAATAAAGTAAAAACTACTGAGTTTACTAAGAGTTATTCCCTAGCATATTTAAGACTGCTACCTTAATCTTCAATTTACCTTGTTTTCGTGAACACTTCTTGTCTGTAATCTCCGTGTCAGGCCCACGCCCTATCACCACCATTTCTAAATGCGGTAGTTTAATTCGCTGACAGCTTCTATCTTTGCTCACTAGCCAGCACACACGCATTGTGCTCAGGGAGGGGAAGGAAAAAAAAAAGAAATACTCAGTTTTATCAAATAAGGTCCAGCTAGGGAGAATGATCTACAGGTGCTATAAAAGTATTTCATTCCAGAACACTCACTAGAGGTTTTTATCTACTGTATGAAATTTACTCTCTCCATCTATAAAGGGAAGCGCACAAAAATTTACAAGACTTTGAACAGCTTATTATCCAAAATGGTGAGATTTTCATTTATTTTTTGTTATAATGCATAGATTTGAGAAAATAACCGATTAAACAATATATATTATGCTACATTTATCATTATATTTATGCATATTTATAATTCTATTAAACTTACATTAACTAGATTATAAAGCATTCCAATTAAAGAAATTGTTCTGTGACTCATATGCAATGTCATTTTTAAAAACTATACTTTTATATGAGCCACATAATTTCATTCACTCTAACACTTTACAGTAAATTTATTGTAAAGTGTCCTTTTTTTAAGTCTGCCAATAGTTTTTAACTAACAATTTATAATTTATAAGTATAAAAACTAACTATTTATAAATTTATATAGACCAAAATTGCCGATTCATACTTGGCATAGCTTTTTCCTTCTTCCAGAAGAAAAAAAAACAGAATTTGCTTATTTGGAATAAACATTCTAGCACATCAGATTTTTTTTTTTTCAGATGATGGATTACAGTGCTAAACCTTTTAACTTGGCCAAAGGGCAACATTAAGTAGTGATGGGTGAATTAGCTGAAAGCATTGTGCCTATGAAATGAAGGTTTTCTTTCATTGGAGCTGTTCTTAAGTGCGTCTATGGTAGAATCCAAGGAAGTAAACTATTTTTGCGGAGCAAAACAAGGGAAATCATCCTATTTTTAACATCTAAGACTGCTTATTTAATTTCTAAATTGAAAAAAAATACAGCTTACTATTTTGTTTCATGAAAAGTTCAGAAAACAGTTTTGAATTTGTTTGGAGAAAGTTTGGAGAACTTTAGATTTTGAACAATTATAAACAGAAAATTCACTGCCCTTCCTTTTACACCTTAAAAGAACTATTTACTGTGTACTTCTTACTACCCTTGTAACAGAGAAACCAAACAAAAGGGTGCAGTTTCATTTTTAAGTTTTTCTTTGAATTTCCAGTTTTCTTCAAAAGATGGTTTTTGAATGGATTCTGCATCTGGCAGCAGGAGAGTTCAGCACTTTTCAGGATACAGAAATTACTTTACAAGAGAAACTGAACTGGTTCACTCCCTCTTTTTCCATTGCAAATATGACAGACCAGGACTATTTTGGAAAGCAATTGTTGGTGGATACATGGATCCAAAATTTTGGCTCTGCACTGTACTTTATCCGGGCGATGAGCCTCATCACCAACATCCAGATTTAATGCATGTTTATTAAAAATCCTATTAACTAAGTTCAGCATGCAAAGGATGCGACTGAAACAAGCCAAACACCTGCCACAATCAATCCAGCATTTTAGGGCAGCTGGAGTTTGGCTCCTGAGTCAGTGACTGTACGACTATACGAGTTTCTCCGAGGAAAATGTTACAACAGAAACATTTCTTCCGGATAATCTCTCTTGCGCCATCTCACAGTACAATTTTGTGCTTGATTTTTTTAAAAGACCATCTAAAGACCCATGTACCCCATTCGATTTCGTCCTTCCCTATAATTTTCGGCGACTTATTCAACACCCCCCTCCCGAAATACGAGAAGCTTCCTTCACGGGAACCGCCTCCTTTCATCAACACACACTCCCTCGCATTTCCACTCACCTCCACGTTGCCATCTCTGCACCTTTCTACATTTCCTAGCCAATAGCGTCCCTCTGGACCGCTTCTAGCCCAATCAAATTTCTGATTCCTTATTCCCACCCCGCTAAGAGGAAGGAAGTAAATTACCCAGCCGGTTTCTCGACCTTTCTTTCCCGCATTGAAGATTTGAGGGGGGAAAAAAACCCACTGTGTTTACAAGGATTCGTGATCGGATTTTCTCTTATTTATGTAACCATTAAAAAAGGCTAGGCCGATCCATTAAAACCAAAACCACTGGCAGTTAGTACTAATATTAAGGCCACTCAAAATCTCACCAAAATATTTAGCGAGCTCTTCAATTCTCCAACTTTTTAATCCGGCTGGATGTTCATTAAAGCAGAAAAGGGGGAAGGTACTGTAGAGTCCCATTAGGATGCCTTTTAGGGACATAAAAATGAAATGCAGCTAATACATATATATATATACGGATTGAAGATATATATATATTTAAAATTCTATGCTGAATATTTATACCAGAATTCAAAATTAAATGGAACTTATGGGTGGATATAGGATTTCAGTTTTTATGTTTTTTTCTAGATGTCCCTGCTCCTAAAATTAAGCAACTTTTTAAAGAACTGATGAAAAAGACGCACAAGTATGGAACAAATTTAAATGCCCCATCAAGATTGTTTTACATAATGTGACATTAGTTTCCTATACCAGGAAATTTGTAGAGCTAAATATCCTAAACAGTGAAGTTGTAGTTTTCAAATTGGTATTAATACATAATTTAAAAATCCCAATGAGTTTGGGATGCAAATACATTAATGCAGAAGATTTAAAGTAGAACTGAAACCAGAGACTTTTTTTGAGATGACTAAAGGCCTGGTAAGAAAAAGTCATGGAACTTCTTATATATATAACAATTGCAGTGAGACTATGATCAAAAGAAGAAAGGTTCAACAATACCCACAATGGTAGAATGGTTGATGAAAACAATGGAACTTATAAAGATGGATAAATTAACTTCTTTTATTAAAGCAAAAACAGTATCTGTGGATTTATGGTTGACTGGAAATCCTTTTAAGACTTTTTACATAAAATAGAAAAAAAATGCACTCGTTTTTTGTTTTATTATAAAAACTTGATTATTATAGAAAATAGTGAGCATTTTTAAATCATAGAGTAAGATTGTAATTTTACTTATATTTCCTGCAAAAAATAAGCTTTATTTCTTTCTGCACATTTTTCTTTGCTTCTTTTATTTATTAATTTACACTATTTGTAAGCCACTCAGAGTCACCTTATTGGTGGGACGGTGGGGCATATATATTTAATAAATAAATAAAATACAATTTTTCGACGCAGTGTTAAAAGAGATTCTATATTTTCGTTTGCTTTAACGCATCCCTCACACTTGAGGATTTGGGTTGCCCTAAACTTAGCCGCAAGTCCCCTGTAGCTGCGCAGAACCGCTCAGTTCCGCAGGACTTCGAAAGGTCGAACGCCCCCGCCCCTGCCGCTTTGCATTCTGGCCCTTGTTAGTCGGCTCTTGTTGAGCCGCGTCGAAAAATGGCGGAGGGCCGAGCACGTTGCCTACCTTGGCATGATGGGATCTGTAGTCCCCGGCGGTAACATAACCTTCGACAAGTGATTGGAAGACGACTTGTTTTTCGTCATCGCTTCTGGAAAGCCGACGAATGCCAGCCATCGAAGGTACCAGCAGAGAAGGCGGTGTTTCCGGGAATGGGTGGAGCTTCCTTGAAAAAAAGAAAACTCCCCGGATGCTGCCTAGCCTGAGACCGGCTCGGAACTTTCCAGAAAAGTCGCGGTCGTTTTGTCTGTGGGAGAGAAAGAGGCAGGCGAAGGTGGCACTCGGCGGCAGGAGGGGGTAGACTTACGGGGAAGACGTCAGGCTGCCTTTTTTTTTTCGGCCGAAAGCGCGAGGTGGGTGAAAGACAAAGGGAAGCTGTTGGCCGCGCCTTCCTTTCTCCCCCCCCCTCAGATTTCCCTCCCCACCCCCCCACCCCGTCGTCGCGCGAGGAAAACGACCCGCCTGGGCAGCTTCGTCCGCGCGCCTGGGAAGCCGAGGCGCGCGCGGGGGGCGCGGTGCGCGAGCCGAAACCGTGCACTTGTGGGGAAGGCGGGGGGTGGGGGGGCAACCGACACGAGGTGGGTAAAAGAGGCACGAGGGCGGAAGGGGGGTGATGGTGGTCGGTGAGGGAGACTGAGGAGAAACCTGAGAGAAAGGAGCCTTTTGGGAACGGGGCAGAGGAGGGGTTGGCGCCCATCGTCCGTGAGACGAGGAAGGGTGACCATGAAGAAGCATCCTTTCTGGGAGAAGCTGGGTGGCGGCGGGGGTGGGGGGTAGAGTAAGCCCTTTTTCAGGTAAGTAACCATCTGCTCGGAACCAGGCAGGTGTGCGACTGAAGGAGGTGGACCTTATTCGGGCCATTTAAGCGAAGGTGGCCGAGTCAAGCGGGAGGAACAAGAAAAGGTGCTTTTGTGTCAGACTTAGTAATTGTTTTGTATAGCCGTTTAGGCTGTGGGAGGCTGGGGAAGTGGATGAAAGATGGGGAGGATTGTTTCTGTTGAGGGTAAGAGGTATAATAGAGGAGAAGGTAAAATAGGAAAGTGTGGGAAGTGTCTCAACAGCTAGACAGCTTTACTCGCTAGACCGGTGTCTTACTGTTATTCTCTTCCCCACCATGTTCCCATGTAGATAAGGTTGCATCATGGTGAAGGAGACCACATACTACGATGTGCTTGGGGTAAAACCTAATGCCTCTCAGGAGGAGTTGAAAAAGGCCTATAGGAAGTTAGCATTGAAGTACCACCCAGATAAGAATCCTAATGAAGGCGAAAAGGTGAGTTAATAGGGTTTTTTTTTAATCTTCTTCCCACCTTATGCTAATTAACTGTGTGGAAGGTAGTGTGTATCCATTTCATTTGACTTCTTGGTGTGAATGAGTTGGATTCTGATTGTTGAACCCATATGCATACCTCTTCAGGATATAATATTTCTTCAGGTTTTCAATGTTTCCATGTTCTGTTTTGCTTGACTATTGCTTGCCCTTGAACATTCTTGTCTCTTGTCCTGCCAAACGTCTCTGATTGAAAATACAACTTGATTTTTACAGTTAAGTGTCTTTCTTTTTGAGTTTTGAAAAACATACATAAAATTTTCTCTCCATGTCATTTCCAAATGTGACCTTCAGTACAAGTTTCCGTGATGAGCTTGGCTCCTGGTGACTTATGTAGACATATCCACTTGTAAATCAGCATGTTGTATTTTTTTTTTTTCCCACTTCTTACAATCACTGCTCTTTGGAAAACTTGCAGCCCAGCTCTTGTGGCAGCACCTAGTCATTCTTAGCTGCTTTTGAAAAAGCTAAAGCAGCATTGAACCTGTGAACTAGACTTCAGCAGAAAAGAATAACAAATCACTTTATCACAATATCAAAAAAAAAAACCTGATTCTGTGGAACATGACTTAAAAGTTTACAATTAGGAAGGTTACATTAGTAAAGCTGATGGTATAAATAATAAATTATCATTTGTCTGGCAGCAATTACTTAAATAGATTGTTTTTAAATGTTGTAGTTCAAACAAATTTCCCAAGCCTATGAAGTCCTGTCTGATTCCAAGAAAAGAGAGTTGTATGATAAAGGTGGTGAACAAGCAATAAAAGAAGGTGGTAGTGGAAGCGGTTTTGGATCACCAATGGATATATTTGATATGTTCTTTGGAGGAGGTGGAAGAATGCAAAGAGAGAGGAGAGGTAATGCAAAACTTTCTTTATTTAATGGAAATTGTAGTTAACTTTTTATTAGTAAAAAGTGTGGTTGCCTGCAGACATAAAGATAAAGGTGATGGTGTGGATTCAAGGTGAACAGGTATATAGTTTGTTTCAGAATCTTTATTGTAAAACCATTTCTTTGTAATGATTGCTGTAAATGAATTAATGTCCATTAAAGCATCTATTAGCCTTATTTGAATAGTACCTCAAAGTCTGTTTGCTGTTATTACTGTTAATATTAGCTGTATAAATTATACAATTAGTCAAAATGTTTTCAACATGGTTTAAGCTGCACATTAAATGGCCTTTGTAACTCTCTACTTAGAAATGCCCCATTGATCCAACCAAGTTTAATTTCCATTGTAATAAATGTAATTTTCCCCAAAAAACAATCTCAGCTATGAATTGAATTAATCCTTAATAACATGTTTTTCATTTCAGGTAAAAATGTAGTTCATCAGTTATCAGTAACTCTTGAAGATTTGTACAATGGAGCAACCCGGAAACTTGCTCTGCAGAAAAATGTGATTTGTGATAAATGTGAAGGTATGCTAAAACATTTCTTTAATTTTATAGAAGTTCAGGAGAAATTTTAATGTGAAAAGATGGAGTATTCTTTAATCTTATTTTTTCATTTATTTTTTTTTAGGCCGAGGGGGCAAGAAAGGTGCAGTAGAATGCTGCCTTAATTGCAGAGGAACAGGCATGCAAATAAGAATTCATCAGATAGGGCCCGGAATGGTTCAGCAAATCCAATCTGTGTGCATGGAATGCCAAGGCCATGGGGAGCGCATCAGTCCCAAGGACAGGTGTAAAAGCTGCAATGGAAGGAAAATTGTTAGAGAAAAGAAAATTTTGGAGGTCCACATTGATAAAGGTATACTAAAGGAGAAACTAGGAGTTGTGGGATATTAAAAGTCCTATATATTAACATATTAATTTTAGAAATGGATGATAAATTAAGTAGGTTTGGGTTGTCTCTGCCATGAGACCTGTGTCTTTTGTTAATTTTTCTTCTCAGAATGACCCTGTTTGATAAAGAATATAGTTCCCCCCCACACACACACCTGACTTTCTGGGCATTAAACCTCAGTACCTCTGTCAAGAGGTGGTGCTTTCATAAAATAGTATAACTTCCATAATTTTTGTATGAATTGTGTGTTTAATGGCTCCCAATAAGAATTGAGGGGTGCTATATGGGTGACATAATGATTCCTTGAACACTAGACATCACTAGACAACTAGCTCTGGAAAACTAGTATTTGGATAAAAATAATTTTGACTTAAGGGTTGAAATAAACACAAAAGGAAAACTATTAAAAATAGTCAAATTAAATTATTACAGCTAGTATACATCAACAGTTCAGTTTCACAATATCTAAAAAATACAAACAGGTTACTTGTACATTCCATAATACAGAACTTGAAATTTTGGCAATTTTTTTTAGCAAGAAATAACTTATTGAGACTAGCTGGCTTTTTACTAACAGCTAAGGAATATGTTTTGTGCGCCTGTTTCATGCTTCTACTTATGCTTCAAATTATTTTCAGAGTGAAGAATGCTAAATCTATTAGTACAATAGTTTAAAATATATTAACCTGTTTCTTTTGAAATAGGAATGAAAGATGGTCAGAAAATAACTTTTCATGGTGAAGGTGATCAAGAACCAGGATTGGAACCAGGAGACATTATCATTGTATTGGATCAAAAAGATCATTCTGTGTTTACAAGGCAAGTTTTAATAATACTGTGGAAATCTTATTTGGATAGTATGTGTAACAGTTTGGGAATGTCTGTTGTCAGACATTTAAGGTTTATGTTTGGAAGACACTGATTGGAGCAGGTGTTAAATTTTGTAGTCAGAATAGAATGGTCAGGGTAACAATTGCACACAGTTAACTTTCTCTCTACAAAGGTTAATTATTTCTGCAGTGCCTTGCAATTTTCCCAATTTGTTCTAAGCTACTAAACGAATGTAAACCACCACATTGTAACTAATATCTGGACACCTACTACTTTTATAAATTCATATTAATATACAGATGACGGACTGATTCTGTCATAGTTCTGTAGCCCTTCACTAGTTATATCAAGTTATGAAGCCTGGCACAACAGCAGTTTTTAATTGCCAATTCCTGGTTCTTTGTTTAGGAAAGTGTATGATACTCTCTCTGTTTTAAAAAGTTTGTTCAGCCTAATGATGATTCTAAGTCATTAAACTGGTTTTCCTTTTCAGGAAGTTACACTTCAGATGTTAAGTAAAATGTTACATTGATTTTAAGGCTTGAAGTGCCCTAATTTGTTTCAGTTTAAGTGATGAAACGATTTCTTATATATGGATGTAAATAGTATGTATTTGATTACTGTACAGTAGCAGGGCAAATCGGTTTAGTTTTTTTCCCATGAAATTGTGGCAGGATTTTTTTTTTTTACTTAGAAAATTAAACATGGAATGTCATTGAGTTTCAAGATATTCTTTGATTTATTATGGGGATCCTCATCCATATTTGAGCAGGAGAAATTTTGAAAACACGATAGGAGCCCTGTGGCTGTTGGATGGGGAAAATTGCCTATTCACAAAATGGCTGCCATGGGAAAGTTTCAGAGGGCCAGTTTATCATGTGTTGTGCTGTTTAAATATTTGAGGTTGCCTGCTATCATGCTTGGGAACAAACAGAAATTCCCTTCCTCCTAAAAGTATTTGCCTCCATCCAAAATATTTTATTTTTCAATAAATATTATAGAGTCCATTTACAATTCAGGTGCATTATTGCAAATAATGATGCTGAAAGATAATCACTTTGCATTTCAGCATGTCACCATCGCTTAAATTTTTTTAAGAAACATATAAAGGATTGGTGAGGAACCACCACCGTAGATGTTTCTGTGTTCTATGGCACTCTTTGATAGCTTGCTGGGGACCACTGATCTGTATTATAGCATAATATTTAAACATCAGATGTTAAGATAAAACCTTCATTTTTTTTTGTTTTCCCATATAAATCAGTTCTGGTGCCAGAATAGTCTTATTTCACTAACAAACCCTTTTAATTCTGTAGGAATGCAGATCTCTTTATACTCTTTCTGTACATTTATTTAATAGTATAATTTACCTTTTTAAGTAGTTTTTTTCCTTGGCTTTTTTGAATTGATATCCTGTACAGTATGGTTATAGCCTTACAATTCTAAGGCAAATAACTTTCTCTCTGCAGGCGAGGTGAAGACCTGGTCATGTCTATGGATATACAATTAGTGGAAGCACTCTGTGGCTTTCAAAAACCAATTGCAGTGCTGGATAATCGAACTATAATAATTACTTCTCATCCTGGTAAGTCTGTATTGCTCTGAAAAAAGAACTTGGGTACAATAAATTTAAATTTAAAAGACCATGGTTTAATACACTTTGGATGTAAATCCGTCCATATTACATTATGCGTATAAAGTCTTATTTATCTTGTGAAGTTCCCCTTCAGTTAAATGAACATTCTACTTTAACTGACAACTGCTCCCTACTATTAGTCTGTTGAACATTTGCAATTAATACAGGAGTCACTATTAATTGGAACCCACCATAAAATGTTATCTTTTTGAAGAATCAAAGTTGAAATGCTATAAAGATCTTAAGCAGCTATAACTGTCTTAAAATAGTACTGTAATTAAATAGCTCCATAGAATTTAGCATTTAGCAAACTCCTGTTACATTGGAGTGACAGGAATGGCACAATCATTTGTAACTCTGATGAATTAGAAATCTTTTGAACATGTCTTGGAAATCCTTTGGTTTTTTTATCATGAATATGCCATGTTTGGATTTGGTTACAAAATATTTCTAGCACTTGGATCTTTTCCCAGAATCAGATTACTACTCTCTGTGGATGCCTTGTTCATGTGTCTTTAGTTTGCTGTTTAGATGAGTATCTGCTTGAGCAATTACGAGTACTTGTAACTTTAATTTTATATAAAGTTTGTTAAACACAAGTTATATCTTTTTCATTTCTAGGTCAGGTTGTCAAACATGGTGATATTAAGTGTGTACTAAATGAAGGAATGCCAATCTACCGTAGGCCATATGAAAAAGGTCGTCTTATAATTGAATTTAAGGTAAGTGATGGTTGAATTACTAATTAAATATCTCAGAAAATTTCAATATATTTTAGGCAATGCTGCCTTATAATGCTGATTTCTTAAACAATTGGTGTTAGTTATACAAATTAAGCAAATGTATCTTTTACATTAAAATTCAGACACATTATTCATACTTTTTCATACTCATAAGAATACCTTTATGAGAAGCATTCATATTTTTTCTATTTTCAGGTGATATTTCCAGAAAGTGGTTTCCTTTGCTCAGATAAGCTATGTTTATTGGAAACACTGCTACCGCCAAGGCAAGAAGTGGAAGAAACTGAAGACATGGATCAAGTAGAGTTGGTAGACTTTGACCCATCTCAGGAAAGAAGACAGCATTACAATGGTGAAGCATATGAAGATGATGAGCACCACCCTAGAGGTGGTGTTCAATGCCAGACTTCTTAAAGTGGTCTCACAGTTACACTTGTGCTGCTTGTCCTGTATGTCAGTTGTGGATGAGTGAAGGACTGAAGTTGCTATATTCAAGAATTGCTATTGTCTCTGTAATATTTAAACTTAGTTGTTTTTAAATCAAGTTAACAAATTGAAATTGGTAGAACACTACTTGGATCAAGTTGGAATGTTCATATTTCTATATGGCCTCCTAAGGAAATCTGAAGCCACTTTACTCTGGCTTATTTTATTTTGTGCATCATAAGTGTATTGTGTGCAAATGCACCGGCTTAGTATTCAGTGATTTCTGTTTAGTATTATAAATTATATTCCCTCTTATGTATGCATCTGTATTTATGATTCATGTTAAGGATGTGAAATTAAAATTTTGTATTCATCTAGATACATTGATGTGTTTTGGGTGTGCTATGGCTGGTTGAGATTTTGCACAGCACCTGTATGGAACTCTACTTGTTTTCTTCCCTGGAATGTTGAACACCCTTTCATTCTATACTGAGCTTTAGTTAGAATGCTGTATAAAACTCATTGATGTGAGACAGGATCCTGACATGATTCTTGGATAGGAGTAAAAAATTCATCAAACGTCTTAAGTGTAAATGGGACAAAAGCTGAAATCTTTAAAAGGATTCTGAATAGCAAATACATAATTTTATAGAGGCAATCATGTAACTGAAAAATACTATGCCTAAGAATAATGGTACAAAACTGCATCCTTAAGCATTTTGAGTTTCATGTCACTAACATTCAAATTCCATTCTGCATGAATACTAGCAAAAAAAAAACCATTAACACTAAATGGCTCCTTAATGAACTGTTCACAGTCCAAAAGGTTTTTGTGTGTAGTTTCTGAAAAAGGCTACCTTTTAATGACTATTTCAAAATGTCAATATAAGTAACATAGTGTAGATTCATCTAAAATAATTAGGCATTGCATCATGACTGGGGGAAGGGTTAGCAAAGATTCAAGTACCTCTTTTAAATATACCTAAGACTGCTATTTCTAAAAACTAAGTTGCTAACATTGTCATTTATGATAAGCCCTAAATTTATGTAACTGCTATATGTATATATCTGTATATGGGCAAATAGGATAGCAGAAAATAGCATTTCAGTTCCATATGAAATTTTAAACAAGTCTGTCACTATTAGAATCTTAAATTGACAAAAAAATTTCACTAGCTTAAGTCCTTGGCAAGGATTTAAGTTGTACAGCAAATTATTTTAGTCCTTGTGATAAGGATGAGTTACAGTGGAATTGTGTCTTTAAAATGCTTGATTATTGTACTTTACATTCAAGTTTGTACCTGTAGGGGGAAATAAAACTATCCTTCTAACAGCTTCATCTCTTTTTCCTTTTTGGCCTATATAACCATCTATTCCAAATATACAGTACATTTGTCAAGAAAATCATCTAAAAAAAAAACCCTTGGTCTAGTTTGGCATGTAGCTAAATGGGATGATCCTGAGGCTCATACACTTTGGCATCTTTATGCCATTGAAGCCAGTTACAAGAAATAAGTTTGGCAGATATATATAGATGTTTAGTTATAAACTGAATGCTCAGAAGCAGAGAAGTCACATATCTGCCTCCTGAGTTGCATGAGGAAAATACATGAGCTAGACTGGTTTGAAAAATTAAATAATTGTCTAATGCAGGGGTGTCAAACTCCTGTCACAGTATCATGTGACTTATTGCAGCTTTGCTAAATGGTGTGGGCGTGGCCAACATATCCAGCCCATCTGGCCCATGGGCCGGGTGACAGCCCTGGTCTAATGCCAGTAAATACTGAACTCAACATACCAAGCTATTTGAGGTGAAATTAAAAAAGTAATCTTAGAAAATGTTAGATAACGACAATATGTTTATAATTCAGTTTTGCTAAGAGTTTCAACTGCACTTGTTTTCATCAAATTTCTTTAAAAGCAAAGATTGCTGAAACTTGGTAAAAGGTATGGTGCCTCCTTTATCACTATGGACCATTTTCTATGTATAACGGAGAATGGTCTGCTCGTGAGGTGGCTATGGAGGGTTCTTGCACATTTGGGCACAATGCTCCAATTACAGAATAACACAAATTCAGCTGTTCGGCTGAATAAATAAATATAAATAAACGCTTGGACACATGGTGAATGTTTTAGGTGGTAAGGTTCATACGAACACCTGTGACAAAACTGACGCCATCATGTAACAGATCATGCCACCAAATAAAACGCATACTATAGTTCTCTCTCCCAGTGAATATGTATAAGAAAGATTAGATATACATTTAATAGTGCTAATTTGCAGATGCAACTCAATAAGTAACTCTTCACCAGTCCAGAAAGTAGTATTACTTTCTTCATAAACACAAATTTCAACTTTGGGTCTTATTTTAAAAGAGTTAGAAAAGCTCTTAGAAATGCCTCTTTAAGAAATATTTTATTGTAGAACAGGTGTTTTTAAAAAAAGCTACGAAAAAAATCTGCACACATTTAGAAACCATAAAATGTCCATTTTGTACAGCAAAATTAAAATTCTTCAAGGAAAAAAATATTTTATTTCTTTCTGAAAATAAGATGAAGCTTGTAACATAAACTCGGTATATTTCAGAACATCAAAAAGTCTACAAAACACTAACAATCGGTTTCTATCCTATTCAAGACAATTTATATATTCTAAATAGGAGAGGGAAATTAACATTTAACCAGAGCAGGAACTCCCTACTCCCAGTGTGGCTATAAATTTAATCTGGCATGTTTTACACATATTCCCATTAAATGGTAATTATCTTAATAACAACGGGTTTCACTCAACCAAGTTACATAATCTGCAAGATCATAACTTTCAACGGGCAATGTTCAAGTATGTGCTTTACATTTCCATGAATACTGCCAAAAATTTTAACATGCAATTTTTAAAAAGTAAAACTGCATGTAATTTGCTTTTCATTTTTCCCGTAACTAAAAGAATTTATCTTTTTTTTTTAAATCCAGAAATATGTAGAAGTAATGTCATTCACATAAGAAGCAGAAATGAAACATGAAAAGAACATTTATAGAAATTGAACTGATTTTGCAATTTGCATACACAACTAGCGTTATATATAGCTAAAGGTTCCTCTTGAGACAGCTGAATATGAAATTCAATATAAATTAAAACAAGCCTTTTAAAAATCTTTCTGGAAACATATCCGCTGCACATGGTACACACTTCCCAGGGATTTAGAAGCCACATGCTGAAGGAATTTATGCAGTTCTATGGTTTCCACAGCTTCAACAACCCATCTTCACTATAGGTAGCAATCAAATTCTGATGGGGATGGTGAGCAATACCAATGACATCCTTTTCATGAACCTTAACATCAGAAAGAAAGAAGAAACAAGATTATCTCCAGAATATAAGATCAAATCAAGTATTTTCTCTATCTTTCTCTAAACTAAAAGGAAAAAAAAAACTTTTAGAATAATCAAGAAATGTTTTCTGAAACTAGTAGAACTAGCTGAGAGAACAAAATTTACTGCTTTAATAATAAACAAAAACCTTGACTACTTGTTTCTTGTGGCTTGGATATTATAATACTATTATATTTCCTACAGGAAAAGGAGAAAAATTAAATTTTGACTTTGGGATTGCGGATTACATCTGATTTGATTAGAGAAACATTGTGGATTGTTAAATACATGGTTATGGTTTACTTGGTGATTGCATGTTGGATTAAAGTTAAACTATAGTCCTAATTCCTATATAAGTCCTGAAAAGACACCACAAAGCAGGCTTCCAGACGCTGCCCAAATTTGAAGACTTCAAATGTCAGCCATGTTAGCCGACCAAAGGATTCTGATTGGAAGTTTATACATTTGGTGGATATTTGGGTTGAGAAAAAGTGGTGGGGCAGTCAGGAAACACGGCGGAAAAGTTTTGTAATCTTCACCAGTGATTTTTAGAGGAGGAAATCTGCTCTTCCAGGAATTCTGCTAAGTGTAAACTGGGGAAATATTAGATTTGGTGGAAAAGTCTATAGGACCAGGGACCCAAATCTAGCTTCTACTGCATATAGAGCTGCTGCTAGGTTGCCACCAAGACACACTCTGCTACCCACCGTCAGTGTTCTCTCCAGCTTGCCAGTCACTGTACTGAAACAGTAGAGGACAAAATCTTCACCCACACAGTAGATCCATTCGCCTCGAGGAGATAGGGCACAGCAGACAAAGTCACCCCCTTCTCTCTTACCAGAGCTGAAACTTCTCACAATCTAACAAGTTGAAATATGAACAAGAAAAAAAAAGAAAAGAAAGTCAGCAGCCATAATATAGTTCAAGATACGGTATTCATTTCTTAGGAAAATGCCCCCTCCAAAGGACAGAGTGTAAAATGTTAGGGAATTGCAATCTCTAATGCAAATGATTAGCAATAGCACAAGTAGCAAGGAGATCTTCAGAGGTTAAAACAGGGGTCCCCAAATTTGGCAACTTTTAAGACGTGTGGACTTCAACTCCCAGACAAGTTTGGAGACCTCTGGGTTAAAGGATACTGAGGGAACAAAGAGACTAAAGGCTAAGAAGGAGTTTTATCTCTCTGCCTGGAGAAGCGGGTGGGAGGGTGCGCTGAAATGTATATATTAAATCTGCACTGTACTTTTGATTCAATACATAGTACAAGTATTATGATGTGCATATTTCAAACCTCACTAGCTCCTTTTGTCTTTGAAAATATGTTAAAGGCACAGCAGGGGAACACCAACTAACCTTATAGTATAGGAGGATTTGAGTAATAAGCACCTTAAAAAAGCTATAACAATGTTACTAGAGACATTTATATATCTTGATTAAAAACATATATAATCTGTAAGCTGCCTAGAGTCGCCTTACAGCAGAGATGGGCAAGGTAAAAATTTAATAATAAAACATAAAAATAAAAAGTAGTACCAATATTATGGGCTAATATATGGGGAAAAAAAGAGGACTTTTCTTTCAGTACAAATTTCTGGGATCTCTGAAGCAAAAGCTAAGAACCTTCCAAACCAATTTAAAATTGTGTATGAACAAAAACATAATCTTTAACCAAATAGCTTGAAAATAGGGTCTTTTGAATTACTTGAGACTCCTCAATATTAATTCAGCATCCTCAATCAACCAATGCAACATTTAATCATGACTTTAAAAAGCCTTACTAATCAGAAAAAGTGGGAACAACAACTTCTCATTGTCAACGCTAGCTCCTGAGTCCAAAAGGAACACCGACTGCATTCTCACAGATGTTTAAAACACAATCCAATTACGTACTTGGCCCTGCATGTTCATGATGACCACTGTATTGGATCTGTTACAAACAACGAAGTGCTCTGGGTTTTTAGGCAGGAGAATCACACTGTTCACAGTGATGTCTGTTCCAGCTGTGCTACCCAGGGATTTGAAAGTATTACAGCATTCGGTAGTCTTCATATTCCAAACCTAACAAATAAACAGGAAAGGAAAATATGCAAATTCCATATTAGAATGAAACCCAAGCTACCCCACATGTGTCTTCATGCAGGGTATATAATGGCCCTAACCACAGCATTGTTTCCCACAATACATAGGCCTTTTCTCTATCTATACACACTGTCTCTCACTGATACAAACATTTCATTCAAAAATGATCTTAGTGCAATCAAAAAGTCAACCTGGACCAATATTAAAAAAAAAAGAAAAAAAACAGTCACTTAAAAAAGCGTAACCAGAAGAGTGCATCTAGAAGCTAGTTCAAGTCAAAAACTATGGTGGGTCTCCAAAGACCAAAAACCTGATATGTCTGAAAACGCTGAAGCTAGTAGAAATCATTTGAGACAGAAATTGTAATTAATTAAATTTTACCTGGACCAGGCACTGCAGAGTGTTTGTAAATATTTCTGTACAAATAGTCGTTAACAACAGTTGATTTAGCCATGTGATCAAAATTCAGGTGCTTATGACATTCTGCACTGCCTTGGGGTCATGTGACCAGCTTCTTCCTATCTTCTGACAAGCAAACTCAGTGGGGAAGCCAGATTCACTTAATAACCATGTTACTAACTTAACAGCTGCAGCGATTCATTTTAACAAGAAAGGTCGCAAATGGGACAAGAAAGGTCATAAAATGGGGCAAAATTCACTTAACAAATGTTTCACTTAGCAACAGAAATTTTGGGGTCAATTGTGGTTGCAAATCGAGGACTATCTCTACTACTAAGAATTTGTTTTCAAAAAAAACAAAAACAACCAAGCAAATATTTTAAGTAATCATGGGAATTGCACCTAGTGATTGGGACCCAGGAACGTACCTTCACAGTGCCATCAGAGGATGCACTAATAATATAATGTCCATCTTGTGTAAATGTAGCTTCATTAACAAATGAGGAATGACCACGAAATTCTTTGAGAGTCTTCCCTGATTTCAGCCCATGAATCCTGTTACAGCATAAAAACATTAGTGTTATTTGTCCACGTCAGACGGAACAGCCAAATCTATTGCAAAAAAGAGACATACCTGATTGTCTGGTCAAAGGAGGCACTCAGAATCTGACTGCTATCCTTTGAGAAGCTCAGGCAGGTGACACCTTTGCTATGGGCTCTTTCAAATCGCCTCAGACACTGCCCACTCTGAATCTTCCACACCTTCAGAGAAACCAGGGAACTGATGTTACCACAAGAAGACAAAAATATTTCCTTCCAAATTTCTTGGCTCACTCAGATCTAAAATATATACTGCTTGTCTTTATGAATAAAATAGATTTCTCCGTGGCAGTAGACTGGCCATTGTTGGACCAGAATGTTGAACAAGATAGCCATAGCGCTTAGACTTATATACCGCTTTACAGTGCTTTCTAGACCTTTTTAAGCAGTTTAGAGTCACCATATTGCCCCTAACAATCTGGGTCCTCATTTTACCCATCTCGGAAGGATGGAAGGCTGAGTCAACCTTGAGCCGGTGAGATTCGAACTGCCAAACTGTAGTCAGCCGGCAGTCAGCAGAAGTAGCCTGCAGTACTGCATTCTAACCAGAGCGCCACCGTGGCTCTTGTACTCAAATTGGCCTCTTTTATTCATTGAATATCTGAGATTAGTGAATGTCATTAAATTGCCAGCCCATGCTGTGTGCTACAAGAGGAACAAAGAAAAACCAGAACAATCTGGACCCCAAATGTGCACCCAGGGAAAACTGCTCTTTTGCTGCCTGATTCATTGCCATAAACTTGTTCCCTTCTATGCAATCTTGAAAGTAGAGAGGAACAGTTTACTTGTTTCTGTTTCTTTATACACCATGATCGGGGACTGTGCAAACTATTCCTGATGCTAAGAAAGAATAGAATTACTTTCCTTCAGGAAAATATCAGAAAGGTTTTTTTCAAGAGGCAACTGCACTTTCTGTTTTTTCTTTGAAGACGTTTCGCTTCTCTTCCAAGAAGCTTCTTCAGCTCTGAGCTTCTCGTCCAAGAAGGTTCTTGGAGGAGAAGCAAAATGTCTTAAAAGAAAATACAGAAAGTTCTGTTGCCTCTTGAAAAAACACAGTTGGGACAACCGGGACCTGGATGACTGAGAATTTCCATAGACCTTCAGGAAAATACTTCTAACCTCTCTCCATGAATCAATGCTTAAAAACCAATACAAAAAATCATGGAGAAAGGACCAAGAACATATTCTCAGAGGATGGTTCATTCATACTCTTCTGACCCCTGACAAACACCCAGTATTGTGTGTCTGCCATATCTCAGAAGTTCAATAAACATGGCTTATAAGAGAGTTCTTAAGTGCCACTTTGTGCCTCTAGCTGTCCTTAACAGCATACCTTGATTTTTCCATCTTGTGCTCCAGTTGCTAACATTTCAGTGTCTCTGCTGAAACACATGCACAGCACTGCATCATCCATCATCATAAAATTATCCTGTGCCTGATATTTCAGATCCTAAACAAAGCAGTGAACAAAATAAATTAATACAACTAAGATAAGAACAAGCATCAGGAGGAACAGATATATACAAAATTCATTTCAGGAGCCACACTATCCTAAATCATACTATTAAAATCCAGACTGGTGGTGACTCTCTAATTCAGAGGGCAATTTTGGATCTAAACCAGGAGATTCTTTGAAACAGAATAAGTCAAGGACTGAAGCGAAGTTTGTGCTTCTTCATATGTTAATTGTTACTCCATGAAGTTGGGGTTTCTAACACTGTAATCATTTATACAAATAACATCAACATTACTGTCGCTTTGCAAATCTTCTCCAAAGCTCATTTTTCTCCATTCACATTTATTTCCAATTTTGAAAATAATTCCAGTTTTCTACCCACCCCACCAACAGCAAAGATAAATCAAAGAAGAAAATATTCGGTATGGATCATGGATCTTGCACCTCATAACATCTTCTATTGGCTTCCATTGTGAAAAAGACTGTAATGAGTGCATTGTGCTGCATTGCTTTTCAAAAGAAAAAAAAAAGCAAATAGAACATTTGGTTTGGCACTGTATACCCTAATTTAAAATTCCATTCCAATTTTATCTGGAAATCCAGAAAAGTTCATATTACTCATCTTCATTTACTGTGCCCAAAGAATTGATGAAGAATATTGAGCAGTTCACATGACAGTTAAGAGTAACAGAATTACCTTCCTGATTTTGCCAGTGGTGAAGTTCCAGACTTCAATAAATCCATCCACAGAACCAGTGACCAGATACTGACCATCCGGAGAAAATCGAGCACATTCCACATGAGACTTTTGACCAAACTGTTTTACGGGAAGAAAGAAATAGCGTATAACAAAAAATATGTACTAATCTAGACTGAAAAGGTAAAGACATCCTCAAATTAAACTTAATTCCCATTGGTTGCACTGATGGGAGTTCTCTTGGCAACTGTACAAAAGTAGCTTGCGGTGCCTTTCTTCTCGACAACCCTGGGATACCTTGGTGATCGCTCACTAGTTGAATCTTGATCTTATTTTATTCTTGGATCCAAAAAACATTGGCTTAATGCTGCACCTGAAGCACGTGCAACTTGCGCCTCCTACTGGTAGCAGTCACTTACCTCCTACTGGTGCCTCCTACTGGTTGCAGTCACTCACCTATCTACCAGCCTACTTTCAAGGCAGCTGGGACTTGCCATGTCCTGCCAGCTTCTGCTCTGCTTTTCTTGGAAGTTGTGAGGAAGTGGCCAGGAGGTCTTTACTTATCAATAGCAACAGAGATTAATGGGATTGTCATTCTTGAGCAATGTGGTCATGTGACATCATGCTGTGCAACTGTTATCACTTCGTGGCAAATTTTGGCCCCAATTACCATCATTAACTGAGGGTTACCAGTACCTACTCCTGAGAGAGAAGGACCAGTTCAGTGCCTTAACCACTGTATATCAAGTGGCTCTTATCCAATTCCTTACTAAAATCAACTTTTATTTTCTTTTTAAAAGTACAAGAATGAAAATGACATGTGCATGCACTATTTTAAAATATAGAATTTTTTTGAAGTCATCTAAAATATATTAGAGTTTGATCAATGAATCAATTGGGTTCTCATAACAAGCTAAATAAAATACGCCATATGATAATTTAACGCAGTATTGAATCCAGCCAGTGACATATATTAAAAGCCTTAAGCACTTGCCTCATTTGATCCAATTAAAATTCCCCAATCCCAGAAGGCCTGAGACCTGTTGCTGAAATCATGGTGAAGGACAACCCACCTTAATATGTCTACTCAGCTGCGTGGGGAATTTTTCCTCTTCTACATCTTTGACAGCTGCTTTTCCTCTGAACAAGTCAATAGTCATACCAGGGGGAAGTAGCCCCTGATGCTGCTGCCATTTCAAGGCCTACAATACCAAAGAGGATTACAGACACAGATTGTAACACTTTTGAAACTTAATACAAAAGGGCACTTAAACATTAAAAGAAAAGTTTCATATGAAAGATTCACAATCTTAGGCTTTAAAGAACAATCAGCCTTCCGTTTCATACTCGTCAATTCAGCTTAAGGGGGAAAAACAATACCTGTCCTAACAACGCCATAAGACGAGATGGAGGTACCACACTAACTTCACCAGCCAAAGCCTGGGCAATGGCAACTCTCCGCTTCTCTTTGCTGCTTCCATCTGGGTATGCCTGAAACGCAACAATAGTCATCGGATTTACATGCTGCCACATTCATTCAGCTCCACAGACATACAGAGCAGTAACTTCCTTTTGAGAAATCTGCCACTTAACCACAACTTGTCTGGTTTGTCAACTGGATATTTTATTAAAAATTGATACATTATATATGCAACTCTAAATCTACAACACAGTTTTGAGTATTGGGACAAATTTGGCAAAAATAACTGTATTGGGAAAGGCCAATACCCTATTTAATTTGAATCAGAAGAAAACTTTAATCCAATTTTCTACTTATTGTTAAAATGCACATTCTGCTTCATGACAGCTTCAGCCAGCAAAAGTAGAGAACGTATTATGTCCAGCAAAAAAGGAAAACAAATGTTCAAATGTTACCAATCCTCAAAATAGCAATTTTCTATGTCAATACATAATAAAACCCAACCCATCACTTATACTTACAATTACTATATTCTCAGAAATATACTGTCATGCTGACAGTCTTTCTAACTGGTATCAGCAAAACTTTCTAATATATAGTTCCACACAAATTAGACAATGTAACGTGAAAAATAAATAATTATGTTGTGAAGAGCATACCCAATGTAGAAACATTAAATTTTGTTTCTCACTGAATACTGTGGGGCAGATTTGAATCCAGCCAACTAAGAAAGCCTGGTTGCTTATTTGTATAAATTACACTGATCTAAAGGCAAATAGAAAACAAAACAAATTCTGGGAATGAAAAGAACTATTTAAATTCTGGAAAGGCAATTTCCAACTTTGATAAGAAAGTAAGCATTATGTGTGTTTACTGAATAGAAGAAATTCATTCTGGCTTATAAAATAAAAATACACAATAAAACAAAACATACACTCTGCACATTAACAAGAAAGAGGGAATGCAAAATACAGGAAGGAACAAAAACATTTTTCTGTCATTCATCAAAATAAGATCTGGACGAAGAGAGTTTCAAAGGTATAACATACAGTATGGCAATAAATGCCATAACTGAGAAAAGTGTGAGCAAATGCTAGTTGAGATTTTCTACAATTTTAGGCATTCACGACAGTTTGTCAGTCAGCCTGATCTACAAAGATGAGGCCCTTGAGCCTAACTGCTTCCACACCAATACCACATGTGCACAATGAAGCATCTCACTCAACTTGGTCCAGGAAAGGGCAAAGTTTATACATAAACCAAAGTTGAAACCAGACACTCCCAGCCATGCTGGTTTCTTGGCCTCTAATAACAGTTGTAACTGTAGACCTGATATTTTTGAGGAAATACAGTAAAGATTCCCACTTCCTATTACCTGAAAATCATGGACCCACAAGATTCCTATTTGTGAAGATTCAATCTTTACTGATTGGCCCTATTCTAATCCATCACTCTGACTGTCCAAGAACTGATTCACACCATGCAGGCCCTATTATTGGGGTTTCACCATTGCCTTTTCTTTTAAGCTGCTTGATCAGTATATTGGGTTTTATTCTTGGAAATGGAAAGCTCCTTTTAGTTGATGGGTGGTTTTATGAATTAGCTAAACAAATAAATGTCCAACCAACATTAAGAAATTATAAAGAAATAGCACGATTGTCAGTATATTGGGAATCCTCTCGGTCTCCTCGCCACCACCACCCCAATAAATTTTCTCTATGACTGTCCCAGTGTCTTTATATAAGTGTTAAAATAGAACTGGGGACAAAGCAGTGCCTTTTGGTACCCAACACACATCTAAAAGCACACTGTGTTATGTAAAGCCATACTGCAAATAGGAGAGACACCTCTATTGTACAGGACCTCCAACTCACAAAGACAATCCAGGGAAGACTAGATTGTTGATTATATCAAGAGCTATCTCAAAAACAAGCTAGACTAACAAAATTACACTCTCCTACTCTCTCACGTAAAGAAGGACGGAAGTATCATGCTGATTCTATCCTAAACTAGGTCAAACCTCAGACTGAAATGTAACAAAGAAATAATAGCATTGTTATTTATCTCACAGTGAAACAATACATCTAACATGAAATAATTCTAAATTATAAACAAGGCACAAGATCATGGATTCTCAGCCTCTTTCCTCTGTATAAAGTCATATTCCTCTTTCATGTTTTATCTTTGTATATACATCAAATTGTTTAGACAGGCCAGGCTTAATCGGGATTTTCAAAGAAAAAGCATGCCACCTTAGGTAACATTAGTCAAACAAATATGGAGAATATGTGAGGCAAATGGGAAGAATGTATGCGGAAATCAACAGAGAATTTTAAATTCTTAAAATTCGTTCCAGAGAGGTATCTGAACCAATCCAAAAAATATTAGAAATATATCTGATAACTTCTTCTTTTACAAGACCTAAATCTCTTAGAATACAAGTCGCATCTATCTACCATTTATTTATTTATTAAATTTATATACTGCCCATTTCACCAGCTGGGAGATATAACTGAGATAGAGAGCTGAATTGTTTTAAGCATATTTTCACTTATGAAACATGCAATGGTATTACAAATTGAATTACATAATTAACTATAACTTCAAAACTGTGTGATAACTTACATAGTTTGGTTTTCATTAAACAACAAATGTATCTGTGACAGACATATCATTAGTTATAAAAGTTTTTAAAATTGTAAATTCTAATTATATCATTGTGAAATGAAGAAATTAGTAAACAAGCTAGATCTTCCATTATGCAGAAATGATTAAATGAGATATTTTATATATTACAAATTGTAAATGAGAAAAATAATAAAGTAAACCTAATTAGGCAAAACAAAGAACAATATAATATTATTTAAGAGCCAGAGCCTAGCAGTTCCTTCACATACTATTCAACATAATACATGTAAAAAACTATGAGCTAACATAGTTTTACCTCACGTGGGTCAAAAAAGGACCTAGCCAAAAGGTTCTCAAGATGAATATATCGTTCTGGTTGGGTTTGCTTTAACATGATCATTGGATCAGTCTGTCTCAGAAGAGATCTAGCAGCACCCAATTCACGAAGTTCTATCAGTTCCAGAACAACCTGAAATATCAACAGAAAAATAATTATTAGTCATACAAACATGTGCTAATGCACCAAACTATTTACACTTATGTGACTTGCAAATTCAGTTTAAATGGAATTACACTGCTGAAAACTTTGGTCAATGTTACACAGTTTTATTCAAGTTTCAAACTGAAAGAGTTTAGACCATAAATCTTGAAAATTCTTATTTTTTAATGGAAAAAAATAACTCAGCTATGAACAGGGGGATATAAAATACATTAACATCTTTAAAACTGTTATGTGGTACCAATATTATATTGAGGAAGCACATACAACACAAACTTTTGTTCTTGAAAAAAAATCTTTAAAAAATAATTGACACATTGTAAAAAACTGGGGGGAAATCAGATTGCATCCAGAGCTAATATAATTTTATGCTAAATGGAGATGGTTTAATTTTCAGAGACAGCAGCAACCATAACATGCCATGATATATCAAATGGTGCATGACAACACAGCCTAAATAATTAGTTAGATGATGACGCCATGACTTTGGCACAAATATTAAACTGTGTTATCTGCATGGTCCTACATACATCATACATGTATCATCATTTGTCCCATTCAGAAGTGAAAGATGAATATTCTGCAAAGTTACAAAATGCCAATTTATTTTCTAGCAATTAAAAATACACCAAAAGATACTATTCAAAATATTATTAAATAAAGCTTGCTGACCTGTTCATAGAGATCAATGAGCGTTTTGTCTGGCAACTTTAGTGACTGTATTGCCTGCAGAACTGTATCCCAATGGCCACTGTTAATATCCGCCACAAAGCTCTCAATGCTATCCACTGTATTCAGAGACACTGTAGTTTCCTCTTGCAATGTAGCTAGGGCACGATGAAGACTGTTCTCCTTCAGATATTGCATGATTAAACGGATAACACTGAAAAAAAAACCAATTAGTACAATTAATCTATAGCGAAATACCATTCACACCATCATCACAAAATCTCCATAACCGTAAAGCCTACAAACTTGAAAGTTGGCACGAATGTTCCTCTTGGCTTCTAGGTGCTCACTAAGAAAGGATTTTTCGAAATGACCATCAGAGCATTAGTATTTCCTATATTATTATTAACATGCTCTGATGCTAAGGAATTCTACTCCCCCTCCCCACCTGAAAAGAAATCTGTTCCAAATGCAAAACACAAGCAGAGGAGTTTCAGGTTCAGTTTTAGTATCACAGCAGCAACCAGCTTTAGTACAGAACAGTTGAGCAAAACCACGCCCAGGCTCCTTGTTGTCTCCTTCTTGCTCACACAGTAAATACTCTTTCAGTTTCCAAACAGCCCTCAACTCTCTCACATACTGACAGGACGCTAGCCAGATGAATATTGATGGATGCTGGTGGGCAGAGGCAGATTTTTTCCCCCTTATTTTCCTCCCCAAAAACTAAGCCCGACCACATAGTTTCGTAGCAAAGCATGGGTATTGAGCTAAGTTACTGATATTTATTCCATTAGTCACTCTCTCCCTCTCCAACACGCATAACGTACATACTATCTCATTAGAAGGCATTTTCCAATATTCATTTCTGCTTCAAAGAGAGAAATTCAATCAAAAGGATGCTTTTATTCCTTTTTTGATTCTATCGCTTGTCCTCAACTTACCACAGTTCGCTTAGAGACCCTCTGAAGTTACAACAGCTTTGAAAAAAGTTAAGTTGTGACCGTTTTTCAAATTTATGACTATTGCAGCATCCCTATGGTTAGGTGATTTACATTCAGATGCTTGACAACTGACTTGCTTTTCTGACAGTTGCACTGTCCTGGATTCTTGTGATCCCAGTTTGCAACCTTCCAACAAGGGAAGTCAATGGGGAAACCGGATTCACTTCACAGCGGTGTTGCTCATTTTAACAACAGCAGCGATTCGGTTAACAAACACGGCAAGGGAAGTCATAAAGTGGGGCAAAACTCTCTTAACCAAATTTCTCACTTAGCAACCGAAATGTTGGGCTCAATCGTGGTCGTAAGCTGAGGACCACCTGCACTGACGTTGCCAAATGCCATTTCTTTCTCTTTCCCGCCCTTCTCCTCCCCCGATATGTTGTGCCTTCCTTAGGAATAGCTAGTAAATATACAGCGCGAAGCTTTCGGCCGCCTTCGGAAATTCCCGGGATGGATTTAGAGCAACCCGGTGCACCCCAAGGCCGCTGGGCTGCAGTTACGGCAAGCGAAGTGTCCGGAGGACGCATCAACGGGGAAAGCTGCAGGGCGGCGGATCCGGAGGGGCTAGGCCTGGGGCAGGCCAAAGGAAACTGACACCGAGCGCAAACCCCTTCCCCCCCCCCCGCCCCGCCACTCACTCCGAGGACTCGATTTCGATCGACATCTTGAACTAAGCCTAGACCCGCCACCTTCGACACGAAACACGACCCCAGCTCCACCCCCACCCACACTCCGCTCATTCACATCCGGGTCAATGCCTCCTTCGTGCCATAGCTACACCATAGATAAATTCTCGGTGACTTTTTACTTCCGGACTACTTTGACCGCCTCCCCCCCACTCCACCCCTCCTTCTCTGGGCTTAGTAGAGAAGTGAGGTAAACCAGGGGCCTCCAACCTTGGCAACTTTAAGCCTGGAGGACTTCTGGGAGTTGAAGTCCGCCAGGCTTAAAGTTGCCAAGGTTGGAGCCCCCTGGGGTAAACAATAAGAAAAATGTGCGACGAATATATCTGTTTTTTTCTCTTTCCGAGTCGGGGGAGGCGGAACGCCCGTCCCGATTGAAGATTTTTCGACTTGAGATGTAAAATGTTTAAAAAAAACCCACCAATATTATGCAGCATGGATTTGGCGAACTAAGGGGCGTGCATAAGTGCACTATCGTGCCTACCGTCCCTGTCCTATTGTCCCCATTTATTCGTACCTATTTCCTGTATTCTTACTCATGTTTATACTTATATCTATTATCTTGTAAACGATTGACAAATAAATAAATAAAATATAGACGGTTCATTTTAACGATGGGATATGAATGACCTTTGAAAACGCTGGCATTTTTTCTCTCTAAATGTTACAGCGGCATTATTAACAAGTGATGCAAATCTAGAGGAGTATTGAGATTGCCCTAACCCCCTTCAGGACAAGCTGCCTTTGCCCCCCCGCAATATGTCATTAAGAAGTGATTTTTTTCTAGAATTAAAAAAGAGAAACCCGTACTTAAAACAAAAACAAACAAACCCTCTCTGATTTTGCAACATTATCCACACTGAAATATTTTAATTGGAGGAAGGTGGCACTTGGTTGCCCAATAAGCACCGTAGAAACTTTTCTGCAAATCGCCCTTGGTATGCAGAAACAAGGCTTAAGGCTTGAATCTGAAGTGGAAAGAAACGTTTTATTGTGATAAACTTCCCAGTGGCTTCCTTAAATGCACGTGCCCTAGCAGAGGATAGCAATGCTGTCTGATCTTTACTTTTCGTACGTCTACGATTTCGTGATATTAAAATAAATAAAAGCGAGTCCTTGTCACGTGATATGTCGCGCCCTTGACCCTGTGTAACTAAATCGCCTCGGGAGTTTCTTGATGACGTGTTTCGCACAGAACTATTCCGCTGCATGGGGGGGGCATTGTGACGTCACATAATTCGAACTCTTCTCTTTCCTTCTGCTAGCTGCCCCTTCCACTCCCGTAAATCAATCCCACCTGATTCTATAGCAGAGCTCTCCAAACTTGGCAACTTTAAGACTTGTGGACTTCAACTCCCAGAATTCCATGCTGCTTGGGAATTCTGGGAGTTGAAGTCCACAAGTCTTTAAAGTTGCCAAATTTGGGGACCCCTGTTCTATAGGGTTGTTTCCAATAGAGTGGCTCAACAGACAGGGAAACTGAAATCCTTCTTCGCATACATGACAGTTATTTCATAATTGAATATACTACTACGGAGTGGTGATAGCATTGGTATCTGTAGCCAGCTATAATAGCGTCAAGGTGGTGATACGTGGGCGTGTATCTTGATGTCTGGTATAAATGCTGCATCTTTTGCAACAGGAGGCATGGGTCGTCATTTCTGTGGATGATGGCCACTCTGAGTGAGAGCACTTGCAAGATCCCTTGCAAAAAAAAAAGCGCACCTTCTTTAAAGGAGTCAAGTGAATAGTACATTCAGACTTCTACATGCGCCAAAGCAAATAGAAAAGCCTGCATAGCACGAGCAGTCACCTACTCGCCTTGACCTTTGCCATCCTGCAGATGATATGCCCGTAAATTGGAAGATGCATCGGGGGGGGGGGTGAGGAAAGAATGATAAAAATGGGAAGCCACCATTTGTACTGAGCACAATCTGATATAACCTTGTACAAGATCTGTTTTAGTGTATTTCAGCAAAAATCAGAATTGGAAAAGGTACTGTCAGATTCCTGATACAGCATTTCCTGTGATAGTTCCTAATCTCTGAGTCTATCCACTGCATCAACCACATCTTTTCCCATAGTGCCATCTCTAAAAATTACTGCTGAAAATGTTGGTATCTCGGCTAGAAGATCCTTGAATGTTGTGCTAGTGTGCATGAACATCAGTGTCTTGTAGGTAAAATCAAGAGTTAACCTGACCTTCTTAATCTTCAACATGACCTAGGTGTAATACTATATCTGCTGCAGTGGTGGGATTCAAATTTTTTTACTACTGGTTCTATGGGCGTGGTTTGGTGGGCGTGGCAGTGGAAGGATATTGTAAAATCTCCAGTCAGAGGTGGTATTTGCCGGTTCTCCGAACTACTCAAAATTTCCGCTAAAGAGTTCTCCAGAACTGGTCAGAACCTGCTGAATACCACCTCTGGTCTGTTGGATTATAAAGTTTACAAGGAAAATTAGCTGAATGGCAGTATCTCTCTAAAACAGTCATGGAATGGACAGTTTTAAGTTAAGAAATGGTAGCTTGGAATGGTTGGGGGCCATCAGGTGAAGCTCAACTCCTAACTATATGTATACAATTGCCAACTGATTGATCATTACTTAAGATTTCCAGTGACTTTCCAGTTAATTTAATCTAATCCAATGCTGTCCATTGTGTTCTATTTTCTTCAGCCTTGCCTTTTAGGACTAGATTTTCTAGTTCTAAACAAGTGAGTTTCTGCTTCATCAAGCCTTTATTTGCTCAGGACTTACAATTATTTTAATGCATGGTGCTCTTAATAAACATCTCAAAATCCATAATTATAAGAAAACTTTCTTTTTTTTCTCATTTATTCATTTATTGTAAAATTTATTAGACCACTATTTTGCCATATGGTTATTCTGGGCATCTTACAATATTAAAAGATGAAATATGTAATTTATAATTATATATAAATAAAGATAAAGATTTACCCTATCCAGTCATGTCTGACTCTAGGGGGCAGTGCTCATCTGTGTTTCTTGGTTGAGGGAGACAGTGTTGTCTGAAGACAATTTCTATGGTCATGTGGCCAGCATGACTGTACCCTGAGGCACACAGAATGCTCTTACCTTCCCCCTGAAGTGATCCCTATTTATCTACTTGCATTTGCATGCTTTTGAATTTATAAGTGGGAAGAAGCTGGAGCAACTAACAGGAGCTCACCCCATGCGTGATCTGGGCTGTCAGCTTTCTAGCTGACAAGCTCAGCATCTTTAACCACGGAATCATTGCACCCCTAAAACTATAAATGCAATAGTATAAGGTTCCCCACGCACATACGTGCTAGTTGTTTCTGGCTCTAGGGGGAGGTGCTCATCTCTGTTACAAAACTGAAGAGTCAGCACTGTCCGAAGACGTCTCTGTGGTTATGTGGCCGGCATGACTAAACATGGAAGGCGCACGGAATGTTGTTACCTTCCCACCAAAGTGGTCCCTATTTTTCTACTTGCATTTCTACATGCTTTCAAACTGCTAGGTTGGCAGAAGCTGGGACAAGTAATGAGAGCTCACTCCGTTAGGCAGTGGTAGGGATTCGAACTGCCAAACTGCCAACCTTTCTGATCAACAAGCTCAGCATCTTACCAACTGAGCCATCCCATCCCTTATGCAATACTATAAATACTATTAAAACCTAGTTAAAAAGATGGGGGGAAATATGAGAAGGGAAGGTGGGATCTGTTCTTAATCAACACTTCCTTTTATCCTTTCAATGCCCATAGCCAAACATTAGCCCTGTAAAGAAAGATTGTTGTAATCTCCATTAAGTCATCTTTATTTTTATCGAACTTTGTTACTGCACTCTTCTTTACTATTAATCTATTTCTCCACAACTCTTTCATTACTTATATTATCTTGATTCATAACTTAAACATACTACGTGTGTGATCATTACATTGAAATTTACATTATGTAGTCATATCCTGCTTGAATACTACTTTCTTTATTCTTCCACAGATTGGATCCTAATAATTTATGTGTTCATGTACTGGCAGATTGAAATGCACTTCACCATTTTCTGTTTCTTATTATGGCCTCATTTGATTTCAATGTTATCTCTCAAATGATATCCATATGCAAAAGCAGCAATACACAGAGAATTCTCTCCATAAAACATTATTAGCTTATTCCTTGCATTATTCTTCTGGTTCATCTTCCTGTGATTCCAGAATCCTTAATTTCGTACAAATTTCTATTTTTGTTCATTAGTAATATTCCATCCTTTCTCAAAGTTGCTTCTAGCGTATCTAGCAGTTTGCCAGGAAATTCCTCAATGTCTTTCTCTATTTCATCTATAGTAAGTATATATAATTGTATCACACTGCTGAATATTAGGCTCTCATTAATTTTAATTGTTATGATCCTATTGCGAATAAGTTATAGCCCAGCATATCTTTAATCAAACTCTTAATGAGTAGTAATGCCATTCCATTCTCTTGTATGGACTCAGGCTTAGAATAGTGTATCATTATTAAGAGAGTTACATTGAACCCTCTTTCTGCTAGATATTTTCTCATTCGCTAGAGACACATTGACACTTTGGCTATGTTTACATTTCACATAAAATATAATATGCATGGGTGTTGTAATAACGAGGCAGTCGAGGTGTTCGATCATGATCAACTGAATCATGATGAACTTTATTGGAGTCTAGTCTTGCATTTATACAAATTTTTAGTAATCCTCTAACATTGGTTAACTTGGGTTATTGCTTAACTTTTGCTACTGTTTAGCATAGTAATTAATACAATTAATTATCTCTAGTCAAAGTCCAATATATGTTTACTTCCTTTCTCTAATCCTCCTTTACATTAGTGACTTTGTTTGCCTGAGTTGTAATTGCTTGTAAACATTCCTTATCTGAGGTTTGCCATCCAAGATGAGAACATTCCTGCAATTACAACTCTACACATGGGTAACTCAATTATAGTTTACTGCATCAATCATAAACTCAATTAAACATAAACTAATCACACTATGTCCACAACTGATCAAAATTACGGCCAGCTATATTATAGGTAAGCATGCTGTGTGAATGCAGTCCCTTTCTTCTACCTGGAGAAAGAGATAAAGAGTATATCAGGGAAAGAGGCTTGATAGGGCCAGGAGTTTCTGAAAAGTTAGAATCCATTTCCATTACATACCAGCCCATCGTCTTTAGGTTTGAAAATGTCTCCCGCTTTCCAGATATTGTATAGGGACTTCCTTTTAAAACACATCTGGCATATGGTTTCCCATTCTAGCTTCCTGCTGTTTGTCTGACCAAAATACATACTTCTTTAAGACTGGAAAATCTTGCAGGAAGGTTTCCACATATTAACAGGAAGGAATGGGCATTTTCACACAAGGACTTGGCATCCATTTAAACCAAGTCCACGAGTCCAGAAGTTAAATCTCCTGGGGCTGACAGTGTTTGAGAGTTGAATGGCACATAACACCAAGTAGGAATGTGTCTGAGGGCTGGGACAAGAGATAGAAAAGATTATTTTATTTTCATATGAATTTCACAAATCAGTAAATATCCCTTCCACTGCCTGAATTTGTGGTAGCTTGTTTTGCAGTAGTAATTTTTACCAAGGCCCTCAAAAGAGAGGATGATCGTGATTTCAGTCTGGTTTTGTAGGGTTATAGGTCAGAAATAATGACAACATGGAAGTTCAAATAGTCAGGAGAAAGTGGCAAGTATGAAAATTATTTGAGAAGAATATGTTTGACTTATCTTTATTTGGATATTTGACTTCTGAATCCAAAATTGTCTATACCAACCTTCCGCAATCTCTTATCCTGTAAAGCAGGCCTGGGCATTTTATAGCCTTCAGGCCAGTGGTGGGATTCAAACTTTTTTACTACCAGTTCTGTGGGCATGGCTTGGTGGGCATGGCAGGGGAAGGAGACTGTGAAATCTCCAGTCAGAGGTGGGATTTGCCAGTTCTCTGAGCTACTCAAAATTTCCGCTACCGGTTCTCCAGAACTGGTCAGAACCTGCTGAATACCACCTCTGCTTCAGGCCACATCTGAATCTTTGGCTGTTCCTGTCCAGCCTGCATGAGGTCAATTGGCAATTAGAAATCAAATATAAATAAGCACACCGCAGGGGGCAACCAAGTTTGGTCAAGCTCTGCAAAGTCACTGTGCACCTCATTCAGTCAGCTGATGGCCATCAGAAGTTGAGGAGAGGTTAAAAAGGGTTTTGAATGAATGCATGTAAATCAGAATGGATTTCTGCCAAAGAGCCAAATTAAAAACAATATGAGGATGATTTTAAACACATTGGAGTATTATGAAATACATCCTGGAAAACAAATGGCATTGATTTTTTTAGACACACAGAAAGCATTTGATAATGTTAATTGGCAATATTTGTTATTACATCTAAAATTCATGGATTTTTGGCAGAAATTTATTAATATTAAGGTGACCAATCGTTCTCCTTTAGGGAGGACAGTCCTTCTTTTGTAAGTTCTGTTCTCTCTCGAAAAGTGTCCTCCTACACGTCCTCCTTTTTGATATTTGAAGATTAATATGTAAATCTCTGTATTTTTATTTATTTATTTATTTTATTCATTTTATTTTGTCAAAATATTGCAATACAATAGAAATTAGAATAAACATAAATTTAAATATAAGAAATAGGAACTATTATTTGGGGACATTTGATATATTTGATAATATTTGATCGATGCCGATCCGATCCGTTGCATGTGATGTGACATATTTGTATTTGACATGACGATTCATCAAGGCTCGGTACAGTGCAGTGAGGTGCGATTATGAGACGCATGCGCTCCATACAGAAGAATTGTTTTGAGAGACTGTGCTGCATGCAAGGGTGCGCCGCGCACAAGAGTGCGCCACACGCAAGTGGCTTTGTTTTTTTTCTTCAATTTATTTGTGTTCTTCTTCTCACTGTAAAAAAGTTGGTCACCTTATTAATATGATCAAAGCAATATATCACAAATAATCAGGTAAGATGATGATAAGTGGGGACATGACAGATAATTTTTATATAAAAAAGGCACAAGACAAGGATGTCCACTGTCCCTTTATTATTTATACTGACCTTGAAAGTGCTAACTAGAAATATTAGACAAGACGAAGAAATAAAAGATATGGAAATAAAAAAGGGGAAATATAAGTTACAGGCGTTTGCGGATGATTTGGTTTATATATTAGAAGATCCACTAGAAACTGGACCTAATTAAGAAACAGAGGAATATGGTGAAGTTGCAGGACTGAAATAAAGAAAAGACTAAAATACTGGTTAAAAATCTTACAGATACACAGAAAGCGGGGTTAATGGAAAAATTGATATACAGAGAGTTAAGAAAGTAAAGTACCTAGGGATACAATTAACAGCAAAATGTGCAACGATTAAAGAGGATAATTATATGAAACTGATGCAACAAATGAAAGCAGATTTGGAGAAGTGGAAAATCTTGCAATTATCACTGACAGGAAGAATAGCTACTATAAAAATGAGTATTTTACCAAGACTTATTTCAAGCAATTCCAATAAAGCTGGGGGAAAATATTTTGAAGAACTAAATAAAACAATACTAAGATACATTTGGCTAGGGAAAAAAGCAAGAATAACCCTGAAAATGTTGCAAGATTCCAAAAAAAGAGGGGGCTCTGGGTTCTAGATTGGGAATTGTATTATCAGGCCTCAGTACTTACATGGGTGAAAGAATTGATTAATTTGAGGTATAAAAGACTATTAACTTTAGAGGGACATGACCATCAATTAAGTTGGCATTTTTTCTTATGGTATGGGAAAAATAAGATACATAGTTATTTTCAAAGACATTATATTAGAAATGCATTACTATCAGTATGGGTAAAAATTAAAGAACAACATTATTTGAAAATGCCAGTCTGGCTTTTCACGATGGAAGCATTGATATATCCTAATGTTATTAATATGGAAAAACATTATAAGATATAAAGATATTTTGAATGAAAAGAGGGAATTAAAAACTAAGCAAGTTTTCCTTATTCTGAGTAGTCAAGGGATGGATATAGCATGGTGGCCACAAGTGCACATAAAATCTCAATATGAGAAAGATGCTAAAACGTACAGTTTTAATAAAGAATTAACAGAATTGGACCAGATATTAACTGGGACAGATGAAAAATTAATAAAGAAAATATATAGCTATTTATTAAACATCAAATTGGAAAGCGAGCAAATGAAGGAGACAACGATAGCATGGGCTAAAAACTTTGGAGATACAATAGAACTGGGTAAATGGCAGAAATTGTGGGATATAAATGTTAAAGTAACTATGTCAACTGCATATAAAGAAAACTTGTATAAAATGTTTTATAGATGGCATTTTCCACCAACAAGACTGGCAAAAAAGTTTAAAGACAAGTCCACTAAATGTTGGAAGTGTAACCAGACATCTGGTTTGTATTATCATATGTGTTGGACATCCCAAAAGCAAAAAAATATTGGATGAAAATACATACTTGGTTGGAAAAAATAATAAAGCAGCATATACTGTAGATCTGAAACCAGAAATATTTTTGTTGGGCATCATATCGGTAAAATATGATAAAAGGAATATATATTTGATTTTACATGTACTAACTGCAGCCAGAATTGTATTGGCACAACATTGGAAAAGGGAAGACATGCTGACAGATGAGAGTGTAATTAAAAAAATATTACAATGTACAGAAATGGAAAGATTAACGTTTACAATTAAGGAAAAAGAAGAAACTGAATATTTCTTGACATATAACTTATTTTACCAATGGTTAGATAATAAAAACAGAAGTTAGAAATAAAATACAATATTATTATTGTATTAATACAATAATTAATTGTATTATTTTGTATTAATATTGTAATACAAAAAAGACTAATGTTATAAAGGAGATTTGTTAAAGTAGACAAGCAAAATGTTATTATTATAGAAGTAATATCATTGTGATGAATATTATTATAAACATTTTGATTATGATTTCCTAAAAATAATTGTACCCAGACAACACACTGTTTGATTGAAATTGAAATGTTTACGTTATATAAATAAAACATAAAAAATTTGTGGGGGAAAAAGAAGATAAGAAGAGAAAGCACTTTTCTGCACCTGCTCAGTCCTCATCCCTCACTTGGAGCAACCTGAGATGTTGAGGTGATGGAGTTTGAGGATATCAAACCAGATTACTAGCCAAATGTATGATAGGCTTATTGTGGAGCACATAGAGACTTACTTTGCAACAAACAAGGATAGAGGGGAATGTACTGCTCTCCCCAAAATTCTTCTCCCCAAGAATTTTTATAAAATCATTTTATGTAACCATTTTCTGCAAATAAATATATCAGAATTCCAAAATGGCAAATAATGATGGAGCAGTGCAAACACCAGGACCTCCAAGAAGCATGCTTTAAGAGTTGTGTTTGTTTGCTTGTTTGTTGTTATGGGAAATGATCTCAAGGATGGTCAGATTTGTGTTTGGAATAATAAAATAAAAAGGAAAGGAATCAAATAAACAACCTCTGTATGATGAGGAAATCCTTCACTTCTGTGTTTCTTTAATCACAGAAGAGGTTTTCCCCCCAAGATGTATCTCTTAAAAGGAGACAGATGTTTTTAACAAATGTGAAATGTATGTAAACCAAAATAAAGTACTTTGACTTTGAGAACCATATCCCTATGGTTTTCTCTTCAACACAAACTGCAATACTAACCAATGGAACTTAAAGTGGCATCACATTACACTGTTTGGTAAGAGATTTGGCATGCTTGGATCTAAGAAAGACAACTCCCCCATACCAAATTCATTGATGCTTACTCTTTGGAAAGAGAATGCAGATCATAATGCCAATGTATAATTGATAGTTCCTAATAAATCCAAGTTGGGTAATCAGAATGTCAAGATAAGTGTTACTAAGATTAGGGTTTAATCACAACTACTATTGCTTTTGCAGAAAATTTAAACATGCCCCCACGTCCTCTTGCTCACCCCTGCTCTAAAATCTTTTTTTTTTGTTTACAATTTGCAGAAACTAATTAATCTGAAACATGGGAGAAATTTAAAATAGAGTTTTCCTTTTTGTGAATGGGGTTAGTAATGGTAAGTGACGGTGCTTCTTTTTATGCCACTTGCAATCTGCTCCAAAACGCATCTGTCCAGAAAGAAGTCCTGCATATTCCTATTAGATCTGCTTTTCAAACAAACTGCTGGGGTTTGCAGTCTTTTGTAAAAATAATATGACGTAAACAGGTTTCCATGCTCAATTACATTAGAATTTTTGACTAACGTCTCTGACCGGCTCATGAGTCATCACAGTGGCTTTCCTAGAAATGGTCTTGGTGGTCCCTTAGCAGGAAGAAAAACTTGGACTTCTCATCTTTCCTCTGTTTATTCAAGGGATGTCAAATTTCTAATTGACTCAATTGTTCTGTGGCAAAGAACACACAGTGTTCAGATTTCATGCAAACTTGCTGCCAAATCCCCACTGAGTTTGCTTTTTACTCCAAAGTTCTGAGGCCTTCACAAAGGCTCGTTAGCTCATTTGCCAGCTTGCTGTTTGCCAAATCCCTGTCTTAGTGCACACAGAACCCATCAGGGTATAAGATACTCCTGCCAGATCTGGCAGTAAATGGATACTGTCTTTTCCAAGAACTCCTTGTTCTTATTCTTTCATACATGACTAAAAGATTTTGGCATTCTTGGTCTCCATATCTCAAGGGCCAAAGGAGAACTGTGAGGCTGCAGAATGAATTTACTACAGTACTGCCACCCTAGACATCTTGATGAGCCTCTTGGTTTCTCATCCTGGCATTCAGCATGGACTGAGGAAAAGATGATGGCACAGTAGGATAAAGAGGATGCAAGGAGCTGTTTTTTTTTTTCAAGTGGAAAAAAGTTCTGAAGAAAGGTTTGCCCCAAATCACCAACACTATCTTCAGCCTGTTGGAAGAAAAATCCTTCTGGATTCAGTTCCAAATGGGGGAAAAGATACTGGAAACACGGAGGCTGTTTGAAAGGTTTAATGGTGGACAGGACCACATGGCCTGGAGCTCCAGAGTGAAAAGGAAGGATGATCACATACTTCAAGGTGAAGGAAGAGATCAAGAAAAAGAGGCTGAGGTGCTGAGAGTGCCTGGGTTTTATAACCTTTGTTGGGATTTGAATTGAAGCTTGTATTCTGACTGGTTGTCAGACTCCTATGGGGCCATGCAGGGGCAACTCTGTAGGCTGTCCTGAGTTCCAGGCTTGGTTGAGCCTTGCTGGATGATGATGCACTGAAAGGGCTCTAGGGCAATTGCTATAATTTTACCTGGAGATCTTTGTTATGAAAAGTATTCTGGCCCAGGCCTTAATGGCCCACCCATTAACAAAGGTGGGGGTGAGTTTCTACTTCTGAAGTGAGTTTCTGTTCTTGAATTTCTACTCTTTTTAGGGGAAATATTCTGCCTTTTTAATATTTCCTAGGATATTTCAATTTTCTAGGAGAGGGGTAGGTGCTAACTTCCTACAAATCAACCTGCAAGGCTGATCTCTTTCCATTCAAACATTTCTTGGTAGTTTACCCAATATTGAAGCAACTTGGAACTAAGGAGAAACTCCCTAACAGTGAGAACAATTAACCAGTGGAACAACTTACCACCAGAAGTTGTTGGTGCTCCAATACTGGAAGTTTTTAAGAAGAGATTTCAGACAAACATTTGTCGGAAATGGTCTAGGGTCTCCTGCTTGAGCAGGGGGTTGAACTAGAAGATCTCCAAGGTCCCTTCCAGCTCTATTCTGATTGATTGATTGAAAATAAAAGGAGAACTACAATGTTCATAGGAATCTGATATATGTTTGTTTCACCACCGTATCAGCTTGTGAGGTAGGCCAGAAAAGAAACATACCCAAAAGTACTACTTCTACTTTATTGCAAAGTTACACTAACAGAATCTGAAAATACATTTCTTCCCTGTCACCTAAGAGCTGAAGCAGCCAGGAAGGGTCTCTTCTGAGACATGTAGCATCCCCACATTTCGTAGGGCTAAGTTGCTGCTTACGCAACTGTTTCCCCAGCAGATGCTCTTCCCCCTCTACTCCAAGATCATTCCCACAGAGCACTGTACTTCTGTTATTAAAAGCAGATATAAACCACGGAAAGTTTGAAATCTTGAAATAATGTTATGTTAGGCACTGTTTATATACTGCTACATTCTTTTGTGTTCTGTTTATAACAATTTTCTGAGGATACATTGCATTTTTCTGAGGGTACATTGGGTTTAGCAACTATTGCTATGTTTAAATGTATAGAAGATATTTTATACATGATGCTCTTAGTGCAGTTGGCTTCACTAGATTTTCTTTTGATATCCTAAATAAAGTGGAACTAGTCCATTTTCTCTATTTTTCAGGTTTCTGAAAAAAGGTGGAATCTACGTCTTAGGCTGAACAAGAACTAACTAACTAAGGATAAGAACAATAGGTCAAATGCAGATGGCTTAGGATGGATTGTCCAACACTGAATCCATGTCTTGTTCTATTTGATGCAAGCTGATGGACAGATGGCCAAAAGAGCTAAAAAGGGAAAGCAACCTGACGGCTGTGGAGCAGCTTGAATAGGAGGGGAAGGCCAAGTCTTCCTTCCAGCCAGGACTGACATCACAGAAATGCCTGTTTGCCAAATGGGAAAAAGGGTTTTGGCATATCTGGATCTCCAACTTGCACTACTCAAAGGCTGCTTTTCTGAGGACAAATAGAACAGTGTGTGCCATTCAAGAAAAATGGGAGGGGAAACATCCTGATCTGATTATGCATTAAACAGAATTGGCAGCCACTGCACGATCGGTAATTTTTGCATGAGTAAAGCTTTCCAGTGATGGCACGGCAATCCCTTTGTCTGCAGAGGATAAAAAAAAAACCCATATCCAAATCCTCCTAAATCCCCAAGACCCAACAACCAGATCCTGCCTGTCTGCATCATACAGCCACAGCTACAAATATGATGTTGGACAAAATGCCTTCAGCTTGCACCATGTCTAGATCATTGTCCCACTGTTGCAACCTTGTCTTCTGAAAATCTTTAAAATGTGATCCATGGCCCTAAATAGCTTTTCAGTTCCTAGACTATAACAGTCCCCCTTGGCTTTTTCCCCCAGAGTCAGATAACAGATAACAGATAATAAGAGTTGGGAGGAACCTTGCAGGTCTTCTAGTCCATCCCCCCCCACCCCCGCCCAAGCAGGAGACCCTACACCATTTCTGACAGGTGGCAGTCCAGTCTCTACTTGAAAGCTTCCAGTGATGAAGCTCCCACAGCTTCCGAGGGCAAGCTGTTCCATTGGTTGATTGTTCTCTTATTTCTGGAAATAAGGAGAAACTGTCAGAAAGTTTCTCCTTATTTCCAGGTTGAATCTCTCCTTGTTCAGTTTCCATCCATTATTCCTTGTCTGGCCTTCAGGTGTTTGAGAAAATAGCTTGACCCCTTCCTCTCTGTGGCAGCTCCTCAAATACTGGAACACTGCTTTCATGTCTCTCCTGGTCCTTCTCTTCACTAGAGAAACCGTGCCCAGTTCCTGCAATCGTTCTTCATATGTTTTAGTCTTCAGTCCCTTAATCAACCTGGTTGCTCTTCTCTGCACTTTTTCTAGAGTCTCAACATCTTTTTTATAATGTGGTGAACAAAACTGGATGCAGTACTCTAGGTATGGTCTTACTAAGGCTTTATAGAGTGGTATTAGTACTTCCCTTGATCTTGACTGTATCCCTCTGTTAATACAACTTAGGATTGCATTAGCTTTTTTGGCTGGTGCTGCATACTGCTGGCTCATATTTAGCTGGTTATCCACTAAGACTCCAAGATCCCTCTCACAGTTACTGCTATTGAGCCTGGTTTCACCCAGTCTATATGTGTACTTTTGGTTTTTCTTGCCTAAGTGTAGGACTTTACTTTTCTCTACATTGAATTTCATTTTGTTAGATAGGGCCCAGTGTTCTAGTGTGTCAAGATCCATCTGGATCTTGAGCCTATCTTCTTGGGTGTTAGCTATTCCTGCCAGCTTAATATCATCTGCAAATGTGATAAGTTCCCCTTCTATTCATCTATGTCAATAATGAAGATATTAACGTCCTGACTTTCACGCTGCAACACAAGAGATTCCTTTACACTGGAGTCCACATTTTGGATAGAGAGGACCATTGGTTTGAAAGAGAAATAAAAGAATCAATCTATGTTAGAACTGAACAGCCCTCCCTCAGCAGAGGGGGAGGAATAAAACTACACCTGTCTCCAGTCTACAAAATTGCAGCCCTTTCAGCAGTTTCAAGAAGATTCCACAGCCAATTGAACCCTGTTTCAGGTGACCCTGAAGGCACAGATAAACCCTCAAGTTTATCTGTGCCCCCAACAGCTCCCATAGAGAGTGCTAACAACCAGGCGACTGCAAAGAAATATAATCGTTCCACCGTGCCATCCTGTCAACCTATCTTTCCATCCCCACCACCATTTAGTCTTGACTGTCAGTGCCTATCCTTTCATCTCCCCATCATCATTCACAACCGATGGAGTTTCTTGCATGAGAAATGAAACATTTTCTCCTTTTTCCTCAAAGAAGAAAACAATAGTCCAGTTGCCTTTTGAAAAAACACCTTTGAGACAACTATAACTTGAATGATTGAGAATCTCCACAGACAAGAGGTCCCTTTATTTTTAGAGTAACACCTAGCAGTTACAAGCAGATGCAACAGTTTCTTTCTGGTTAAAAAAACCCAGCATGCCTACAAAATCAACCACAGCCATGGGCCAGTATCCCACAAGGCAAGGATCAGAGACTAAGCAGAGAATTCTGCAACCGAGCTCTGTAATTAATCCACTTTATATTAATACTTTAACAAGGCAATTCTTCATACTAAGACTTCATACTAAAATTTACGTTGACCATGGACATATCCATTTAATTTTCTTGGCAAATGGTACAATTGTTTTCCCATCCAAGATGCCGTTGACTCCCTCCAGGATGATTTACAGCGAAGTTCCAGCGAAGCCTATAATCCTGGGATAACTTTGAGGTCTCCCAAACCAAATTGTAAACCTGTTTAGCAAGGCCTGAAATGCCTCAGGTTGCTTATCCCTAGATTAGAGGAACAGACCTGTGATGTGATAATCCATGGCACAAGTAACTTGAATAATAATTATTTTCTAAAGTTTCAGTGTTGAAAGTACTGTATTTAGGAAAAGCTATTTTAAAGCAACAGTTGCTATTATAGTTCATGCCACTATATGGCATCAGTGTTCTGCATTCCCTTTTTAGATGATTATGTTCATATCAAAAAGTGTCAAAAGTGACTTAGTGAGGTGGCCTAATATGCACCTTCTCTAGCTTACTAAAAAAATGTAAAACTCTCTTTCAGATTTTTATTGGACACTTTAAAGAAATATATAAACAGGCAAAAATATTGATAAAGGTCCAGTCCGACTCTAGGGCACAATGCTTATCTCCATTTCTTAGCCAACATTATCCGAAGCCTGGGTTTGAGACCCGAGCACTGCGCAGTGGGTTGAGGTCAGCGTTTTTAACTGATGAGCCATCACCACCTATAAACAGGTACAAGAAAGATTTCTTTAAAAATAAAAATATAATACAGATGAATAAATCGAGGATTTTATAATGTTGAGATTATAACTTTCTAAGGTATCATTAGTTATAGTTCAAGTTCAAGATATTAAATATATCACACTAAAAGACTAAGAGTCGCTGTTATATCTGAGCTAGAGTGAATATTACAACTCATGGTTAACATAGTTTTATATGCAACCTTTAATTGACCAAAGTCATAAAAAACCACAGAGGTCAATATTTATAGGCTTATCTGGTGACATCAAATAAGAGTAAAATATTAGTTCATTCAGAGACTAAAGGATGAATGAGAATGGCAACTATTTTGTGATTTTTAATATACATCTAAAAGCACAATTTATTTCAATGTTTATGATAAAGGATTAAAAGAATTACTGAAAGGTACAAGGGTGAAGAAGTATTGAATGTCAGACAATCCATTGTTTCTAAGCACCCAAAGTGAATCTGAAAAAATACAGACGTGGAAGAAAAATGAAAATAAAATAAATGAAAACAGAATAACAGAAGGAAGAGAAATTACAAGTTCTCTGTGAAGAAGATAATCTCCTAATAGAATTAAGAATTAAGAGAGAGGAAGATATGGAAGCTACTTGGAATGAGAAGAATTCTGCTAGCTAGTGGGACCACAAATTTGTCTAGTGCTGTGCTAATGGGAAATCTTAAAAGATCCAAGATTTCTGGACTCATTCTGTACGTTTGCTGAGGTACATTGGTTGAAAAATGATTGCCCTATGATTCACCATTTTTCCCAGTTATGGGAACAAAAGTTTTAGTAAAATGTGGATAGATGGATACAGATGAAAGGGAGAGAGATTAAAAACATGAAATCTTTCCCATAATTTTGCTACAAGTGGAACAGCACTTTTCCTATGCAAATGTCATTGTTTGCAAAAGTAAGCAGTGAGCAATGGACATTCATAGAAAATAAGAGTGTAGCTGGTATAGTTGTCAATTATTCTTTCAAATGTGTGTTGCAAAATCTTAGATCACAGTGTCAGAAAGATGTTAAAATCAGGTGAGGTGGGACAAAATTGCAGGGGTAATTTAAGGAGTGTCATGCACAGTTTTTCTCACTAGCATTTCCTCAAACGATTATACTGTTTACCTGTGTCTGATTGTTGCAAGAAAAATCCAATTTGGTTCTAAGCCAGGAGAAAAAAAAATCAAAGGAGGTTGGCTACAAGGAAATAAGATTTATTTGGTTTCCAGAAACTTCAATGACAGCAGAATGTTTCTGGGGTAGCTGACAAAACGGCTGAGTGAGTGGATGGATCTTTATAGGGTTCTGATTGAGATGCTCCAGGGGGGTTGTGCAAATGAGCCTTGTGCCTTTTGCTTTTCTAATTGTGGTGGTTTAGTTCTATTATGTCCTAAGAGTCATGTCCTGTCCTTAGAATTTGGGTGGGGGAATGTAGATTTTAATCCCATCAGCTCCAACTTCCTGTGCATTTTGTTTATGAATAGATTGGCCCAGTCTTCCTGAATGGATACAAAATCTCCATTCCAAAAGACCGGTCTCTTCTGCTTGAGGCTGTTTTACTATGCAGGAAGACTGGAGCTGCTTTCTGCCTTTAAGAACATGTTTCTCCATTTCTCCTTCAGGGAAATATTCTATCCTATCTCTTTTAATGTTAAGAATAAAGAATATTTTAATCTGGAGAGAGGAGGGGGGCTTCCGACATGGTGAGTCCACAACAATCTGTCCCTAAGCTAGTATTTCAGGTTGTCTCTAACGGGTACTTATCGTCACTGTAACTAAGTCCAATCCATCATACTGCTAGTCATCCTTTTCTTCTCTTTCCTTCCACCTATCCCAGCATTAGACCTTTCTCTACAGGCACAAAAAAACATACACTGTGTAAAAAGAGAGAAACCCCTTCTCTCTGAAAACTACTAGATTGAAAAAGCATCTTGGGTAAATGGCATATTACAATATTACATATTATGAACTACAAGGACTTGTCCATGAAATTTCAGCTCAGGGTACCTTTCATTTTTCTATAGCTTTACATACAGATTAAATCAGAGACTACTTTTCCGAATGTCACTAGAATGGCCCCATGAAGAGATCAGATATCAGCAACTCTTTCTGAGTTATTAGCATACCTTGCAGCAAATCAGGTCCACACACAGTTGCACAGTCTTTGCCCCTCCAAGCAACAAAAGACTCCCTCCAAAGTTCCTTATCCACAAAAATCTAATGTTCTTTACGACACATCAAGTTTAGGTTTACATACACCCCCTCTCTTTCCCTGTCCCTCCCCCTTCCCATTAGGTTGGATTGGGGCTCGAATGATCCTGGTGATTGAGTTACCTTAGCAGTGAACAATGTATTTGGTTTGTCCTACAAACTTCAGATTTTTTCCACTTAGAGCGGGGGCGGGGGCGGGGGGGAGACCACTGCATTGCCATGAAGAAAAGGGGAGGCAAATGCAGAAAACATGTAGAGACCACTTCCTTCCTGGCAAGGTCATCAGCAGTGCTCTGCTTCTCCTCCCCAAACAGCTTTAACTGTTTTGCACCTTTAGAAGGGAGGGAGGGAGGGAGGGAGGGGAGTGGGCAGAACCTAATTTGAAATGCAGTGGGGTTGCCTACTGTGGCTTCTTTAACAGTGGAAAAAATACTAAAGAAACAAAAGAAAGTACTGAAGAAGAAAATAAGCTCTAGATATTTGGCAGGAAAGCTAAGAACTGGGCAAAATAATTAAAAAGTTTATCACAAGGAGGGATTAACTGCAAAGTTAATAAAGAAGAACAGGTATTTCAATAGTTTGTTTGCATTTTGGTATGCCCCAAAGCCACAGGTGCGGAAAATAAACTTGCTTTTTTGTCATTATCACAAAAACAAGCCAGTGTTCTTACAAACTGTTCTTTGTTATTCTGCATTGCATTTGATTTTCCACTCTTCCTCTGGTCCATGTTACTTCTTTCCCACTTGTCCTATTATGCTTAATGTTGATGCTTTATTTATTCACTTTTTTATTACATTCTATATAAAATAGGTACTTTAATTTTGAAAGTAGTAAGTAGCAAATAAGTGAGTAAGTTTAACCAGCTCAGGGACATTTTTTCCTTTTTATAATGAAATTAGTATGTTTTTTAAAGTGGGAATAGTGTAGCATGGTCTTTCAAGATTATATATATCAGCAGATAGATACACAGCAGAGCTGGCTTTGCTATTAAGTGAAATGAAGCTCTGCATTCTGATAATGTAAGAGGTTTCCTCCATCAGGCCCTACAAGGCCAACCAAATGCTGTCAAGAAATTCACAATTGGGATAGGAAAAACATCTCTCTCCCCCATTGTTACGACATATTATCTGTCTGGGATTCTTGACCATTGTTAGCCAAGTTCTCTGTCAATTTATCTAATTTGCTTTAAAATCCGCAGCCATCGCTATACTCAGAGGTGGGATTCAAATTTTTTAACAACCGGTTCTGTGGGTGTGGCTTTGTTGGTGGGCGTGGCTTGGTGGTCATGTTATTGGCTGGGTGTGGCCAACTCAATATCACTCACATCGAGGCATGCATCTCTTCGCCTGGCCTCTCATGACTGTGGGGATGCTGCAACAGTCGTAAGTGTGAAAAATGGTCATGAGTGACTTTTTTCAGTGCCATTGTAACTTTGAAAGGTCACTCCACACAAGCAAAGTACCAGCAAAGGAGGGGTAAAAAACTCCAGAGAAGTTCCTGAGACAGGAAGTCTAGTCCTGCCAAGAATGTAGTAAGGGTTAACAGAGAGGCAGTTTCTGTAAGCAACACCAAAATGTTTCCTTCCTGCCTTCCTTACGGGATTAGGCCAGTAATTTCTTCTAACAACCGATTCTCCAAACTGCTTAGAATGTTAACAACCGGTTCTAGCGAATAGGTGAGAACTGGTAGAATCCCACCCCTGGATTCAACCGGTGTTACCAGCGGTTCGATGATTATCTTTCAATAGAGCCAGGCAGAACCGGTAGCATCCCACCCCTGGCTATACTGAATGGCTCCACAGTTGTTGCATTTATGACTTGGCTTTTCTTGTTAGTCCAGTCTAATTGGCTGTCCCACCTCATCACCATCTTGCAGAAGATCACAGGAAAAGTTGTGAGAAGCCCCAGAAAATGATGCAAGCAGCAGAGAGTCTACCAGTTCAGGAGACGCACAGAGCAGTGTGCCATGCTGAGGCTGCTACCATACATTTAAACGTTGAGTCAGAAAGAACAAAATGTTCTGGGCCAGCCTCAAGTGAATGGGAAAAGGAAGATGAGTTGGACAATGCCAAAACTGAGTGGTAGATTTCAAAGAGGCAGTGACACACAGATTGGGGTCAGGCTGATCTTTTGGCTGGTATTCTTTTTGAACAGAGATTATGCAATTATCCTTTCAACTTTGAACAGGGTCAGGAGTCTGTGTGGCTCTTCTGTATTTTCAGCAATCTCAGGCTGACTATTTGGGGAACAGATGAAGAGAGAGGCAACTGCTCCTTCCTAGGCCAATACGGAGTGCTGGTTTTCCCCTTTTGGAATTGACCTTCCCCAGCAAGATTTGAGGGGACATTCTGGAGTCACACTTAAGCAAAGCCATTGATTGTATAATGCTGAACCACGTGAAACCTTAAACTGAGGCTTACAAACTACGGTATAATATCTGGATTCATACAAGATGCTAAATTAAACCTTGATAACAATGACTGGGAGGCTTGGGGGTATAATCCAATACTTGGGAAGACAGAATGTGAGGATATTGTAGTACTTGTATTTTGAATGACAAAAATGCACAAATATATTTTAAAAAAGCAAAAAACAACAACCCCCAAACCACGTCTATCACTGAAAATAGAACATCAATTTGATTTAGTGGTTAAGACATCAAGTTAGAAACCCATAGACAGTGATTTCTAATCCTGCCTCAGGCACAAAGCCACCTTAATTCCTTCAGACCTAGGAAGGAGGCAATGTCAAACCATTTCTGGAGGAAAAACTTGCCAGGAAAACTGCAGGAACTGGTCCAGGCATTTGCCAGGAATATTGACTCAGAGGCAACTTCCACCATGACCTCCCAAACTCTGTGAAAATGGCATGTTATAATGCTGTGCAGCTGTTATTAATCATGTTTTATATGAAGAAAACCACAGTGATTGTTGTCTATGTGCATCCACATGTGTTAATGGGTCTCTTTTTTTACAGTTAATTAACTGTGACCGGCTGTGGGGGTTTTTTTCCTAGTCTGACATTGTATAGTTTGCTATTTGCTCTTGTAATTTTTCTACTAATAAAAAAGGAGTTTCAATGTTATCTTTGGCTTTCTTCCCATACAAAATGCTTGTCAAGAAACAGTTCTTTTCTTGTATGTTAACATGTTGTACTTCGAATTCAGTCACATAGAGAGTACCGTTTTTCTCCAGCAATACGGCCTCCCCCAATAGGAAGTTGCAGCATGTTTTATAGGCATAAAATGAAATTAAGCCCCTCCCCCCAAATTGAGGCCTATATTAAACATGCAAAATGGGGGGGAATGGCAGGGGGGCTTGCCGTTAGGAAGTACTTTTGTTGCATACTCAGATATGGTGCTGTCTGCAATGACCTTGGCGTTGGTGGGGCACTTCATATCGGGAGACCTTCCGCCACCATTGCTTTCCCTTCTCCCCGTGCTGCCGCAGCATTTAGAGCAATGCCACGGCATTTGGTGCAGTCACGCATGGCCAGCCAGGGCTCCTCCCTGCCACCGGAGCCCGGTGGAGACACTCGGCTTCAGGCACTCCTGTCGCTGCCTTCCCGGGCATCGTTCCAAGGCAAAGCCTTCCTTGCCCGAGAGGGCAGCCCAACCCCATGTTGGGAGGCGAATCTCCTGGGGCCACAGCACAGGATTGGCCCACCCTGGGAGAACTTCTCAGCCGCCATCCCTGCCTGGTGCCGGGCAGAGTACGACGAGCTTTGCCTGGGGCACCAGTGCAGCTGACAGGCGGGCCCTCCTGCCTGATGGCAGAGCTCTCACCAAGGCAGTGAGCGCCTCCCTGCCGGGCCTTCCGCTCATCCTGCCAGGGCTGAGCCAGAGTCAGGCAGGCCGGGCAGAGCTGGGAAAGTGAGCCATGGGTGCGCGCCCGCCTGCCAAGCGAAAAAGCCGTGCCAACCCGAACTTGGCTTCCCAAGTCCCTCCAGCCCAAACCCAAAGGGGCCACCGGGAGAGGCTGCCTGAGGCAGTGATAGCGCCCACCCATCCGTGGACAGGGAGGCGAGGCAACGGTAGCGCTGCTTCCCTGGCTGGCGGGTCTGGTGGAGAGACCTTGAAGCCGCCCATCCTTTCCACCCCTCATCCAGCCCGTCCCCATCCCCACGCATCTCCAAACACGCCGGCAGCTCCAAACGCTGCAGCGGCACGGGCATCAGGCAGAGCCACTCACTTGGTGGGGTTCAGCTCAGAGGAGGACATGGCGCGGGCTGTTTCCTTGCCTCCCTGTCTATGGATGGGTGGACGCTATCACTGCACCCCAGCTGAAACTCTTCATGCTCTGCCCGGCACCAGGCAGAGATAGTGGCTGGGCGCTTCTCCCGGGGTGGGCCAATCCTGAGCTGCAGCCCTGGGAGATTCACCTCCCCATGTGGGGTTGGGCTGCCCTCTCGTTCAGGGGAGGCTTTGTCATACCGGTAGTAGGGTGTCGTTTTTAAAAGAATCGGCTTTGCCTTCGAATGATGCCCGGGAAGATGGCGACAGGAGTGCCTGAAGCCGAGTGTCTCTGCCGGGCTCCGGTTGCAGGGAGGAGCCCTGGCTGGCCCCGCGTGGCTGCACCAAATGCCGCATGGCTGCGCCAAACACTGCGGCGTTGCTCTAAAATGCCGTGGCAGCATGGGGAGAAGGGAAAGCAACAGTGGCGGAAGGTCTCCCAATACGAAGTGCCCCACCAGCGCCAAGGTCAACATCCAAGCCGTTGCCCCCCGCCCGATGGTGCAGGGGGGCGGAAATTAAGTCACCCCCGAAAAGACGGCCTAGCCATTTTTTCGGGGGTCAAAAAAAAAATAAGGCCCAACCTTATTTTGTGAGAAACACAGTATAACATCTCACATACTACCCCTTGCTTTCTAACTCGCTATTATGAATGTAATGTGAATTCATTTATGAACCTACGATGATCTGCTCCAGATTCATGCTGTGGCCAACCAGATTCTCCGTAAAGGTTAAGTTAGGACAACAACTCGTTCCTCTTGTTGCTTCTTAGGCATATAATTTCCTCAGTTTTCATTCTTTTTTAAAGGAATGGCTTTTAAAACATTAAATTTTTGAAGGAACATCTATCCTCAGGTACATTTACCCATCCTGTCAGGTCTGGCAGGAGGGCCTGCTGTGGGCCCTGTTTGCTAAAAAGTTCCTTCTGATGGGGCCCAAGAAGAGAGCCTTTTCTTCCATTTGAAACTTCATCCCACCCTTCCCCGTTTAGCTCTAATACCAGAAATACCTTAAAACCTGAGGGATTTTTTTCAGTAGGCTTGGGGATCCCATGGCAATGAGGAGCCTGCAAGATGGTTCCATTGTACGTGAAAATTGGGTGCAATCTCCCATAATCCTGTTTCTATTTTGTTAATTGTTTAAATGTCTACTTAAGATTCTTTTTTAAAATTGTATATTGCCCATAGTCACATCAGTGAGATGGGTGGCTGTATACATTTGATAAATAAATACTGCTTGCATGCATGAACATAGGACACACATAGACATCATCCCATTGCCAGCAATCTCTGGAGTGTCAGAGAGCAGGTGTTAATCTAACAGCATTTGATTTTGCATCTGGTATAGCAATGTTAGACTGCCTTTATTGTTTTGCTTTAGAAATATCTGTGGATAGTTAGTTGTTGTCTTTCTTTCCCTGTTGCATTTTGCACGCTTATTATCTTCTTTTAATTGCTCCTCAAATCATTCCCATATGCAAAATCACATGTTATCTTGCATCATCTCAGGAATCACTAAGTTTTAATCCTGTATTTGCTTTCCCTCAATCAAAACAGCTCAGAGAACAAAACTGAGGCTATTAAACAGTTCAGCTGAATGGATGGAAAGAGGGAGAAAGATTACTTGTTAAAATAAAAAGTGGCTTTCTTCTACAAATCCCTCTCATTGAGGCAGAGAGAGAAACAAAACTATATTTTGAATACATTACATCAATTCAGGATCTTTGTACCAAGGATGTTTGAATGATCCTTTTGGACCCAATGTAAAAATAATTATTTTTAAAAATGATTTTTTTAAATTTCACCTATATGTGTACTTGGGAGCTAATGCTAATCACACAGCAGTGATGTTACATAGACATAGTGAGGTGCACCTATTAATGCTCCTGTTGCATTCTGGATCAGCTGCACCTTCTGATTTTCTTCAAGGGCAGCCCCATGTATTACACTGCAGTAATCCATTCATAAGGTTACTGAGGCAACCCCACCCCCCAATTATCCACAGCCATCCAGCCCTCTCATGATTGAGCCTGACTCTGTTCCTCTCCATCCAGATGTGCACAGCTTCCAGATATGGGAACAGGACCAACAGCATTGCTTGCAGGGCCCAGGATCAAGATGTACAATTGGGTGTATGGACAAAACAATAACTTGCTCTGTGCTGTAAACATCTATCTTTTTAAAAGCATTCAATTTCAACACAGAGCAAGGTGGAATATTGCACACCCATTCATGCCGCAGTTGTTTTTCCTGTTGTCCCAAGTCAAAGCCCAGTAGGTTTTTTTTTTTTTAAAAAAGCATTCTCATTACTATCTGCAGCAGTAACTATTCCCAGATGCCACACAATAATCAGTCAGTCTTATTTGCCTTCTATCTTCAGTATATCCTGGCTGCCTTTAGCAAAACAATGATACATATTTGGCCAAGGATGCCATAATCATATTGTTGTCAAGGTCAATTTCAGTCTGAGAAAAAGGAAAGCCAATTAGCTTGCCAGCTAATTGGTTCAAAGTAAACATGCTTGCATATTTTTATGTAATCCACTGCTGTCTGTTTCCTTTTTTTTTTTTTACCTTTCCAAGATTTCAAAGTATTGCCAGACTAATTTTCAAGGATGACAAGATATAACAGTCCTAAGACTGGCAAAATGAGAATGATAGGCAATAGCTGGTGCTGGGAATATGAGGTTTTCTTTGGAAGCAGTCATTTCGGAACAAGAGTCAAGAATGTGAAAAAAAGAAAAGAAAACTAAACTAAACATATGTGATTGAGAAACTTTGCTGGCAAGAATTTCTTTCTCTGGAGCCAAACTTAAGAGTTTGCTTGATAAGAAACTCCACATTTAATCTAATTTTAATTAGAATACATTTAGCATCTATAATCTGGTCCTTGTTGAGATCAGCCTTTGGTGAATTCTACCAATACCAACAATAATACCACTGAGCCAGGCAGGCTCAATGCTACTTTCAGAGATTACGTTGCTTCCAAGCCACCTCTCTAAAGTTCAGAGTTTGCCCCTATGAGTTCCTGGAATTTGGTAAAGTTGTTTCTAGAAAATTGCTGGGTCATTTTGTTCAGAAAGTACAGGAACCACAGGGTTGATTTATTGAAGCTGCGCAAAGAAAGAATCTGTCTCTCTCGTGCTTAATTTTTGGACTAGGTTTTATGGTTTTTTTCCCTGTTTTTCTCAGTATAAAACTGTATGTACTGATAATCCATTTTTTCTAGGGATGTGCTGTATTTTCTGAAGTCTGTTTGCTTAAGAAAAAGGAGGTGAAATTACAATCACCCAAGCCTTGCAGAATTCCAACTCTTCATCATCCTGAGCTGTGGGAATAGAAATATCTGGAGGGCCACAATAGTCTCATAATAGAGTAGAGTAGAGTAGAGTAGAGTAGAGTAGAGTAGAGTAGAGTAGAATAGAATAGAATAGAAGTTGGAAGGGACCTTGGGGGTCTTCTAGTCCAGCCCTCTGCCCAAGCTGAAGAACCTCTACTACTTCAGATAAGTGACTGTCTAGACTCTTCTTTAAAACCTCCAGTGATGGAGCACCCACAATTTCTGGAGGCAAGCTGTTCTACTGGTTAATTGTCCTCACTGTTAGGAAATTTCTTCTTAATTCTAGGTTGCTTCTCTCTTTGATTAGTTTCCAACCATTGTTTCTTTTTCTTGCCCTCTGGTGCTTTGGAGAATAATTTGACCCCCTCTTCTTTGTGGCAGCCCCTCAAATACTGGTTTGAGAGCGAAGAGTTTAGTTTGATTGCCATCATTCAGTGATATAAATCTCCAGTTCATGTAATTTCAACAAGCAGAATAGTCAGTTAGTCCATTTAAACTCTGGATAAATCAGTGGTCTAGACTGACCCATCGTGAGCTTTGAGAAGCTACTGTATAAAGGCTCTATCTGACAAAGGATAAAGCTGTGTAACATTTCAATTTAGTAAGAATGCCATCAAGAATCATAACTAACCCATTGGGAGGGGGGCAGAGTGGAGAATGCGTAAGGGCCAGCAGAATGTATGAATGCATACACAAAGAGCATCTTAATTAATAGGGTTGCACAAGTCATACAGTAAGAGGGGTTAATTTATGGAGAAATTATAATAAAACTAAAAAGACATTTTGAGAGACTCCTTACCTGTAGCTTGCTTATGCCTTAATCAGGCTCTGTCTTACATAAATGGAATTTGGCAATGCACCAGTTTCACTTCCAGATAGTAATTACCTAGACCAAATTTATGAAAGGCATTAGAGCTTCCACCTGTATAGAGGCAATAAATATTTTCTGAAAAGGGCAAACACCTACTTGTGATTCATCAGTGGGGAAGTATGGACAAGGCTCAGAAACAAGTTGCTTTTATTGCAGAGACAAACAAATATCTTACAGTATGGAAGATCAGCTACTCCAAAATCTAAAAATGTCCCCCTACTTACATGTCAGCTCCAGGATTTCACCTATTTCTCCCACTATTATTTGGTCTGTTTCTCCGATTATTACTTGGTAACTGACTTTTTTCCAACCATTTTTCAGCTTTGAAGGTGTTTTGATCATGAGTTTGTCTGATCCCTGATGCTTCCTTTTGGCCTTGCCAGTTTCAGGCTTCAGGATATACTGTATTTAAGGGACATTAAATGAATACAAAGTGTTCATCATTCTTGTACGGTAGAAAATGAAAACACTGTGGCCAATTTACCAACACAACTGCTTCAGAAGTTGAAGTCAAGCAAATATGGTTAATTCATCTATGTGCACCTTAAATAAAATAAATGTTCTTTGCATTATCTTAGACCTGTTGCAATATTCTGCCTTTTGGAGTCCAGACCATGGGAGTGTTGTTCTTTTCTGTGCAAACAATATTATGGTTCTCAAGCTTTACAGTTGCAAGCTGTAATGGATTCTGCTGATAAAGAAATTTTTTAACCAAATATCTTGGTTATTTTCATTCAGCTAGCCTGAGGCATCCTAGCAGCCTTTTTCATTTCACAAAGCAATTTTGTTTCATGTTGTACTGCTACAGTAACAGGAAATATTGCTGGGCATAGATGTCTTTTTATTGTTACATGTTCCAGAATTAAATATTAGTACTGTATGCCCATAATTTTATTTTAAATAATTGTACTTAGTAAATCAATCATCCCGTCTTTGCTGCTTCTGAAAAAACAACAACATACATGTTGAGGTAATTCCCCGTTAGGAGCATGAGTGCACACAGGGAGATGTAGTGAGAGTGGTGAGGAATAACACACAACCAGCACACTGATACACTGTATAGTAAAATGTAGGTTTTTACTTCCAGTAAAACGGTTAAGCAAAATTCAACAAACAGTCCAAGTCATACATGGTTAAAGCAGTCAGTTTTCAGTCCAGGGATAATCCAAAATAAAAGTCCAGTATCATAATCAGTTCAGTAACAGGCTTATATCAAATCCAAGAATAACAACGATCAGCAACAGTCAATAGGGAAATAATTCAGGAACAGCAACACTCTCAACAAGACAGAACAACCCAGGTTTCTTATGACCGACCATTTGAGGAACCACACCCAATTACAATTTTAGCATTCCCTTAAAGAGACAGTATTAAAATGTCTATCCTGGTTTATATATTTTCCAACCCAACTGCTAGGTGACTTACATTCCTAACAATACAGTTAAAAGTTTGGCTACCATGCAAACTTAATTTAACATAATTAAATCAATGAAAAAGAAGGTAGTTTAATCAGTTAAAACAAAACAATTAGGTGATAGCACCTCAATGCCAGTTGGGACTTGAATTTCCATCACTAAGCAGTGTAGTCGTAAAATGAGACTTAACAGTGGCCATTCCTCAGAGGTTGTATTCAGCAGGTTCTGACCAGTTCTGGAAAACCAGTAGAAAAAATTATCAGTAGTTCGGAGAACCAGCAAATACCACCTCTGACTGTCCCTGTCCCCATCTATTCTCTGCCTCCCGAGTCCCAGCTGATTGGCTGGGTCTTCTTTTGTTGCATAGGAGAACAGAGTTGGAAAGTAGGTTTGTCATGCCCCTGTCGGAATCTGATTCCAAGGGGGAAGCTGAGCAGCTGACAGAGAGTGGGAGTGTGGCTCCATTGGCTGTGGGAGAAACTGGGGAAGGGCACAGTCTGGCTGGGCAAAGCAGGGGAGAAGTAGAGCAAGGCACAGGAAATTCAGATGAAGATCCAGGCCCACCCCCTCTTCATCCTAGGGGATGCAGGGAAGAACGGGGAAGGGAGCAACATAGTTGCGTGGCTTACAGGGGAGGAAAGGTCCCGATTCCCTTCATTAGCTGCAGCTGGGAACACAGTGTTTAAAAAGGAAGTTTGTGCACAGAAACTTGTTGGAAACAAATCATGCATTATCTTGTTTTGTCGAGGCTTATCTGGGTTCCTGGCATCTTCCCAACTGTGTGTGTTTTATTGGCCTTTGAAGTCTGCAATTTCTTATCCTTCCCTGTCCAGTTAATTGCTGCAGCATGGTTTGTGTGGATTTTTATTTACAGTTTATATGTGCTTTGTTTTGGGACTGAATTTCCTCCACTTAAAGACTGTTCTTGGGAAAGTTTTTTCTCCATCCGAAGGTAACTGGACATTGGGAGCATAGTTGGAGGCATTAAAGAGACTTTTTTTTACTTATGTGACTGTGTTGCCTTTGTTCCATGCCCTGGGTCATCACAGGTTAGTGGGGTGGGTGGGGAATGGGATTTTTCAGTAACCTTCCCCCAGGAGTGGGGAGGGAATGGAGATTTTACAGCAAATCACAATGTAGGATGTTAACCGAGGATGTCACATGGTTGCCATCAGCAACCTCCTGCTGGCTTCCCCATTGACTTTGCTTGCTGGAGGCTAGCAGTGAAATTACCAGTGGCGATCACGTGATCATAGGGACTCTGAAGCTGTTGTAAGTTTGAGGACTGATCATAACTACTTGTTCAGCACTGTTATAAGTTTAAACAGTTGCTGAATGGATGAACATTAAGCAACAACCACCTTTATTTCACTCTTTAATCAAACTCCCACATCAGGAACAGAGGAACAGTCACATTTGGCCAATGAATAGATATTCTACATACAAGTGGGAAAAATAAGACAGTAGTGCAGAGATCTCCAAACTTGGCAACTTTAAGACTTGTGGACTTCAACTCCCAGAATTCTCCAGCTAGTTTTGCTGGCTGGAGAATTCTGGGAGTTGAAGTCCACAAGTCTTAAAAGTTGCCAAGGTTTGGGACTCCTGCAGTAGTGTGTCACGGGTGTCCCTCTCTCCCTTTGTCCCCAAGTTTGTTCTGGAGCAGCATTTGGTACAGGATGTTGCTGCTTTTTCACAAAGAAGTGCTGTGGCTGAGTGGTTAAGATGGTAGGCATGCCTTTCCAAAGGTTCCAAAGTTTGAGACTATGATACCACGTGACGGAGTGAGTTCCCACTGTATCTGCTGTACCAGTTCCTGTATCAGTTTGGGATGAAGAAGGAACGGGATTTCATGTGCCTTCCATGTGTAGAGTCATGTTAACCACATAACCACAGAAATGTCTTCAGACAACACTGTCTGTTTGGCTGTGAACAAGAGACGAGCAGCACTTCCTAAAGTCAGACACAACTGTCAGGGGAAAGGTTTACCTCTCTTTTCTCCATCCCACATAAATAATATTGGCAGTTGCAGTAAAGGCCAATCACTTCTGAGCCCGGATCAGTGGGTTGCTTTTGATATTTTTTTGACATTTAAAGGATCAAGCCCAGGAATCTTACTGCTTCTTTCTGCTGTTTCTACACTACAATGCCCAGGAGGCCCTGACATCGCAGTCAATGGTTAGAGACTATAGCTTCACATTGGGGTTGTAGAACTCAAGTCTGGTCAAATACTGGGTTAGAGTGGACTGTGTTTTGATCTAGCAAGTTTCTTCTTTGGCTCAGGAGGACTTAACTCCAACAGGCCATTCTGTATGATGGAAAACTTTGAAGAGGAAAAACCTGTTTGTAGACTCTCCAGCTTTGTTTATTAATGCTGGTAACTGATATGTAGTGTTCTGTTAACTGTTAATAACACACAGCTGCAGGCTATATAATAATTCTCTCTCCCTTGCTCTGTACTCTTTATTTGCTATATCTGAAATCAAGGTGGGAAGAATTTTCCCTGCAGGCAAGCTGGCTGGTGATTATGAATGATGCTTGCTTTCTTCTTTAGCAATGTGCCAAAGAGCACCATGCCTATCACCTATTTACAACTTTTCCAGTTGTTTAAACTGCCTTTGACAAGCAGCAGAATATCCTACTTTCTTTCATCCTGTAATTAATAATGTGGAAAATATGGACTAAAAATAGGATATTGCGCTTTCAGCTCTGACAGTGGACAATGGTACAAAGATAAATTTTGCTCTATAACTGTATCAACTACCAACATTTATTCATAAGGAAAAAGCTACCTCACAATCCATCCTCTACATATCCACTGATGGTATCTCTTCCTCCTGTGTGGCTTATGAACAGATGAAGTTGCTCCTAAACCACAATGTCACCAAAGCAGAGGTGGGATTCTACTGGTTCTGTCCACTTCTGTAGAACCAGTTGCTTTGAAAAGCAGCAAACAGAGAGCATACATAGAACCAGTTCTATGTCTGCTGCTGTTTTGGCCCGCCTGCCTGCCCGCCCGGGCTCTTACCTGACCTTTATTTCCCAGTGTTTTCAACCGCAACTGCTTTGTGCAACACAGCTGCGGTTGAAAAAGCAGGAAAAAAGGGAGCGCTGCTCAGCTGTCCAGGCAGCTAGATGACGATGATATACATGCGCATGCAGCATGCATGCGCATGCAAAATGTAAAATCACCAAACCGGTAATTACACTGGTCGGATCCCACCCACGCACCAAAGTGCCAATAATTGTATCCAATGGGACATTCACTGCACTTACACTTTCAAAGAACTTTAGCATTTTCATTTTTGTTAATCATATTTTTAACTATTGGGAATAGAAAACACTTAAAAATAAAGAGGCAATATGTAATCAAATCCTTCAAGCCAGAGGCTGTTAAAGAATGTACGACAGAGTTCAATTATTCTACAGGGCTCCATGTTCCATTTCATGACTGTATTTTTATTTTATATTTATTAATAATATTGAGCATCTACACTGATGAACCTCTTAATTAGAGTGATTTATGCTGCAAACCATTTATATTGGCTTTCAGGATAACATTTAGATGTTAGCTTGCAAAGATGTTAGGTTCATGTCTGAAGTAAAATGAGCCTTTGGTTGCACTTGTAGCATCCTGACAGAAAACTGTTTGGTATTGCATGTAGGAACATAGTATAAAACATAAGCAAACGTAATTACAGAGGATTAGTTTATTAAGTACTGTATTTCTAGGAAGATGTTTGGCCCAATTCTGATCCAAAGTGTATGAATGGCAACAATTAACAACATTTGGAAAATGCAAGGTACCAAATAGGGTGTATGCAGACCAAATTTCTGCTCTTCAACAGATTGCTAAGTAATGCATAAATGTAAGAGAAAAGAGTTTGTTAATTAAAAATAAGTTTATAATAAATTAATGAGTTTTGAGTTATGAAAAATCAATGCATATATTGGAGTTGGAATTGAATATAATGGGAGCACGAAATAAAACAACACTTGTGGTCGTATGAGAGTTTTGTTGGTTGGGCATGTCAATTCCTACATGCAGATGATGCTATTTGTTCACTGGGAATTCAAATATTTCAAGCCAATTGTAAATAGATTGTATAAAACAAGCAGTTGTATCTGAATATTATTTTTTTTGAAATACAACGCAGAAAACACAGCAAATGATTCCAGGTCAGGAAAAAATGTCATTTATTATAGCAAGCAAATGAATGTGTGTGCCTTAATAAAATGTTTAATAAAGATATACCATTGCCTGGAGACATTTTCAAATATACAAATGTTAATAGGCTGTGGGTAGTACAAGGTCTCTTGTAATAAATGGACATTTGTCAAAATAGCTGTATATATGAGCTTGGTGCTTTCTATCTTAGAAGGAAGCTGGGTATTTCAAAAATAAGTTGAATGCAGTAGGAATGGGGCTCTTATGAAGCATAACCAAGTGATTTGGTCAAAAAATGAATGCGTGCAAGTAAATTCAGATTGCATACAAAAATGATAAACCAGTGTGAAAAAAGGAGATTGATACGGTTTGGCAAACAAAGCGTTAAAAAAAAGAGGCAAAGATCAAGGTATCATGATTGACTGCATTAATGATTAATCAGCTAGAACTAATAAAAAAGTGAGGAGGTTAAAAACACAAATCAGTGTATGGAGCGTGTTAAGACAAAAAGAACGGTTTGCAAAAATAATAAGAACTCTAGCAAAACTCTATCTAGGTTTAAACTATCCTTAGATTTTCTTTTCTGTTCTTCTTATCTCCGCTTTTCTTTGGCTTATTATTTTTTTATTCATTTTTTAAAAACATGGCTTTAAATACTGAGAAAGAGAATATGATATTTATGTATGTATGATATATATAAATTCCCAAGTTGACATAGAATGTTGTGTGTGTGTGTGTGTGTGTGTGTGTGTATGACATTCTATGTCAACTTGGAAATTAAAAGAAGATATATTAAGCAATTTAACCAAGCAAATACTTTAAATTAACAGGATGACAAAATGAATAAACTAAAGCGTTACTACATTGTCACAATTTTTTCCTCTTTGCTGTTCTGGTAAAAAAGAATTACAGTACTTTAACCACAGACAGGGAACACATTTCTGGAATTCACTACTATGAATTGAGAATACATTCATTGTCTAATGTTTCCATGTGTCTTCCCTCATGCACCAACTATCTATAATCCTTGATAAGGATCCTCGGTAAGTCTCAAAAACTGTGCTATAGCTCAAATGAACAAATGCATTTTGGACAAGTAGGAATCGCCCTAAAATTTGCAACATTCCTTTGAATTTTAAACCAGTATTTGGCAAGAGTAAAACCATATCACCAAGGACTTGAATTTTCTTGCTCAACCAAATTAGAATTGTTGATACAAAACATGAGTAATTGCATATATTTGCATAATTCAAATAAGTTCTACAGATTCCAGAATTGATTTTATTTTTCCCTGCTGTAGAATTTGGCTTTCATTATCCCACTGAAATCTCCTGCAAAACTCAACCTCTGAATTGATTCATTCTTGGCTCTAGCAATTCTAATATTAGAAAAAAACTTTGATTAAAAATCCTTAAGATTCTTATCGGAAGGGAGGGCACTGCCTTCTCAACCACCTCCACCCCCCCCCCCCCCCAGTTCACAAGGCCTCATTGCTTATTCCGTTATCTTGGCAATATCAAATAAATTGCCATAAAGCAGCCCCACAACTTAAATCTATGAGCCTTATAGGTTTTCCTTCATTATATTGCAAGTGAGGATCTGTTAAAGCCTAGTTAATTGATTTCAGGAAATTGAGGCTGTCTCATTATAGTTGGGTGATTATGAACATACTTGAGGGTAGAGTTACCAAAGCAGAAAATTTGATTCTTCCCAGATACAAGACTGCAACCTGCAATAAGCAAACCTTGGTTACATTTCTTTCCTTCCTTGTTCCTTTTCTCACCTTTGTGGAAGAAGCCATTAGGATCATTTTGGGCTCCCAGCCAGCAGCCAAAGGCCGGTTACTCTAAGGATTCCCAGAGCTCTTAAGGGGAAGGAATACTCAGGAACTTTGAAAATGCAAATGTGTCTCCCCGGCTATATCTGGAAACTCCCTGTGACACTTCCTTTTGCATCACTTTCAAATGTGATGCAACAATATATTTTTATGGAAGAACAAGGAACAGAAAATTAGTTGGAACAGAGCTACATCTGAGATGAGTGGTGATGTGTCATAAAGCCAAAAGGTAAACATAGCCCACAAAAGACATTTAAATAAAAAGAAAACCCCCTGAATTCTTCTTACCAGAACATGATGATCATCTAAAGTTTTGTACTGCTTTGATTTATGGTCATTAAAACCCTTTTGATGACTTCCCATAAATTCTTGACACTTTGTTTCCACTGTTAAATCCCTGGATTTTGAAGCAGGAAATTCATGCCAGTGATGGTGCAAACTATTAGATAGACTTTACCACTATTTAAAGACCTCCCCCTTCCAGAAACAAAGCTTCCAAAAGGAAAAATCCTAGTTCTGCCCACTTGTGTACAGTTATGAAGATCTTCCCAGTCCGATTCATTCCCCCTATATAGAAGCTTTTGAATCCCTCAACCCAAACGTAGCACAGAGGTGGACAACAGATTCACCTACAGCATGCTGTATGAACCTGATAATGGGCTGAATACAATTGGGGAGGGGCAATCATGGAAACCCTCCCAACTCAGAAAACCCTGGGGGGGGAAAGGGAAAAACCCAGAATCACCAGCTGTGATTGATCTGGGCCTTTGCATCCTCCTCTTCCTCATTCTTAGCAATTTATTAGTCAAAATTTAGAACATTTTGGAAATCCAATCATTTGCCATTTGTTCTAATCTTGGTGTACTAAATCAAAGAGGTTATTTGGTTCTCTGGCAGAGATATTTCTTTGGAGATATCTCATGGGATAAGAGAGAGAGATTAGGTTAGGGGAGTGAGGATACCTCATCAGAAAAACAGTCTGGACAACCATTTGACTAGGATGGTATTAGGCTCCTGAGGTTGGGCGAGAAGACTTCCAAAATCCCTTCCAGCCCTATGATTCAATGAAACACATTTAAGATGGAGAATCCCTCCACTTTTTGTATGTTACTTGACTGCAAACATTGTGGTTAAATGTGAATCACATTTACAAATTTACATTAGCCATATACTGATCACGGAGAAAAATAAACATTTAACTCTTCCAAGTTCTCATGAAATTCAAAGTACTGTTGTTCTACTCCTTAAACCAAGTGGGATGGGGGGTGGGGAATGTGTGTTCCTTGAAGACTATCATAAGGAATGTAGCAAACACGTGCACGCATATCAGTGGTGGGATTCAATTCTTTTTACTACCAGTTCTGTGGGCGTGGCAGGGGAAGGATACTGTAAAATCTCCAGTCAGAGGTGGGATTTGCTGGTTCTCCGAACTACTCAAAATTTCTGCTACCGGTTCTCCAGAACTGGTCAGAACCTGCTGAATACCACCTCTGACACATATGTCCTGCAGATGAAAATATCCTGCAGATAAAAAAAGATACTGATGGCTCATGGATGGGTAGATATTGTCATCCTCTTGCACTCATTTTTAAGGTAGGTGGCAACCCCTAGAAATGAAACAATCCCTCTCCCTCAACTTCTCCTGCTGTATAGAAATCCCCTGAAATAAATGTGTCTACTTAAATATTATTCATGATAATCAATTATCAGATAATTAAAATAATTGTGTGGTGTGGTTGTTGTTTGATTGTACAATGTGAGTATTTCTCTATTTGAATGCTTCCCCACATTAAATAATGAATCAGTCTAAAAACAGGACAGTATCCTCATGTGCCACTTTCAATATGAACTGATTATTTAATAATCAAAATAATAGAATCTATTCATTCCAAATCCCCGACCTTTTTATTATAACTTCTACACCAAAGCCAGTTTATCTCAGAAAAGAACCAGAACAGAACCCCCGTCTTCCATTCCAAGAATGTGACCAAGTGCACTGATTCAAAAACATTTTATTTTGCCACCAATATATATAAAAAATAAATGTCACAGTATTAACTTATTAATACAGGCAACAACAATAATTCCCACAGCCCTGCAAACAGAGGGTTAGAGGAACAATTCTGTAATGAAGAATGGAAGAATATTTGATCAGTGAAAAACACCAATTGTTTATACTCATAACAATCAGCAAGTCCCGAAAACAATAGGCAATAGAGTTATTTTACAGTTCACTGCTTCTTTCAGAAACTAGTTGCCAACACATAATTCGAGCCTTTCCAATAACAACTTCACCAGCACTGAAGAAACAAAACAATGGATCTTTTAAGATCTTGATCCAGAGTACAGTCAGGAATCATATGGAAAACATTCCTGTAGTGGCACCTTCCCATTCCTACGTTCATGCCCAAGAAGTAGTAGAACAAGGAGAGAGATTATCTTTCTGTATTTCAAATTCCAGTTTTTTCCCTCCAAATCATTCCATTTACAGCTAGACTGTATGCTGAGAGGGATGCATGATTGCTGTTTGCATAGTTTAGAGAGGTCATAGGAAATCAAATGTTTTAGGTGCAGAATATCAGCTATGTATAGACAGACACACAAAGCACACACACACACTTATTTTTTTTCCTATTGATACATTTAAATACAGGTAGTCCTCAACTTACAACAGTTCATTTAGTGACCATTCAAAGTTACAATGGCTCTAAAAAGTGACTTATGACCATTTTTCACACTTACGATCATGTGCTCAAAAGTCAGACTCTTGGCAATCAACTCATAGTTATGATGGTTGCAGTGTCCCGGGGTCATGTGATCACTTTCCCCCATCTTCTAACAAGCGAAGTCAATGGGGAAGCCAGATTCACTTAACAACTATGTTACTAATTTAACAGCTGCAGTGATTCACTTAACAAGTGTGGTAAGAAAGTCGTAAAATGGGGCAAAACTCACTTAAAAATATCTCACTTAGCAACAGAAAAATTGGACTCCGTTGTAGTCATAAGTCAAGGACTACATGTATATAATTATGGAGTCTGCACAGATCCAGGCAGTGGTCATCCATGTGAAGTTGCTCTGAAAATATACCAGCTGGCAGACTTTTCTGCGAGGATAGTAAACTGTCTGGATAAAATAAATATAGAAGGGAACACAGTGATACCTAGCCATATAAATGGCTGTGGAAATGAGAGTTTTGGTTATTATTTATGACCAAGATTATTGTAATAGCTGAAAATATAACCATAATCATGGCTTCCACTATTTTGTTTTTTTTTGCCATTTAATTGCAATAAATGAAAGGGGCGACTTATTGCACATCCTGTTTTTCACAAGTCTGGGGTTGGTTTAATTGGTAACTGCAGGAGCCCTTCGCCTGAAAACAGCCAGAATGGGCTTCTCCAGTCTCTACCCTATAATCAATCCAGGTTGAAGGAGGGGCAGGAGCCGGGACTCCTGAGACGACTAAGCAGTGCAGAAAGCAGCTCTGCCTCCCTGCCTTGAATGTCAGACTAAAAAATAGTTTCAGAAGAGGAGCTTGTTTGAATTAGAGTTGCCAGTGGGATTATAAGAAATACCAATTTCCCATTTGCTGTTCAAATATCTCCACACACCACACATGCAAAGTAAAAACAGAACATAAGTCCACATGTTCTGATGATTCACAGATTAAACAGAAATGTCAGCTGACTATTTGTGATGCAATCACAAGAAATAAGAGGAGAAATATCAAGGAATTAAATACAACAGCAGAAACATTGTAGTTACTGTACAGAAACTTTTATTATTATTTTCTTTCATATTGTTTTCTGGAAAGGCAAAAATGATCCACAGCAATGTTAAAGTATCTGAGCAAACACTGTTTATCCCTTTACCCCTATGCACTCCCCAAAATATTTTAAGGCACTTCTCTCAAACATCTTGAAGAGATGAAAATTATAACCAGGTTATTGAATAAGGTTCTATGGCAATTTCCCCTGATTTTCATGTGCACATCCAAGTCACACATGCTTACATACAGGTAAGCACATGTCTAATCTGTGCTATATGGTGAACAACATAATAGTTGCTTGCTGGAATGTATATTTATAGGATAGAAAACCTATTTGCTGTATCCATATTGGAAATTGAGCCTGATTTTTAAAAGGCATCCACGCGTCCAGTGAAAATATGGTAAATGGTAAATGAAAAGTAGGATCACAACTTGTACTTTGTAAACTGAGCCTACTACATTATTTCAATAAATGGGTTCTTGGAGGTTTTATACTACATTTTTTTCACAGTAGAGAACAGAATGTGGGCAAAGGTTGACTGATCTCAAAAAAGCAGAAATGTGTGGTAGTTGATTAGCATTTGAATAGGACACCATAAGGAAATCCTTACAAAACTACAGCTGAAATTCAACAGTTGAAATAACATCCCAGGAAGAAAGCAGTGGCAAATCACTTCCATATTGTTGCCATGGAAACGTGGCCCTCATAAAGAACTGAATGACTGGAGAGGAGTTTATACTGCATCTCAAATTTATTTGACCAAAGTCTAATGTAACATATTAACCCTGACAAGCTGTAAATACCATCTGTATTCAGTTAGAAGTTCTCAGAATGTTACAGGATTTCAGCCTTCATTTTGATCTGTAATTTTTCATGCTTGTGTTTTGACTAAGAATGGTTAATCTAAAATGTCTACAAAAGCTTCTCATTTCTATAATTTCCAAAAGAGGATGGCAGGGAAATTGTGTTCACTTACAGGGTACATGAAATTATAAAGGCCATTAGGAGCTGTTGTGAATGTAATAAAGAATGTAGAAGAAAATCCTAACCTTAAAATTCACATTTAACTTACATCACAAATTCAGTTTTCTCAGCAACAGAGACTCAGATGGATATGAGCCCCAAATACATGTCTACAGATAAAGCTAATGCTAATGCAGACATTTAAACATTTTGCCTCCTGCTTCTATAGCCGGAGAAACCAAGGAAAATTTTGGAAACATATCAGGCTGAGAAAAATATTGAATACAATTTTAATTTTTTCCAAATGCTACAAGAAGAGGGAACTTGAAAGAATTGAAGAGCTTGGTTACCTAGACCAGTATTTCTCAACTTCAACACCTTTAATGCACGGAGTTCAACTTTTAGAAGTTCTGGGAGGGGAATTTTAGGAGTTGAAGTCTACATATCTTAAAATTGCTGAGGTTAAGAAATAATGGCCTTGAGTAAGTGATACCGAAATTGCTTCTTTGTTGTCAGTCTGCCTAAGATTAAAAAAAAAATCTTGCCTCAAAAAGATGACACATTTCTTGCCTTAAAAGGATGGCACAGTATAGTAAGGGGAAATTAACCATTAAGGACATGAACATTAAAAAAAAATTAAAGTTGGCAGTAAAAGATAACAAATTACATTCACATACACTGGAAAAAGCAAGCAAGAGTAGTGAAGTAAGAAGAGAGAATTTTTGCCTGCCATTCTCTCTTTGTTCTATCATGTTATGATAAAGCCCAGATTGCAAACTAAAGATGTTGGACAAGGACGGTGGGAGTTGTATCCTAATGTTTCTGGGGATAACCAGATTGGAGAAGCTCAAGTTGGAAAACCTAATATCTGTTTAAACAGCCTTTCCTCTGTAATTGCACCCTCCTACCTCAATTAATCTCACTCTGGGAAAAGCTTAATATTTATATTAGAGATTTTTTTAGGAGAGATTTCATATCAAAAGAACAAAGGGATTCCTTGTTCCAATAATGGTGGGGTTGCTTATTTTGACTATTTGCTTTTCTCCATGTGATAAAAGGAACAAAAGGGGAAGCAATTGGCACGAAGAAGCCAACTGCTTATCCCATCCAACTTTCTCCATGATCTAAAATTTAAGAATGACATATACTAAAAGCTATACCCAAGAACTTTCATCTGCTACACAGCTGGGTGCCAATATACTTGAGAAGTTAGGAAACACATAGCTTCCAAAGATATAATGGGAAGAATATCTTTGCTCTATTTCAGGGTTGCCTCAGACATGAGTAAACTGGAGGACAATTAGGGTTAGGGTTAGGGTTAGTATAGTAAGGGGAAATTAAGCATTAAGGACATGAACATTAAAAAAAATTAAAGTTGGCAGTAAAAGATAACAAATTACATTCACATACACTGGAAAAAGCAAGCAAGAATAGTGAAGTAAGAAGAGAGAATTTTTGCCTACCATTCTCTCTTTGTTCTATCATGTTATGATAAAGCCCAGATTGCTGCTATTGTAAGCAGCAAAAACCACCTTGGCCAATTTGGTGTCCTTGAGTTGTCCTGGATTACAATGCCTCATACACATTTGAGGCAGACCAGTTTATGAAAGTCTGATTGAAATGAACTGGGAATGGTTTCCTTTGGTGATGCAGTTGGACAACTGGAGTTGAAAAACTATTGATGGCCAGTAGGATAAAAAGTAGGCCTTCCTTTCCCTGACTGTTGAGGGATGTGAATATTGCAATCTTCCAAGATACTTTCTTAAAAAAGATTATTTTGCGTTCATAAAAAAGGGGGAAGAGCGCATACAGGAGAAACCTAAACTTGCAAGTTATATCCATCCTTGAAAATATGTGAGTTCTGAGCAGGTCCCTAATCATTGGTTAGGATCTACTTGATAATAAAAAAAACCTGAAGCTTTTGGGAGGCTACTCCTTTTATAGAAGAAAGTAACTGGAAACAATCTCATAAAAACACATATTTTTGAAAGTAAAAAAATGGGATGTGGAATTCTGGGACACAAATTCTACTTTGATCCTCAAGCCATGCTTCATTGTCTTCATCAACAGTTCATAATGGAGTGGGAGAAATGACAACATCCCAACAAGCCATAATTTATGATTCTTTGGATTTGGAGATGAATATATTTGCAAGGCAAACTAAACATTCTTGTGCAGGCTGATTCTATAAATCAAATCTAGCTAAAACATGATGTTATTGCCACTTATGTTAATTTAATGGTACTAACATGCTATTTTATGATGTAGTTACCGCAGTACTAGTCCCCTGTAATATTTTTAACAATAAAATCCAGCAGCAGACTTCAAGTTTTACACAAAACACTGAGAAAATATACCTTTGTTTGACATTTTGCAACATTTAGGCTTTTACAATAGTAAACATTCCTGACAAATCATTTTAAAAACCAAAAGGCACTTTATAAACCCAGAATTGCAAAGTATTTGCCATGCTTCAGTAAGAAAAAGACTGCATTAAAGCAGAAGAAAACTAAATAAAACTTTCCATTCACATGTAAGGCAATCCGGCAATATACTGGTCCTTAGGTAGATTTGTTTTGCAGTATCAAGAATGGGCTTTACTGAGGAATTGCATTGAAACTATTTTTTTATTTTAGAGATTATGCTACTGGTTACTTGCACACCTCTCTGCTACAATTTTGCCAGGTAGAGCTAAAAGAAAGTTAATGAAGTCCTCCCCACTTCCATAAAAATAAACTAGTCAGTGTACTCCAAATCTTCAGGTTATCATTTACACCTGCCTGGCCGTATTCTTTGCAAGCAGCATGTTGTTTTACAACCAGAAGTTGTGGTTATTTTTTGCCCACAAAAGGTTTTACTTCACTACAGGGTCTAGTCCCTGGGGCCACTTTCATTTCTGCCCTCCTACCACAATCTTTACATCCCAATATCACACAAACATACCAACTCGGGCAATAAATGGTCCCAACAGGCCATTTTCCTTTCTCTCAAATTTGTTGGAACGCTGAGCCCATCTGTATGCTTTAACTAAGGCAGAACGTTGCTTTATTTATCTGGAAAACTGAATGGCTCCCTCCACCAGCTGTATTTAGAGAAAATTTGGAAGCATAACTTCCTATTGGACAAGGAAATCCCAGCAGTTCTGGTCAGTTGGCGAGTAATGCTGTCTCACTCTTGCCAAATGTCCGTGTTTTCCTGCTCTTGTTCTTAAGACAAGGACAACTTTGCAGAATTAGCTTGGGAGAGACTCCATCAGTGTTCCACAGGAACAGAGATGTTTCTCACATGAATAAATACGATAGATGTTCAGTTTAATTCCAAAACAGATGTTATGCAGGCCATCTGTTTGAGCATTACATACAGGCTTTGTCCTTTTAAAATACTTCTGAAAGTGGCTCATTTCCAAATAGTAACAGCACATAATCAAGCTAAGGTTTATGTATTGCTGGTCTATCAATATTCTGCCTCAGTGGACCAACCCATGAACTGTGCTTTCTGCCTATCAGCATCCCTTGTGCCTTTGAAGTTGTTATTCACAGGTCACGCTACAATGCATTTGCCCTGAGTGTCAGACTTGGATGCACACTTTCTCCTTTCTATAGGAGAAAGGAGGGAAGGAACACTGCGTGATCTGGGTTATAGTGCATATTTTAACCTGACTTCTCCACAATCACCCAATTTGATCCAGCAAAAATTAGGAAGCTTCTCTTAGCAACCTAACATGAATGGTTTTTGCATGAAAATAGTTGCGATCAAACTGTTTCACTCACATTTTTACCCCATAGTGCAGTGAGCCCAGTGTGTTAATTGGGCTGATGGCCCTCTTGTATAAAGCAAGCACCGTGGTTTCAAGGTTTTGGCTTGCAGATACACTTTGGGGCAAAGAGGCCTGCATTATTTAAATCTCCATGCCAGCAGAACAGAATGCAAAGCTGTTTGTTTTGAGGTTTCTAGCTCCTCTTCTTGGAAGATTATAGACAAGAAGGAACAATTTTGACAAGATTCTGGGAAAATAAATCAAAGTATGTAAATTCAAGCCACTTTAGCAGCATTTTCCAATCCTTCCATCTGTAACCACAGCAGTGAATGTTCATTCAGTGATCTAATTTTTAAATTAAATTGGGAAAAGAACAGGAAGAAAGGCAAATGACTTACCACTGCAGAACACCTCACAATTTGGAAACAATAATGTCCCCAAATTGTCACCCTCATTATTTAAAGTGGAGAGAATGCCCATTAAATATATAGGCCTGTATCCACTAGGAATCCTTCTTAGGTTAGCTTCCTGACATAAAAGAGAGCTTTTTGGAAAGAAAAAAAAGGATGCTTCAATACAACTTTCATTCTTTTTTGTGACACTTGCATGGGAGACCTTCCAAGGGGATTGAGCACCTAAGTCTCCAACCATTCCCTGAAAATTCATATATTTACAATTTCTATTTATGGTTTATAAAGTTTTTAAAAATGAAAAAAAATATACAGCAAAATTTGAGGTTAAAATTCTCATTTGTCCTGCCAATTGCAAGATCTCAGGATGACAAAACAGGTGTCCTTCTTCCAAGTTGATTGCATAAAATCATTTATAAAATGCTGAAAAGTTGAATTGTCACTGGCTGGGTATTCCAAGTCTTCTATTGCATTTTGGCCACACTAGCTTTTTGGTGATCCAATATCCACTGTGATTTTTGTATATAATTGAGATTTATCAGTTTTTATTACGGTGTAAGTCAGAGAGTTTAGGCCATCAGATTTCATTGTTTCCTTTGTATGAGCAATTTTGTTAAACCTGTAAAGATAAAGTAGACTTACAGTTGGTAAATAACAATTTGTGATTAGTATTGCCACAGGCCTTCTGCTAATGTTGGTTAATTGATTTGCATGAAACTGTACTTTGTATTTCACTTCCCTCTTAGATATATATTTTTGCTAACTGTTTCTCAGAAGAAGAATATAAAAAGTTCTGTACTCAAAGGTTACAAAATGTGGCAAAGTGGCAAAAAGACTGTGCTCATAGAACAGAATTACTGGTTTATAGCATACATTTGATGGTGGCGCAGTGGTTAAGTTCTGTCTACAGCCTGGAGTTCAATCCTGATGGGCTCAAGGTTGATTCAGTCTCCCATCCTTCAGAGATCAGTAAAATGAGGATTCAGTTTGTAAACTGCCCAGAGAGTGCTCTAAGGTACTATGGAGAGGTATATAAGTCTAAGTGCTATGCTATATTTTTATTTAATAATTTGTATCCTGCCTTTATTATTTTTACAAATAACTCAAGAGTGGAAATGTATCCAATATATTTTCCTCCTACTATTTTCCCCACAACAACCCTATGAGGTATTTATTTTTATTCGTCAATTGCTTACAAGATAATAGCTCTAAGTAAAAACATAGTTATGAATACATGGGTACATATAAGAAAAATATATATATATATATAAAAGAAACAATAGGACAGGGACGGTAGGCCTGTTGGTGCGCTTATGCATGCCCCCTACAGACCTCTTAGGAAAGGGGTAAGATCAATAGTAGACAGTCTAAGGTTAAAGTTTTTGGGGTTTGGGGAAGAAACCACAGAGTCAGGTAGGGTATTCCAGACATTGACCACTCTGTTGCTGAAGTTGTATTTCCTGCAATCAAGTTTGGTGCAATTAACCTTGAGTTTGCATCTATTGTTTGCGCTAGTGTTGTTATGGTTGAAGCTGAAGTATTCATTGACAGGTAGGACATTGCAATGTATGATTTTATATACTACACTTAGATCGGACCAAAGACAGCGTAGTTCTAGATTTTCTAGGTCAAGAATTTCGAGTCTGGTGGCATAAGGTATTCTGCAACGAGTAGAGGAGTGGAGAACTCTTCTTGTGAAATATTTCTGGACTTTCTCAACTGTGTTAAAATCAGATACGTAACGTGAGTTCCAGACTGATGAGCTGTATTCGAGTGTTGGTCTAGCAAATGTTTTGTATGCTCTAGTTATTAGTGTAATATTACCAGAGAAAAGGCTATGTAAGATAAGGTTAACAACTCTTAATGCCTTTTTGGTTATGTAGTTACAGTGGACTCTAGCACTTAGGTCATTTGAGATGAGTACTCCAAGATCCTTGACAGAGTTTGGATCCTCAACAAGGTCTTGATTATTCAGCCTGTATTTTATTTTCTGATTTTTTTTGCCAATATGTAGGACAGAGCATTTATTTGTTGAGATTTTCCATTTGACCACTCTGATACATAGTCAACGTCTTTTTGAAGGGTAGCAGTATTGTCTGTAGTGTTGAATAGCTTTACATCATCAGCAAAAAGAACGCAGTTGCTCTTGATATGATCATAGAGGTCATTTATGTAGAATATGAAAAGAGTTGGTCCTAGAACATTGCCTTGGGGGACACTGTTGACAGGTACAGAATTTGATAGGATGCTCCCAATTTTGACCATTTGTTGTCTGTTTGACAGGAATGCTTCTATCCAGTTATGCAGGTGTCCAGAGATACCGTAAGATTTTAGTTTTAAAAGTAGTTTGTCATGTACCACTGAATTAAAGGCTTTACAGAAGTCTATGTAGATTGCGTCTATTGCTTTGCCCTGATTTAGTTGTGTAGTTCATATGTTTTTGCAGTGTAAAGAGTTGCAGATTACAGGATAGTTTTTTTCTGAAACCAAAGTGTTTATTAGAGAGTAGGTTGTTTGTCTCTAAGTGGAGGATAATGGATTGATTAATAATTGATTCCATGACTTTACAGGTGACGCAGCATAAAGAGATTTGTCTGTAACTTTCAACTAGGCTGGGGTCTCCCTTTTTGAAGATGGGGATGACCGTGGCTTGGGACCATAGTTTTGGCAAGGAGCTGGTCCTGAAAGATTTTTCAAAGATTATGCCTAGAGGTTCGGCTATGGCACTGGGTAATTTTTTAAAGAATTAGGCACATATTCCATCCGGTCCGATAGAAATGGTTTTAGATTGCGCAGTGCTTTTTCAACAATGTCTTTTATAAAATCGATATGTATTAGATCATTGTAGTTGTCTGTGGTTCGACTAGGAAATACTGGGCATGATCCATTGCTGTTTACAAATACTGAGCCAAAGAATGTGTTAAAGAGGTTGGCTTTAATAGTGTCGTCGTTGCAGTCTTCACCATTAGGTCCTTTCAGGGGTGGGATGGACCTTGAGTCTTTTAGTTTGTTGTTTACAAAATTGTAGAAAGTGTGGGTGGAATTGGTGCATAGAAGGTTTTCTTCTTGTTTAATGTGATAATTAGTCCATTCAGTTTTTATCTGGTGGCATAAATTTTTGTATCGGCTTTTGAAGTTGGCAATGTGACCAGATTTATTTTTCCGCCAAAGTGATTTCTTTTTGGATTGAAGTTTCCTTATTGTTTTGGGTAATTTGTTTTTTCTGGTTTTGGGAGTTGTTAATGGTACATATAGTTTGATGACTTTTTTGACTTCAAGTAAAAATATGTTGTAATGGTCTTCTACAGTATTGCATCCAGAGAATAGAAATTGCCAATCAAGAGATGAGAGATCGTTGTTTATAAGATCATAGTTGCCTTTTTTGAAGTTATAATTGGGGATTCCGTCATTGTGATGATTTCTGTGTGGGCGTATGTTGAGACAAAAGTCAATCATGTTGTGGTCACTGTTGGAAAAGGGTTCTTTAATTTGTATTCTGTAAATTGAATTCAAACTATTGCAGAAGATGAGATCGAGGCAGTTGTTAAGTCTAGTGTGGTTGGTTACTAGTTGTTCTAGTCCCAGATTTGTTACTGCATTGTAGAAGGTTGCATGTATGGGTTCAGTTGTACATTCATTTAGGGTCCAGTTAATATGAGGTAGATTGAAGTCACCAAGAAAGATAAAAATGTGTGGGCAGGATGCTTCCCATGTTAGTAGTGTATTTAGCTTGTTTGCATGTTCGATGTCATAATCAGGGGCTCTATAACATAGTAAGAACTGAAATGTGATATTTAAGGACAGTTCACAGATGATGGTCTCAGGAATAGCAAGCTCCTGGGTAACTTGGATGTTTTTTAGATGTAGGGACTTTTTATAGAAGATAGCAACACCACCTCCTCTACGGATTTCACGATCTGATCAGTAAACATTATAGTCTCTTACTGTGGTAATGGAGTCAGGGAGAGATGCATTGAGCCATGTTTCACAGACAAATATAATGTTGAATTTAGCCGTATTTAGTAAGAGGCGAAATTCAGGTATTTTATTTACAAGGCTTCTTGCATTGAGTAGCTTGCATTTAAGGCCAGTTTTGGTTGGAATAGAGGTAGTTAGGGGCATGCATGCCTAGTTTTGAGTGATGTTGGATTGGATGGGGTGGGGTTGGATGTGGAGTTGTGGGTTGTGTGACTTTCTTTTGATGTTGGGCTGAAAGAGAGCGACTGGCCTAAAGTCACCCAGCTAGTTTTCATGGCTAATGCAGGACTTAAACTCAAAGTCTCCTAGTTTCTAGCTTGCTGCCTTAACCACTAGACCAGGGGTCTGCAACCTTAAACACTGAAAGAGCCATTTGGGCCTGTTTATCACAGAAAAGAAAACACCAAGAGCCAATAATTTAACAACCGGTGTGACTGGGTGGGCGTGGTCAATTCGATGTCATTCACACCCACCCAGTCACCTCCTGTTCTGGAATATGGAGCAAGTCTCCATCCCCCTTCTCAGGCCAGGCAAGGAGTGACGGGGAGGGGCGGGGCCAGCCAGTGGTGGGATCAGCCAACAGGGAGCTGCAGCAGAAGGCCGAAAGAGCTGCATGTGGCTCCAGAGCCACAGGTTGCAGACCCCTGCACCAGACCAAACTGACTTTTTGTTCTATGTAGTAGTCCAATTATGGAAACATGGTTTTGCTTTTGATCCACTTCTGATTATGAAAAATTAGAATTCAGTTGAAACTGACTATGCTGCTGATTATGTGATTATGCTGTTGGACTTGTGCTCAGCAGACTGAGGTTCTAGTCTACTCTTAACCACAGATCTTTTTTCTAACGGCTTTGAACCAGTCCAGACTACTTCAAAGAGTTGTTGGAGGTAATGGGAGGAAAGTTTACTATGTACGTTGCTTTGAATTCCTAAATAGAAGGCAGGATATAAATATAACAAAGAAAATGTTGCTAAGTTTTGTTTTCCAGTTGTGAATACATGACAGAGGCTGTTCAAAACACATCAGAAGGCTTGTATTCCTTGTCTTCTAAAATGGCTTTATTGAACATCATCCCAGGATTTTTTTATAGTCCTAAAAGACACTCCTAGTATTTTAAAGAATTCCTATATATGTATATAAATAAATATAAGACTATTTCATAATCAAATATTTATTTCCAGAGCACAGAAGAAGGTAAATAAAGGCTACTTGGATCTATGTGGGCCGAAGAAGCATGAAGGACCTACCTCTGTGGATTGGGCTCATTTTTATTGTCTCTCATGTGGCGAATCATTCGACATTTTCCAATTGTAGCATCTGGGCGGGAAATCCCCATGCCTTTAAAAACCAATCTGAAAAGGCAAATAAAAGATCAGGTTTCTGTTATGTGAACATCCTTCTCTTTTCTTCTTTTAAGGAGGCATAGTTTAGCAAACTCCTTATCTCATTTGGTTGCTATTATTTATAACAGCACATTCCAGAAATTATGTGGAACTAAAGGGAGAGCTTCAGGCACTAGAGTTGGTCTACTCCTTGGTGAGTGCAGTGGTTAGAATACAGTACTGCAGGCTACTTCTGCTGACTGCCGGCTTACTGCAGTTCGGCAGTTCGATTCTCTTTGGCTCAAGGTTCACTCACCCTTTCATCCTTCTAAAATTGTCCAAAAGACGACCCAGATTGTTGGGGACAATATGCTGACTCTGTAAACCACCAAGAGAGGGCTATAAAGCACTGTGAAGCGATATATAAGTCTAAGTGTTATTGCTATTGCTGTTCCACAGCAGAACACTGCGCCCCTGAGTGGTTTAACAGCTGCCATACTAATAAATTAGATGCCAGATTCAACCATACCATGAGGATTATTAAAACCACTCTGATTTGCTGACTTCTTGTTCTGAGTCATATGAAGGCAAGGTGCAGTAGTGAGAGATAAGAGAAAAATTATGAACAATTCACCTTTGCCAGTGCATGTTGACCTTCCTCATCTATCAAGCTGGAAGATTCAAATCCAGGAAGCCCCCAATGGCCCTTGCACAACAGCTGCCCAACAACTTTAATATCGACTCCCAATGGAAAGCGAAATGGGTCACTGAATGCCCAGACATAGGAAGACATATAAATGACCCCATGAAAAAGTCTTTGAACTATCATGTCAGCAATGGACAATGCTGACTAGGATTTGGACTTCACTTGGCAGGTGCTGGGACTCTCTGTATAAATGGAGAATAGTATTCTCCCCACAATCACGTCAAAGTGTAGATCACATTGTAAACCCGTGATGGCGAACCTATGCCACGCATTCCGGAAGTGGAACACAGAGCCATTTCCCCCGGCAAGCGAGAGCTCGTCTGGAAGAGCCCCACTGCACATGTGCACGCCGCCGCCCAACAGCTGATTGTCGGGCACGCATGCGTGGGGCGGAAGACACACGCGCATGCGCAAAGATGAGCAGTGTGTTCTGAAGTCGTGGGTGCATGCGTAGAGACGTGTGGCACGTGGAGGGATCGCGGGCACATACGCAAATGGATGGCATGTGGGAGTGACCTTGTGCACATGCACAGATGCGTGGTGCGTGGCAAGGGGAATCATGTGTGCATGCGCACACGCGCGGCACGGTGAGGGGATTGTGTGCACAGGCGCAGAGGGTGGGGGGGGCAGCACGCATTGCCTTCTGGGTGCTGGCACGCAAGCGCACAAGCATGCGTGCAATTATCAGCATGGGAACCAAAAAAGGTTTGCCCCCATGGTTGTAAACTGAGGGTGTAGACCAGACCAGTATCTGATTTTGTTTTAATATAAGAAATGCTGCGCTTCAATGGTTAAGTGGCCTAGGAATTTGTATTTGAACATAGATCTTTTTAGTATTTATATTTTACTGTGTTTTAATAATCTAGGCGAAATGTTTATATATTATGCTAGTCCCTGTATGAAGGGGCATATGCTAAATAAATAAATAAACAAACCTTATCTCAGAAATGCATGTGACATCCCTTTAACCAAAGTTAGTCATTAATTCAACCAATGCTTTTTATTTCATTCTACAGAAAAATTATGACCACAAAAGGTACATCAATATCAAGGAACTTCTCCCCTATTAATTAATATGATTTAAGGCTGCAGTAATTAACTGAAGATCTCAAATCAAACAGTTCTATTTTAATCAGGGGTGGGATTCTACAGGTTCACACCTATTCGCTAGAACCGGTTGTTAACATCCTAAGCAGTTCGGAGAACCTGTTGTTAGAAGAAATTACTGGCCTAATCCTGTAAGGAAGGCAGGAAGGAAACATTCTGGTGTTGCCTACAGAAACTGCCTCTCCATTAACCCTTATTACATTCTTGGCAGGACTAGACTTCCTGTCTCAGGAACGTCTCTGGAGTTTTTTACCTCTCCTTTGCTGGTACTTTGCTTGTGTGGAGTGACCATTCAAAGTTACAATGGCACTGAAAAAAGTGACTCATAACCATTTTTCATACCTACGACTGTTGCAGCATGCCCACAGTCATGAGAGGTCAGGCGAGGAGATGCGTGCCTCGATATGAGTGATGTTGAGTTGGCCACACCCAGCCAGTCACATGACCACCAAGCCACACCCACCAACTAAGCCACGCCCACAGAACCGGTTGTTAAAACATTTGAATCCCACCCCTGATTTTAATCCACGTTTTTGTTCAAGGGCAAGGTGCCATACCTAAGGATATAGAAATGATCTGCTTAGATCATGAGTCCCCAAACTTGGCAAGTTTAGGATTTGTGGACTTCAACTCCCAGAATTTTGGGAGTTGAAGTCCACAAGTCTTAAAGTTGCCATGCTTGGAGCCCTCTGAATAAGTGAATAAGTGAATGAATAAGAGGCAGATCTTGTGTTTCTCCTTTGAAGAACAGGAAATGCTGGTGACCCTTTAACTCTAAACTTTATTGTTTTATAAAGGATAATATAGTTTTCTACTTGTAAAGTGAGAAGTAAAATTTGCTAAGTATGTTTCTGAGCTTCCTGAAAGCACATTTTCCTCTCAATTGTGAACAGAATTTATTTAGAATTAGAGAGCAGGACTCCTAGCAAGAGCCCAGAAATGAATTCTTGTAAAAAAACAGAATCTGGTATTTCTCATTCTCTTGACAGTATTCTAGAATAAAAATCCTGCTGACCGCTAAATGCTAAGCATATTTTCCTTCTTTTTTTTTTTGCCAAACTTAACACCTCTTTGACATAAAACACTTCCTGCTCCTCCCAAACACAATGTTCACCTATTAGTATGTGCCAAGGAAATGAGTATTCAAAGGGACTGAGAAGAAACACTATTTGCTTTGTTGTTAATGTCTTGACCCAACGGCAGGCAGACAGCCTCTCACTTGGTATAAATCAAGAGCGCAGTGCTAGAAGGCAAGGAAAGCAGTGACCCTTGAAAAGCATGGAGCAATATCCCTGGATCACCTGCTTTCTAAAACAGCAATAAAAGGAAACATTGCAATGTTTCCCTGGTTCCCTCTGGAAGCAGGCCACTCCATTTGCTGTGTGGCTGACATATAAACGTTTGTTCTCTAAAATTAACACCATTAGAAAGGAGAATGCAAGTATGCATGGTCTGTAAATATTTAACAGTCTATCTAGTCAAAAGGTGTATGAAATTATGCAAGAGGTGATAAAATAATCAAGAGAAGGCCTTGCTATTAAGGCCACCTCCAGGATGGTCCCCTGAAGCTGAATGATGGAAGATTTAAGGCAGATGAAAAGAAAACCTTACATGCTGTGCACAGTTGAACGAAGGAATTTGCTATTTAAAGTGCTACCAACCTAGAAGGTTTGAAAAGTAAATTAATCAATTAATTGCTTTTAATCATGATGTTGCTTATTGCCACCAAAGTAAGAGAAAAATTGTCTCCAAATATCAGCTGCTGCAAAATATGAGCAGAAGGCCCATAATGTCCTTGTGTTAATGGGCCTCTCAAAATGCCAATAGGCCTTTGGTTTGCTTTAGCAGAACTCTTGTGAAATGTTTTATTTCCTTCTAGCACAGTGGTTCCCAAACTTTTTTGGTCCACTGCCCCCTTGGTGCTACAAACTCATCCTTGGTGCCCCGCACCCAGGGGTGGGATTCAAATTTCTGTGGGTGTGGCCTAATTTGAGGGTGTGGTTTGCTGGTCACATGATTGGGTAGGCGTAGCTTGCTGGTCATGTGACTGGGTGGGTGTGGCCAGGTGACTGGCACACCAAATACAAGTGGTCCTCACTTAATGACCGGTTGTTTAGCAAGTGTTCTAATTTATGACTGGCCTCCCCAGAGCTACTTGACCAGTTTTTGGAGTTTGACAGCTTTAGATCAGGGGTCTAAATCCCACGCCTGCCTGTGTGTGAGAGAGACAGGGAGAGAGAGAGGTTGGATCAGATCTCTCCCTCTCTCCCTCCCACCAACGCCAGAAAGCCACTGTCAGCCAAAATTCATATTAGTGGTCTCCGGGATTTAAAATTATGACTTTGGTGGTCCCTGAGGTCCAAAAGTTCGGTGACCCCTGAAACAAAGGGATGAGCCTGAGAGAGGAAAGAGAGAAAGAAAAGAAAGAGAAAAAGAGAGAGAGAAAATAGAAATGGGAAAGAAAGAAAAAGGGACAAAGAAAGGGGGGATGGAAGGAAGGGACAGAAAGAAAAAGAAATAAAGAAGGAGGGAGGGAGGGAGGAGAAACATAATGAGATATCTATTCTAGTCCAATCATCTGCTCCAGCAGGGTTAGAAGGGAGTGCCAATGTGGCGGCAAAGATGTTTCAATGTGGAAAAGGGCCTCAGGCTAAACTAGGCCTCATTCAATCTCTCTCTTTCTCTCTCTCCCTAGCTCCCTCCCTCCTTCCCTCCCTCCCTCTCAGACTGGCTTTGCTCTACTTTCCCTGTGGGGACGGCGCTTCGAACATGGATGGATGGAGAGAGAGGGGGGGGGGGCAGGCAAGCAGGCAGGAAGGCAGGCAGGCAAACAGACAGACCTTTTGGATGGATGGATGGACCGACAGAATGCGACAGCGGCGGCACTTTGGGAAAGCGGTGGCAGCGGCTTTTCCCAACGTGCTGCCACATTCGAGGCACCGGTTCTGGAGCATTGCTACAGTCAATGGGTGAACCTGCAGGACCGGCAACTAGAATGCCTCCCTGCCGCCTCTTAGTGTCCCCAAGGGGGCCAGCAGAGGGGGGCTAAGAGGCGGCAGGGGGGCATTCGAGGCGCCCGCAGGCCCTGCAGTTTCACCCATTGACTAGCACTGCTCCGGAGCCGGCATCTCCAATGTGGAAGCGGTGGCACATTACATGCCACCACGGCCACGTCGACGCACCAGCTCCCTGCCGCCTCTTAGTGCCTCCCTGCCAGCCCCCCTGACTCTTAGTGCCCCCCTAAGGCATCCCCCCGCCCCCCAGGGGGCGATACCACCCACTTTGGGAACCACAGTTCTAGCATATACATAGAGCTAGCCACTCTCCAGCATGCTATGAAAAATATTGTCTCTAAGCGACAAAATACACAGATGCTCCACAAAGTCATAAGCTGCTTTCTTATGAACAACTTATCCATAGATTAGGATGGAAAGGGGAGTGAGACATTTCTGTGGGCTAGTTACAACTTGTCTGCACTTGCTTCATTATACCCTAAACAAAAGAAGCCAGAGCTATAAATTAGCTATAGGCAATGAGCTGATTCGTTATATCATTAATATTAAACCTCATTGCAATGACATGGCATGAGCCAACAAGAGAAACGAGATCTTAAACCAAAGTAATGGCAGCACATACATCAACTTTCATTAAAGCAATAAAAAATAAAACTTTCCCCAGTTAATACTTATTTCTTTATCTAAAAACAAAAAACCTCCACTAGAGTTTCATCTAAAGCCAATGTGCCAAGGTGTTTCTTAAAATGTTCCAATCTGAGTTAAAGAAGGCATTTGGATTTGTTCCAGAGCGAACAAGTAGCAAGTTCACAAATGCATCTGGTTTAGAAAAGCGGAACTTCCATTTAATGTAGCACAGATTCTAGATTCAGCATGTCCATTTTAAAATAGACCTGTGATCAGCAAAATACCGGACTTTCACAAAGTTTAAGCCCTTTCAATTTGGATCTCTAGTTCAGTGCCCCCTTATAGGCATCATGACTGTACATCACAACAAGTCACATAAAAACAGTAACTCTGAGACTCATGCATGTCACGTAGAAACTGGAAAGCCCTTGAAACCTGCACAGAAAATACAGGAAAGATACAGGACATCTGTGTGTCAATCAATTGGACTGCAGGATGGGTAGACATTCAATATCTTTATGTTTAGAGTATCTTTCTGAATTCCTTATAGTTGGAATAGTCACTTGAGATTTCAATCTGAAAAATTCACAGGATGTTTACAAAGGACTCGTTATTTTGGTGAGGGGGTTCTGATTGATTTTATTGCACAACCATCTTGGCTTTATATTGTATTGTGTAATCCAACTAAAATATCACAACACAGGTGAGGTGCCGAGAATAAGCAAAGTGCTGAAAAAATATTACTGAGTCATTAAATAGGAGAGCATCCTAATGAAAATAAAATTTTAAAAAACATTATGATATCTTGATTGCAGTATATGGACTTAGACCAGCAGTTATAAATACTAACATAAACAATCATTTTATTTGAAGCAAAAGATAGATTTGTTTAAGAAATGGGTGAGGGTAGAGGATTCTCAGTTGTATCACACCTGCATCTTGATGAAAAGAGAACACAAGGCAGGGAGATCATTTTAAAAGATAAATACTCATTTCACTAACAGGTAAGAAACTGACACAGGGACAGGTATGTAAACCTCTTGCCACTTATTGTAGTCTCAACAAGGCTCCTAGATGATACAATACACTATCAGGGTGAGAGAAATAGATGCACTTAATAGGAGAGATGTGGGCTAGTATTTGAAAAATAAATGTATCTTCAACAATCCCCTTCTAGATTGGTACTCAGAAATGATAATGGACAATGATAGGGGAAGCACCACACCAAAAAAGCACAGCTTAATTAAATCAAGCTTTATTATACATGGATTATATAGGCATTCTCAACTTTAGTTTCTAAACAAATTAGTAGCCTCCAGAGATGATAATCTGAACTAAATTGATAGTGGCTCTTTTGTCCACATTTGGGCTGTGGATGGCTTGAAGGCCCTGAAATTCCTTAGGCCACTATAGCCATGTTTGTCAAGATAAACTCTTGACATGCAAATATTTCTTAAAGACCAATTCTGGATTTGCATTCTTGTACCCATAAGGCTACATACCAGAGCAACATAGGAAGAAACTGTAAATCAACAAATGGCACACAGAGAAATTACTGTACCAGTAAGGCACAATGCTCAAAACTAAACAACCAGCCCCAAATTCAGCCCCAGCCCAAAATTCAACATTAACTAAAAAGATGAGGCATCTTACCTGTTATAAATGTCATCATCTTCACCACCCCAGCCCCAATAATTATTGGGAAACCCATTTATTTTTTGGAATTGCTCCTTACTTAAAGCAGACACACCTCCAAAATACTGATTGTAAGGTAAGCTGGAAGAGACAAAGATAAATTGTTCATTTAAAATCACGTGATCACAGAGAAGCTTGGATTATATCTCTAGTCACAATTCTAGATAGAACTGATTAGAAAAATTAATGTTGCATCAGACTCCTGTAAAGTTGTCTGTGCCAATATATAAGCCTGTGTTTTCTGAAATCTGAGTTCAGAATTCATTAAAACCATCTTTCAAGTTGGAAGGAGCCATAACTCCTTTTTTAAAAGACTGGAAACCTTTTATGGACATTTTGATGAAAATGGAAAAAATGAGCTCTATGGTTCATTTGTATAGGTTTATATAGGAAGAATAATTATGTCATTCGAGAGGATGGAAACAGTATTAGCTATGTTTGTAACTGCTGCAAAGATCGTAAATTGCTTCTTTAAATATTTCTTCTTTCTTTTTTCTGGATTTACAGTATATTGTTGTTTCCTTTTTTGTTTTTATTTCCTATCTTTATATATCTTTTTTGCTTTTCTATATGTTTTTTAAATTTTTCTGTAGTTTTAATTTTGTAAAAATAATCTTCATTAAATTTATATTTTTATTATGCTACATATATACACATACATATTTATACACATCTCTGTGTAAATTTTACACACACACATATATGTATTTGTATATGTATACACATACTGTTATTCAAGCTTAACTGAGCTGTCAGCAGCATCTAGGTAACCTTGTCTGAGCTGGGAGGGCAAGCTTAGAAGGTAAAGTAGGGACTGGTTAGAACTTAGATGGGAATATAAGGTTGGAACCTGGACTGGACAGTTAAAGAGTCTCATTAGAACAGATGCCACATTTAGTTGTGAAGGTGACACAAGCTTTAACAAGCCTTAAAAAGAATCACATTCAAGATCCCCCTAAATATTTGGGCCCCACAGAGAACATGCAACAGAAAACTGGCCCTCCTTCCAATAGTATAATGCAAGTGTAGATGAGGTCATATTCTCATCTCCAGATCCCCATGACTAGAGGTTATTTATTATATTTATTTGCCACCAACTCCCAGTAATTCACTCATATTGGTATATGTTTTATTCTAAATGTAAACAACCAACTTCTTACCGAAATCCAAATTTATCCATAGATACAGAGAGGTGCCTGGGCTGGTCGTAACACTTGTAGATATTCCTGTCATCCATCGGGATTAGGTCAACATCACTAAATACAAAGCAGTCATAATCATATTCTTTCAAAGCTTCTGTGAAGCCTACATTCAGAAGCTTTGCACGATTAAATGTTTCTTCTCCATCCTAATGTAAGAAAAGGAAGAATTGTTATGAGCCTTCAAAAGACTGGTTAATACTTCCTATTTGTTACCACCCAGGGCCTTCATCAGAGGCAACATATACAACACCCACCACATACTCACATAAGCCTACTATTTGCCAGTTTTCTGTCCAGTTTGGCTTATATTTAAGACCAACCACAAAGTTTACACGAAATAAATGTGCTCCTTTGGCCTTTCACTGAACTTCCTTTCAAACCATGGGAAGAAGGAAAGCAGACACAGCACAGAATTTCACTTTGCTCTGCGTCAGCCTTCCCAAATCTGGAGTTTTCTCAGTGCTGCTGCTGAGATGGCCTTCCAGATTCCAGTTCATGATGCTGGGGGATGCTGCTCATTTTCACGTTAAGATTGTGTACAGTCTCGGGTAAAGACCTGTCTCTTCCACCCATTCAGTTACCTGAATGTTGTCAATACATATACAGTAGTTCAGATGTTGTCCAATGAGGAACAATGCCTGCAAGCCTCATTTAAAGAGGGAGGAAAGGAAAATCAGCTTTCCAATAAAAAATTATTTAGATCATATTTTAATGTTTATGTTTACTTTAGTAAAAGAACCTGGCATCATACAAACAGCTAGCTCATATTTATTATAGTGGGAAGCAAAACAAAAGATTCTCTATACATCAATTGTGTTTGTTCCCAATTTCTTTTTCCATTCTTCCTCCTCTATCGTTGGTTTTGTTAACCAACAAAGAAACCCAATCATCAGGTTTTCTTTTAAGGATTTAGGGTATTATTGTCCTGCTTGTTCCACAGAACCATTCTTTGGCCATACTTGGGAGGGTGTGATAAGAAGCAGAGTAGAGCCAGAACAGGATTTGGCAATCTTCAGTAGAAAAAAAGAGTACTAAAGTACAAGTAGAAATTTTCGAGATACTTATTAATAACTCCACACCCAGATTAGTCTCCAGCACAACTAATAGAGATATCTGACAAAACTCTTTGCTTTGTTCTTGTAGTTGTTTTCACTGATTGATTGTGCCATTAAAACAGTGTCAACTCTTAGCAAGTGCGTATTTTTTTCTCCATGAGATTACTAAAAATAAAATGTACATTTTGGGAGTTTCTAAATGACAATCCAGTTCTACATTTGTTGAACTTGAAATGTAATGGAAATGTTTATGACCTCAGCAAAAATTACACAGCCAAACACAGCAATGAAAATACCCTTTAAGTGAAATGACCATCCTTTCCTTCCAATTAACTCTCTTCAAAGAAACTAGTTAGCCATATGATCGTGTCACTGTTTATTGTGGATCAGTAAATAAGCAAAATTCTAAGAGTGAGGCAGAATTAGGATGCCACTTTCACAAGAACCTCTTAAATATGAATTTCGAAGCAGCAGAGTTATTAGAGGTATGTTTTGTAAATGGAGACATGTTTCCATTTCTGTTTCTGTAGATTCGGCAAAGACAAACCATAACAACATCCCAGAGTGGATAAAATGTTGAACTGGAAAATCAGTTACATAGTGGAAGAATTATTTATTTCCAACGCAAATTATTTAAGATGGATACCATAGAGGTCTTTAAAATGGATTGAGAGAGTTGTTATAGTTTCGAGTGACAAGTTATAGCTATTCTTGTTATATTTCCCTATACAAAGTCACTGCAGCAAAACACATGCAGTTAGTTCTAGCCATTATCTCTGGTAAATCAACTATTATTTTTTAAAAAACCAGATTTGTGTGTGGATTACCAGTTTACAACTTTATGTCAAGCAGAGGGCTAATCAATACCAAATATACAACTGCATATTACTTTTTTTTAAAAAGACAACTCATAATAGCATTCAAGTTTAGTTAATATATTTTAGCTTGAAAACGCCCTATTGAAAGAGAGGATTCTCATTTAGCTTTTTTTTCTTCTCCAGAAAAAGGTTAGAATTACTTTAATTCTTATTTTAGCCTTAGTACAATAGCCCTGCAAAACAGAAAAGCTGTTATGTTAGAAGGGTGCATATACCTATTATAAAAATTGGCTAAATTGTGGGAAAAGGCTGATTATCTATCTGTTTATACGGTATTTCTAAAGTATTGTGGGATAAATCTTATTCTACACTGAAAACTGAGAGACTGCTTAATCTTCCTCTCCTAAATGGTGAGCTAATAGCTGCTAAAACAAGTGTTAACTAAATGACGCAGCTGACATCTATAGAGATTCTCAATCATCCAGGTCATGGTTATCCCAAAGGTGCTTTTCCAAAAGGCAACTGGACTTTATTGGGGGATTCTTATCCAAGCAGCTTCTTCAGCAGAATCATAAGCTGCATCCCAACAGGATGTCTCTTGCAATGAATTTATTCAGCATACATTGGAGACACACTGCCAAAGCAGTAGCAGCCTGGTATAGAAATAAAGCAATATGAAAGCATCCCATTATTGAAAGCAGCAGCCTGCGCAAGAGACTGCAAGGGGAAAATTCAACACAGTTGTAGAGCCCTTTCTGTATTGTACCATCTCTAAATGGTGTTGCAAAATGAAAATATGCATTTCTTTGGAAACTGTCACATGGTCTTTGCATTTTCTAGTTCAATCAACAGAAATGAAACTGTCTCCTAGAATAGGATAGGATAGGATAGGATAGGATAGGATAAAATAGAATAGAATAGAATAGAATTCTTTTATTGGCCAAGTTTGATTGGACATGCAAGGAATTTGTCTCGGTGTAAATGCTCTCAGTATCATACATAAAAGGTAAATTCGTCAAGAGTCAAGAATCATAAGGTACAACATTTAATGATAGTCATAGGGTACAGTAAGCAATCAAATCATACTAGGAAACAGTCAATATAAATTGTAAAGATACAAGCTACGAAGTTACAGTCATACATCAAGTGGGAGGGAATGGGTGATAAGGAGTGATGAGAAGATTAATAGTAATAGTAGTGCAGTCTTTGTAAGTAGTTGGACAGTATTGAGGGAATTATTTGTTTAGCAGAATGATGGCACTTGGGGAAAATCTGTCCTTGTGTCTAGTTGTTCTGGTGTGCAGTGCTCTATAGCGTCATTTTGAGGGTAGGAGTTGAAACAGTTTATGTCTGGGATGTGAGGAGTCTCTAAATATTTTCACAGCCCTCTTTTTGACTCATGCAGTATACAGGTCCTAGATGGAAGGCAGGTTGGTAGTAATTGTTTTTTCTTCAGTCCTAATTATCCTCTGAAGTCTGTGTCTGTCTTGTTGGGTTGCAGAACCAAACCAGACAGTTATAGAGGTGCAGATGACAAGACTCAATCATTCTTCTGTAGAATTGAATCAGCAGCTCCTTGGACAGTTTGAGTTTTCTGAGTTGGCGCAGAAAGAATATTCTTTGTTGTGCTTTTTTGACGATGTTTTTGATGTTAGGTGTCCCATTTTAGGTCTTGTGATATGATAGAACCTAGAAATTTGAAGGTCTCTACTGTTGGTACTGTGTTGTCTAGTATTGCAAGAGGTGGTAGTATAGGAGGGTTTCTTCTAAAGTCTACCACCATTTCTATGGCTTTGAGTGTGTTCAGTTCCAGATTGTTCCGGTTACACCATGAGGCAAGTTGTATAACTTCCTGTCTGTATGCAGATTCATCATTTTCTCGAATGACACCAATTACTGTTGTATCATCTGCAAACTTCAGTATTTAACAGATGGATCGGTTGAGATGCAGTCATTGGTATATAGGGAGAAGAGAAGTGGAGATAGCACACAGCCAGGGAGGGGGGGCTGTGCTAATTGTACAGGTATCAGAAGTAGAGATGAGGGAAGAATTTTCTTTGGCAGCTTTGACAGAACAAGACACTTGACAGATTCTAGCACTGGCAGCTTCAACTTTTCCAAAAAAAGTGTCAGTGGAGCAAGTCATGGCCAAAAGAATCTGACCTGGAGTAGATGACCTTCTGGCTTTCTCACAGTTTAGCTAAGCAAACAAGAAGATAGGCTGGATGGTCTCAGGTCAAATCTTCTCAACCACAAAATCATTCCACAGAAGCCACCGTTTCAGTCTTAGCTGACGTATCAGATCCAAGCTAATATACACGAACCACTTTGCACAATACATCTCAAATCCCTCATTATAATTTCTTCTCATTACTCCTGGCTCTGTCTCAACATTTCCTTTTTAGGAAAATGTAAATACAACCAGCCAAGTTTGCCAAGAGAATGGCATGTTTTCTTGAATGGCTGATCTCCTCTTTAAATTAATTATGTTAGCTTCAGCTTCCTCTCAGGGGAATAAACAAAGGCAAAAAAAAATGCAGGAAGGAACCACAAACCAAACTACATTTTGACAAAGATAATGATCTAAAAAATATCTCAAATAACGTCTTCAGCTTCATGCTCACATTTATGAAAAAATATCCATTCAACTAGCATTCACTTTCTCTGCCTTCCATGTTCGAATATGGAGACTTAAACTCTGAATTTCTGTCTCATTTATTCAAATCCAACCAACACAATGGTGATATTAAATGCCTCTCAAGCTTGAGAAGCTTGAAGAGTGAAGACATTTATAGAATTATTATACTGTCTGTCTAGAAGTTACCAAAATATCGACAAAAAAGGCCTTACTTCATCTTACTTTCTTAATTAGAAAACTTCCCATTCATTTAGTTAGCTGCTTAGACAACTGGATTAGTCTTCTCACGTGTTATTCTTCTCATTTTCAGCAAAGTTTCAAAGCCTGCAGCAGAATCCACAGCTGATTTACATAGAAGCATTTAATGAGGATAACTTTCTACGTCTTCCGATTGACAACAATCTTATCCAATTACTACATTGGAGGATGTGAAACCAGCAATCCACCTAGGCTAACATGTAATTTCATTTCCCTTCAGGAAACATTGGCATTTGTGAAATGAACTATTGGTTGAAGCTTGACAAAAAGCTTGACTAACAACAATATATCAAACCAGTGCGAGCAAAACAATAATGCACTTTATTGTGTAATTTGGTTCTGAACAATTAGGACAGGAAATTAGGACATATTAATACCTCCAATAAAGAATAACTGGAAAATGGATATGGGACAACAACACCCTCAAGATTAAATTCTTGCCAATCCGGAAAAAAAATATTGCAAAGTTATTTGATACTTCACATCCCCACTGGTAACCTAATGCATAAAATCTTATTTTGCAAAGCACTGAAAATTGGAGAATGTCATTTGAGCAATTTAATCAAATAATAGGTTGCTTAGTACTTAAATTGGTAAATAGGGTAGATTTGTAGGATTTTTACAGTGTATATTGGATCATAGTTTCCACTTTAAAAAATAGCATGAAATATATTCATTAAAAGGTCAAGAAATTGCTTCCCATCTACCGGTGTGTGCTCATATCTACAGCAAATACCTCCTACATCCTCTACTTTCAGTCACCAAAGCATAGGAAGCAAATCAGGAAACTAAAACCAGCTAGTGCAGGGGTGTCAAACTCACGTTGTCACGTTGTCGTCATGTGACATATCGTAACTTTTTTTCCCCTTTGCTAAACCTGGGTGAGCATGGTCAGCACATGACGCATTCGGTCTGCAGGCTACAAGTCTGACACCCCTGCACTAGTGCAAAAATGTGATTGGAAATAAAGGAACAGTGATAGATGACTTTAAGGCTCCTATTCTGGCCTTCTCCTTAGAAGAGAACAAATATTCCAATATCTGAGTCAAAATTTATACTTACATCATTTTCTACTTGATGTAGAGACAAAAAAAGAATAACACCCCAGTATCCCTTTCATAAAACACATGCTTGCTTTGGGTTGCAAGATCAAATGCATTTGGATTCTGGCTCAGTTGAAGTAAGATAATATGTATTGCATCCATTTTAGCCCAGGATATCCGTTTGCAAAGGATACAAATGTACCAGCTTTTTAAGACAAATTGAAAATCACAGAATCATTGGGCTGGAGAAGTTGGGTTGGAGATCTTCTGGTCCACCTCCTTAACCATGGGACAAACCCCTAATCTTCAAGGAATTACAGTATTTCCTTATTTGCCACATAATTTATTGGCCCCGCATAATTGTGGAACATTTTTGCATTGAAAAAGTTTCAGGTATACAGCATCAGTGCATGAAGAAGTCTATCCTGCAAGTTTGAGCAAAAAACACTGATTCAACTCAAAGAAGGCAAGAAGGAAGAGGCTGCTAGACTATAACTGACCTGGAGGAAAAACACCTATTTTATCCCTCCAATCCCATCCTATAACTTATTCTCACAAATTGCAGCTAACTAATTCCCATGTTGATCCACATTGCAGGTAAAAGTGGGGCCTGAATTGTTACTAGAATGTGTATGTATTATCTTTCGTATCTATGCATCGGTTGAAAACACAAGAAGTGTCATTGTTGCAGAAGAATCAAGTCAAACTAAAACTTGGGAGTTTAAATATCTGCTAAGTATCTAAAATAGCCAAAGTTGTGATTGGAACCAAAGATGGACCTGAGGAGCAAGCACAGCCCTTCCTTGACACACCATTTTACCATTATTTCTTATCTTCATAACAAAGAAGGCTTAGGAATCTCACTTGGAAGAGAGGAAGAATGGAGAAGGGGTAAGAAGTGGTAAATAGAGGGGAAGGTTTCTATCTCTTTGCTCTGCCTACTCTGTCTTCCTTCCAACTTGCATCCCCTCCTCTAATTCAGCAGTCTGGCAGACTCCCATATCCTGGTCTACTACTTCATGTCTCATTTGGCTATCAGTCAAGGAAAGTAAGGAAACGTGGAACCCAGGAAGAAAACTATTCATTAGGAAGCAACATGCAGAAGGGGCCCTAACATAGCAGGAACTGGCAGTCTAAAATCAGAACGTAACAAGGGTGACAGGAAAATAGCAGCTCTGGAGCATGTAGTTTCAAAAAGGAAGGACTTCCTGTTGCATTTTAGACAAACTGATGTCCAGCAGTATCAATTACACAATCCATTTGCAATATCATCCATTAATCTTGTAGTAAAAGCCATCTGTTTACAGCTTTCAAAGACACAGGAAGGGGGGATGGGAAGACAGAAAAATTAGTTTGCAATCCTGTATTAGTTTGCAGCACAAGCTGGGAGATTTTTTTTCTTCCAGAATGTTCTATTCAACGATTATGCCAATTCTTCCAAAATCCACCATATTTTCCACTTTGGCTTATAAAATTGTGATCCAAGCATCATTTCTTACCCCACGTAAGTTAAGGAAAGGATGCTTCCCCACCACTCCTCAGCTTTCTCTCTTTGCCAAAAATAGAATACATAGCAATCACTCTATAAAATCCTTAAAATAACAAACAGAGTGGCAAGATATAAACATAGCAGCAAGTAATTGGAATTTGGTCTCAGGGGATAAATATATATATATATTTGTTTGGATAAAGGATCTACATGTTGTCTAAGTAAATGATCCACAATGAAATATATTCAATGCTTCTTTCTCTCAGAGAATGGGGATTTTTTTTCATATTCTTAGGCTGCAATGACACTGCCATAGATGAAACTCCACTGAACTGGGAGACTTGCATATGAATATATATTTAAAGATTCATACAGGATTGTCCTTTTCCTTCTTTTCACATTGGTACTCAGGAATCTCAGATTATTCTCAATCTGCAGCAGTTCTGAAGAAAAGCTGTTCCAATAGTCCACCACTCTTGATTTTTTCAAGCTATTGTCAGACGGAAAGCACAAGATTGTCAAGAACTATTGTCCTGACACAACTTGAGGACACCCTTTGCTCCTTCCCCATGGTGCTTGTCAAAGAAGAGGCTACAAACTAATTACCGGCCAGTTTGACATGCCAGCTGGACTTCTGCCTGAAGCAGCAGCTGTAAGTTTCTGTCAGGTCTGCAGAAACAAGCCCTGCTGTCTCCATGAAGTGAGCCAATCTCACACAAAGCTCTCCTAAGTTGCAACAAGTCAAACAGCTGGCATTCATTAACAATCTGGCACAAATCTTACCTCAAAGCTACAAACAACCCAAATTGGCCCTATGAGCTTAGAGGCTCAGATCAGGCTTTGGATTGAGGCTGTTCTCTTGGTCGAACTCTTAAGTTAGAAGCTTCCCACCCTGCTTGGTCTTGCAGTGGAATTCGTGTTTCTTTCAAGTGTTATTGTATTAGGAAGTGGTAACAGACGCAGGTTTCCTTGACTAAGGAGAGTAGTTGACTAAGGAGAGTAGTTGCGCTACTTCCATATTGATAACTTCTTCGCTGTGCTCTAAGAAACTCAACAACTTACAGCATTGCAGCCAAGATTATCTAATGCAAGGGTGTCCAACTTTGGCAACTTTAAAACTTGGGAACTTCAGCTCCAAGAATTCCCCAGCCAACAGCCTTAAAAGTTACCAAGGTTCGATGCTCCAGTTTCCATGAATGGACCAACAGAAATGGAGCTATTCCATAAGGTAACCTGTGCTTTATTAATGATTTCCCCACCGTGTGCAGCACAGATAGTAGAAAGGACACTCCCTACCTCTCCATTTGTGATGATGTTCAACCCGGGCTCTGCCCAGATCTTGCTAAAGCGATGCAAAACGATTCTAGGCAAACATGCCAGAGTTTGTTTGTTTTTTGAAATCTTGAGAAAGAGCTGCCCTGAAAAAAAGCTGAAGCATTTTATGATGCATTTACTGTTCACAAAGCAAAAATCAGGACCAAAGTACAGATTCCTCAAGTAGGATGCAGAGGAGCTAGAGAGAAGTCATATACCTAGCAAAGATGGGTGAAAATACATTCCAGTTCAAGAAAATGGAGGTCGACACGCCTCTCCCCACCTTGCTCAAAGAATCCAACCCCTGCCTTCTTACAGATTCTCACTTTTCTTTACCCTCATTTCAGGCTGGGTTTCCACGTAACACATTTCAGATGTTGCCAAAGTCAGTGCAAGGGATTTATGGGCAGTTTGCTTTGTACTGAAAGGTAAGAGGTGGGACGTTACCATCGAGGCAGGAGGAGGAGCAGCACTTCTTCCCTCTCTTATTTTTTTCCTATGAGATGCAGAACACAGAAGGACGCAGGTGTAGTAAGAACCATTCACACAGAAATTCTTGGTGCTTCAGTGATTGCTTTGCTATAGGGCAGGTTTAATGAGAAAAAGGGAAGATTTCCCCCCTAGAAAGAAAGGGGGGAAAAGATGAAGGAAGAATAGATGCAAAGGAAAGACAGACAAGGAGGAGAAAAAAAGAGAAAAGCAATTGTCAAGAAAGTAAAGAAAGACTTTTTTTTTAAAAAAAAAACCGTAGATATACAATTCTTGCAAAACCCCACACCGTCCAGATGATTTAAAGATCATGGCCAACAGTGTTTGTTGCATATTTAACTGTTGAACATGTTTTTTTTAAAAAACCCTCTCAAAACATCCTGCCATAATAAAGTTAATCAAGCTGAATACTTCCGTTGACAAAATTAGTTATTGGCACTCAATCATTTTTATGTGGCCTTTGAGTAGCAGGAAGCAACAGTACACCTGAGACCCATGTCTACTCAGCCCAGTTTCTCCTATCTGGGCCTTCTGGATGCGTTAAACTCCAACACACAAACATTTTAATTAAGCAATGAATGTAGGCTTTTGTTGTCAAAAACATGTGAAAATGATCAGATTGAGGTTGGCCGGGCTACTTCCAGCCATTAAAATGTTGCAATTAAATGACCATATCCCATCCTAGGCTTCAAAAGAAAACAAGGACAGTTTAAGTAGTCAACCCCAACTAAGTACAATGGTTGCCCTCTGATTAAGCCATTAGTAGAAACTTTTAGCAAAATCTGCTCAGATATAAAATCTGAGCCACAGCATATATAGGAAAAGGATTATAACTCCCTAGGCAAAGAGAGAGAGAGAATTCATGAAGTTTTCCTAACACGTCAGGTATCAAAACCAATCCCATCACTATGAAGATATAGATATTATGATGCCAGCAAGCAATGTTAAATAGGCTAGTCTGGTCCTGAAAGAAAAAGGATTATTCCCACCAATTGTTTTGTAAGCCAACTTAGAAAATATGCTTGACCTTTTTGCATATAACAGAGGAGAAATTTAACCTGGGCTCTAGATTGATCATAAAAATTCAGAACATTTTAACTGAAATCACACCTAAACCAGGGTGTTTAACTGATGCAGTCTCTACCCACACACAGAATGTAGAACTACTAGTTCTTCCTTGAGAATCAGGTATTACTAAGCAAATCACGCAGCTGTGAATAGTCTATGAAACTGGCAAAACTTCACAGCCTATGAAACTGGCACATGAGAATCACATCCTGAAGGCTCATAAAACAAGAAAAAACCCTAGAACTGACACCTTTATGCAAATACATTAAAATTCTCAACAACTTCTCCTTAGAAGAGAACAAATATTCCATGACTTATGGTTCACATCATGGGAGGATACGTCACTTGTGGATTGTTTTAGTGGTGTAAACACACTCATTATTTATCAGAAGAATTGGCCATGACTTTCTTAATGCTTTTCTTACTGTTTGTAGCCATGTGCTCTGATACTGATATTTTGTTAATACAAGAAAGGTAGCTATAATAGAAGCCATATGGATGTCATAAGACATAAACTAAAAATAATATGATGAGGTCTGGCATTAGCTTCTTTGGTGGCCAGGGCTAACAGTGAGAGCAGAAAACTATGAAATCTACACCCTGCAATTCACTAATCTAAACTCCTAGATCCACCAGATATTGAGTCTGGGTATCTTTTTAAAGAAGAATTCAACTTCCTTTGTCCATGTCAGAGTATTGTTCCTTAGCTTCCTTCCTCACCTGCCCAAATTACCTACAGGCCTTTTACCCTCATAACCTGAGGATAGCACCCTTTTCCTATGCAACCACCAATGTGTCCTAAAAGAAAGAAGTCAAAAGTGTCTGTGTGGGGTGTGTGTGTGTGTGTGTGTGTGTGTGTGTAATTGTCATTCTTTGAATATCACAAAGATAAAAATATATTCTCTCTGGCAGGTGAACCTAGGCATCTCAATAGGACTAACAATACAGAAAGAAGGAAATTCACCCAAACTATTCTAAGAACTGATGTCTGAGAATAAAGATATAACACAAAAAAACCTTCATTAATCAAAAACATTGTGAGATACTTAGTATTGCTACATAAATCTATGGATTTTTATAGAATTCTGTAACTTTATTATTTCTACTCAGGCAAAATATAACAGGCCCCCATGATTATTTTAATTGCATAAGAATAAGTTAACTCACTATGGGAGAGTTATTCGTTATAGTTCTGTATAGGTTAACAAGATGACAGGTCAATTTACTGTATTAAATATTCAACAACAGAAATCACTGTAACACCATCTCTTTATGGTTTTATTATTGGAGGTTCAAATGTAGATCTACAAGGACCTCTCTGAATGATTTGGCCTGATTTTGAGATCATTGGCAGCGATTCTGGAATTGGGCAGACATAAAAGATTGGGGTTTTTTTGTAATCTACTTTGAGGATCTTATAGAAGCCTTGGCTTATAGTATTGTAATGGTTTTCTATTGTAATTGGTTTGTTTTTAAAGGCTTTCGTAAGTCAGGAGTGCAGGGCATACAGTTTAGAATTTTTTTAAAAAAATTAAAACAACAGTTACTGATTTTGTTACAGCATGCAAAGGAAGGATCTTTCAAAAGATTAAGCTTCCTATTTCAAAAAAACATACCCAAAAGAAACCAACACCACACACATATCTCTTTCATATGTGCACCAATCTCTTCAGAACTGCAACTCTTACCTGATTAATCACATAGACACCATAATCAAGCTGCTGCCTTTGCAGGATTGGATGCAGGTAAAACAACCAGTATTTCAAGTGTTCATCTCGATTTCTGAAAGGGATAATAATTGCCACTTTCTGAAGTGCTTTGCAGTCCTTAGGTGTATAGCGGCCTCCTTCCCTGAGTTCTGGATTTTCCTTCTCCACATTCTTCAGATTCACAATTTGTGAAAACTCCACATGAAGTGGACCAACTGGGAAGAGGGAAAAAAAACACAGGATCAGATCAAAAGAGATTGTGGGTGGCAGGTGACATTTCTTTGAGAATTATTGCAAGACTTTTAAAAGAATCTAAAAACTATGGTAGATGCCAAGGTTCATTCTAGCTATATTTATGAAGGCATTATATGTAAAACTTGAAACGTATCTCAAAATCTCATTTTGGGTTTCTAAGTGTTGCATCTCTGGAATTTTTTACGATAGGAGGGTAGTATCTAAGCAAAGAGCTTAACATTATTCTCATAGGTACCTGTTATGACTCCCCTTCGAAATTCAAACGAACAAAACAGAAAGCAGCCGTTTCACAATTAAATCAAACGGAAAGAAGTCTTACAAGATAACGGCTGGCAGAAACCACAGCATAAATCTTTACTCTGTCCGGCAAACCTGTCCTGACAATAAATCCTCAGCCTCAGAGCTCTTTGCTATAACGTCTTCACTCAAATAGTTATTTTGTTCCTGGCGAAATGTACCAGCCCAGCTGTGTCCTTTTATACTCATTAAGGCAACGTGCTAATTTACTGACTTGCCCTTCTCATTCACTCCAGCTGATTTTGCCTTTTCAACCGTCTTCTATTTTTTACATTTAACCACAAATTTTCCAAGTTCTCATCTCCACTAGAAGACTCTCTCAAAACTTCCCTGTCAGCCATTCCCGGCTGTTGATCAGATAAGGAACCAGAGGAGGTCAAAGGTCCTGACAATTCTAATACATCAGGTCTGTCGTCCTTTGTCACGTCCATCTCCTCATCCTGGTTATCAGTCCAATCAGTAAGCCAGGCCGGCTCATATTGTTCTCCCATGACCTCTTCACTTGAACTCATATCAATCACAGGAGCTGAATCCAAGTCCGGAGCCACAACAGGTACCCCCCCCCCCCAGTCAAAAGTAAAGACACAATCTTTCTCATTTCTTATATCATTTTAGTTTAAAACTCTAGTTCATTGGCCCCCTCCTTCTGTTGCACTTGGTCTGGTGCTTGCATCCTACACCAGAGGTCTTCAAACTTGATAGGTTTAAGACTTGTGGACTTCAACTCCCAGAATTCCTTCTCCAGTCATGTTAGCTCAGGAATTCTGGGAGTTGAAGTCCGCAAGTCTTAAACTTGCCAAGTTTGAAGACCCTTGTCCTAGACTTTGGGCACATCAAGTTTCCCTCAGCCATTGCTGATTCTGGACTTCCCTCCTCGTGCACTTTATTGAGCAGGGTAGGGAACTGGATCTAGACCAGTAACTAGAGCATATTCCCTATACTGCTGGTTAGAATGATGATGGAGAGGGCGGGGGAGGTTGATATACTAGATTAAAGAAACGGTCTTAAGGTTGCATGTGCTCATTTCCATTGCTCTTCCGAATACTGTAGTGAAACTGAGCACAGCATCAGCAATACATAAGAGACCCATTTTGCAGATTGGCCCTAACCCTGGCATACTCTTCACAGTTTTGACTTAAAACTTACTTTACTTATAAGTTTGTGTGCCACCTATTCCAAATATTCTTAGTTCCCAGATCTTTCAGAGGTCTTGCTATATTTCTAAGCTTGGTGAGAGCATCTTGGCACACCATGGAAACTACATAAAGCTTTTTGTTCTTTCTTTCAATGAAACTTGGTCATATCTGTACAGTGGTCATTACAAGGCTTTAGGAAGATTTGGTTATGAGGCATTGCTTTATTATCATTATCATCATCGTCGTCATCAAGTTTGCACTCAAGACAAACTAATAGAGGCATCGAACACAGAAGGTTTATTTTTCAAATGTAACATGTGTCTTAAAAGATATTTGCATGTTACAATCTCAATGTTCAAAAATGTTACAATCTCAATGTTTCTGGTAAGAGATTTGTAATATAATATCCATTACAGGTGGAGTCCTTAATCATAGTTAAGATATTACATCTACACCAGCCTGTAGGTACTATAAGCATAAATCAGATTTGTTACATCTGAATTACATCTTCAGATGATCTACTATAAAACTTTTCTAAACTCTTTTTATCACTTTAGGGGTTCTTTTTTATTGTATCACCACAATGACTATTTAGGACAAGCTAGTATTTATAATCATATCTGTAGTGGTATAACAGGGAATCTATATGGAACATTCCTGGATGAGATACTGTCTGGGAACTCCACATTGCCTTGTTGTTTTATCTCAGAATTAAAATCAAAGCTGTGAAAGTAACATAAATAAAATTCAACTTGGCAGACAGTGATGAATTTGCCTAATTGTAATCCACAAACCTCAATCCAGCAATAAATACATTGCCATTCAGAAGTGGAAATTTATTACAGTCATTCTTAAATCACCTTGTTAACTGCCATGGGAGGTCCTCCCCCACTTTTAACGAAAAACTTTCAGAACTAACCACAGGCAAAACAAACCCTGTTTGGGGTTTGGCTCACCCGCTGAAACTATGCCCTTCCAAATGCTTCCACATCAAAACTTACAGAGCAAATGGAATCACTAACACTGCAGCTGACAAGCCATTTGCCTGGTTTCTGCACACTCTCTAACACAAACACACATGTACAATCCCATCCTCTGTCCACATTAGATTAGCAGCTCAGAATAACTGGAACAAGATCATGTAGCAAAAGGCTCCAGGAAGTCTGAGAAAGGGCAACATTTATTCTTCTTAAGAAAAATGAGACCTGATGGTAAAAGACGGAGATTTAAACATGTATCTGCCCCGATCTGATTAAAATAAGGGGTAGGAAAGACACGGCCGCAGTTAATTCTAGCTTTGGCAACATTATGACTGGTTTACTGCAATCTGTACTGGGCAAAACTGCATTTAGATATATTACTGTCTCTTGATTTTCAGATGATGTGTCACATGAAACCAGCAAAATTAAATTAAATAGATTCCCACAAGCTCAAAGCAAGGTTACAGGAAGATTACCTACCCATGTGCATACCCATACTTTTGCATGGTTCTTTGCTTTTCCTATGCCTCCTTCTAATCAGCTTCAGATTGTGCCAGATTCTTGTGTGGGATATGAGCTGCTCATTCAAGCAAACACCACAAAGCAGATACTTAGTAGGGCGGCCCAATCAAAGAAAGCAATACTTACTGTATCACCTCTGCCTTAGTCACTGCCTTGTCATCAAGAACTGCACACAGTATAGAAACTGTGATTCATAGAGATTGCTTCAAACTCTAGCAACATTCTTATTTGTCTTCTACAAATATTATTCTCCAAATGGTTGAGACTACAATTCCTATAATCTCCAGCCCAGCCTCCACCCAATTTTTCTCAGGTTTGGGAATAACTAAGTGAAAGTCAGATTCTAGCCAATTTGAGCAGCCTTATCAGCAAAGGGCTGTGTAAAATTGACTATGGTGACCAGACCAAGTATTGTATCTAGCTGTTGGTTCCCTCCCGCCCCCCCAATTCAACTGTGTCAATCCTCAGAGTCTACCTGGACAAGTCTCTCCAGTTTTCTTAGCAAGGCTTTTCAGAAGTGATTTACCATTGACTCCTTCCTAAGAATGAGAAAAAATGACTGACCAAAGGTCACCCATCTGGCCTTGTGTCCAAGGAAGAACTAGAATTCATGCTCTCTCTCTCTCCTTCCCTCCCTCCCTCCCTCTTTACAACTCAAAGTTGATCTAGGGTAATCTGACACAAACTCCTACTACCACTGAAAGAGAAGTCAAGAATCTGCTTCTTCAACCTCAAGCTGTCATACGGCTGATTCTCCTAATTCATTACACCCTTCTCTCCCCATCTTTAGAAACTTGGATCTTCAAGTATAATAGCAGATTCCCTGTCACATTCTGCTCAATTTCTATTACAGAGTAATGCTGTAAAAACAAATCCAGGCAACTACCACCCTATAAACTTACTATGCATACTTTCACATTATATGCTAAGCATTTTTATACACTTACTGATGAGATAGTCCAACAATTTTTTTTTAGCGATGAAGCAAACCAGTTTTAGAACGGTTTTTCCTTTTGCTGATCAATGTATCACTTTGCATTACCACTGTACCCAGTATGCTCCTAGAGGTGCTCTTCATCCTATTTTCACAGATCTGAAAGCAGCATTTGATTTGATCCTTCATATGAGAGGTTGTGGAAAAAGCTAGCAGTTTCCTTTAACTTTCATTGGCTCCTACAATTACTTATGAGGTACTTATTGAGATCCTGAGGACACAAACAAATCTCTAATGCAAATGACCAGCTGTTACAAGGAATACAAATCCTTCCATTCCCACTATCCAGTCAGAGCTGAGAAAGCTTCTTGGATAAGAAGCAAAGCATCTTCAAAGAAAAAGAAAAAAGTCCAGTTGCCTCTTGAAAAAGCACCTTCGGGGTGGCCCATGAATTCCCAGTCGATTTGAACATCACAGAGTAATAATTGGTTTTATAAGTCTAATGATTCCCAAAAAGAATGAAACTGGTCATGTACTGCTTCTTGGTCATTATGTGGTCAATGTGTTTTTTAATTAAAAATGACTTTGAGCCAAGAACAAAATTTGCTTTAATCAATTCTACTTTAATATACTTGCTACGTTATTAGTCTCTCTAATCAACGGCTGAGGAATTAAAATGTGCACTACAAGATTTATATCATGGAGCTCTAGCAATCAACGTGGAACAAAATAACTAGGAACTTCCGTGTGTGATTATTCTTCCCTTATTCATAGTTACTACCCCAATTTGCTGCAGGAAATGAATAACTCTTCAGTTTTTAAATTAAACTTGCTAGTCTTACATATCCCAACCACTCATGGCAAAGGTATCAAAAATTTTAAATGTGAAAAGAACAGATGCAAAACTGAAGACTCCAACAACTTTCAAATCTGAAGTAAAAATGTCTGAATCACTTTTATATACTCTTAGTGTCCTCTTACTCTTAGCCAAGTAAAATATTATCTGAAGTTGTTCTAACAAAAGTGTGCTCCAAGTTCTCATAAGTACTCCTGTACTTGGCTAGAAAATGGCTAGGATTTTTTTTCCTCCCTTAAGTTCACCCTACAGACTTCACTTTTGCTACAAAACGATCACATCAGTGTGATTAAGCAAGTCATTTTCCAGAACAGAGACTACTTGATCCCCATTAAAAGGTTATGTTACTCAAATGTGTTTATTCCAAAATAACTTACCAAAAAACCCCACCTGGAATAATTCTAAAGAGTGAACTTTTGCCAAATAGAGAAAACAGGAAATGAAAAATAGCTTTGAATAATTCAAGATAGTTGCTTAATTTTTCTGGTAGTGTTGTCACTCTTCTACTAGTGTTTGTCACTCTTCTAATGTTGATCGCTGCTTCTGTTCAATTTATCATAAAAGTTACTCAGCCTGCTTGATTAAGGGTAATAGAATAGATTCCAACCTCATTTTCCTCGTAATAAAAGAACATTTTCTCCTACAGTCCTCTTCCCTCCACCAAATAATCTCTCTTCCTGTTTTGCATTTCCAAACGAAGAAGTGTAAATACTACCCAAGCAATATTTCGTCAGATAAATGCTGACACCCATGCAAAGCTTTTTTCTGCTTTTTTGTCTTGTGACACATGCAGTTCCTCCAGAAAATCAAGCGAATAAGCATGTAATATAGTTCTGTCTAGATGAGTTGGGCTACAGTTCCCATCAGTCACAGTCACTGAGGCTAATGGACAGGAATGATGTTGGTGGGCTATAATTCAAAAAATCAAAAGGATGAAAGACATGAGCAACATTTTCATCTAAAACAGCTAAACAACTGAAATTATTTTTTTTTCCAAACATTCTAAACTTTTATTTCTTACCACATTTTTATTTTTATGGTATTCATTACTAGATGTCATCTAAGACCAATGATATATAAACATAACAGAAAGGCAGGCAGACAATCCACCTTGGCAAATTCTGAAGCCATGACCCACATTTTCCAAGAAAGTCATATTTTAATGGAAAATTCCTGGTGGGTTTACAAAATAGGAATGAAGATGGTACAAAATGCAATCCGAAGGCTCACTCACCATCATGGCTCATTAAGTGAAGATATGATTGTCTGAATTCTTCCACAGAAATTGCTAGTTACAACAGGTTTTAGTTCCGGGACCTCAATTTTCAAAATTATTATCACAGATAAGAATTCAAAGACCTGAAGTCTTTGAATTCCATCAGATGTTTTCTCAAGTATAAATGTTCTAGTGAACTTGAATTACAAACTGTTAGTATATAGAATCCAGCATAACAATAGTAAGAGAAAGGTTTACACAGCACAACCTTCCACAAACTGGCATCTTCTGGATATGTTGGGGAAAGGCTGAGGGAAGCCGCCTATTTTATATCCCAGTTAGGGAATGACCAGACTCTATTTCTAATATTTTGGGATGGGTAAAGTAGTTTTTCCTTATCCACTTTATCCACATTATGTGAGTTTTGTACACCTTAATCATATCTCCTATCATTCACCTTCTTTCAATGCTAAAGAGCCCAAATATCACATTTTTTAGGGAAGCTGATTCACAGCCCCTTGTTCATCTGACTTGCCCTTGGCTAAGACTTCTCTGGCTTTATGTCACAGGATTAGGATCCATTTTTCTACTTGTTTCTTTTTTATACTATTTGCCCAAGAAGAGTCTTAACCTGACAGTATAATGTAATTTATGAAATGTATATGTTGCCCCTCTTACGATAAGGCAACTTAATACAAACAAGAGATATCACTTTACAAGTAGCTGCTGGAGCAGTGTTTTTCAAACTTGGCAACTTTAAGCTGCATGGATTTCAACTCCCAGAATTGTCCAAGCAGCAGGTGAAGATCCACATTTCTTAAAGTTGCCAAGTTTGAAAAAAAACACTCTGCTCAAGCAAACTAGCATTTTCCTCATATGTGATTTAAAAAAAAGATTTTAAAAGCTAGAGAAACATAAATAAAAGGCAAACATGGCAAGGGAAGTAATGATAAATAAAATAAAGGCAAGCATTCAGAGTTTATTTAACTAATCCAATACCACCACCCCACCTGTTGCAGGAATCCACTATGGCAGCAGCCATCCCAACAGATAATCACTAAGCTTATACAGAAATATCTCCAGCAAAGTGTCCACAATCTCCTGAAGAAGAAGTCTCCTATTCCTTTGTAGAGCAGTTCTTATCATTTAGACATTTTCCTCATGTACAACTGAAATAGACATCCATGTCTTAGTTGTGGAACAATTTGGAACAAGTCTGCCTTGTCTTCTACTTTTTAAATAGCTATAATCTCCTTGCAGTCTTCTCCTGTCCAAGTTAAACAGAACTGGCACCTCTAACCACTTCTCATATTTTTCTTTTTCCTTCCAGATCCTTTATCATCTTGACTGCTCTCCTCTGGTCAGATTCCAGCTTGCAAAGTGTTTCCTAAAACTGAACGCAATACTATAGACATGGTCTGTTGAACACAGAATTGTTCCCTTTCTAAATCTTTGTGCTGCCTGCAAATTTAGTAATATTTTCCAAGCCCTTTTCCAAGTCACTGATAAATATTTTGGACAGTCCACAGCCTAGGGCAGAGCCTGTAGTATGTCACCTCTCACTTCCTTCCAGATTGATTTGGAGGCACTGATAAGCACTCTTTGGGTATGACAGTATAACCAGTTCTGTATCCATCTAACAGTAGCACAATCCAGGCTATATTTTGCCCTCTTCGCTACGAGGCTCTCATAGGTCGCTTCATTAAATGCTTTATTCAGGGATATCATGGGTGAAATAATGACCATTGTGTAAAAAATGGAGACTGAGTTAGTTCAGCATGACTTGACATGCTACTCCCTCTTTTTTTCAGCTGTTCTGCTTAGGTCCATTGGAAGACAATTCTCCTTAGGAGCAGGGAGATCAAAGCAAAACAGGAACTGATGATCTCTGCTGTCTCCCCATCACTTGTGACCTTGCTGCCAACTTGTCTTTGTCTTACTAATAACATTGCCAAGCCAGTCCTTCTTTTTTTGGGTGATGTTAGGACTATGCAGGAAGACTGATTAAATAGAATGCTTCTGAAGAAAAAATATTCCATGTATGACTATGCTTCTATTTCACTTTCAATAAAACCTTGAAACCCAAGTTGGTTGGGTCCAAGGCCCCCGGGCCCCAGCTCATTCGGATGGACTAGAACTGATCCCATTGTCTCTATTTTAACCTTCTTGAAAGAGAAGCAGTCAATAAGAATTTTTAGGGATTCTGAAGTCTTGGTGAAGTTGGACATCCAACATATATATATGCCTGAGATGTTGAAATCCTGCATTGTTTTTAGGCCTCTCCTCCCCGAAATCTGGTCCAACAAGCTTTATCCAGATTTTTGATGTGGCTTGGTAGACAACAGCACAATGCCACAAAAGAACCTGGATTCTCATTTTTAAATCTTTTTTTTAATTCTTAACAAGATGTTCTACCTGCAGATGTATGTTCAAATTCCTGAGTCTCTACAGGTGCATATGCACTTATTTCATACCGAATTCCTATTCCTTATGCTCTTTCATCAAGTCTATTACTTTTGAATAAATTATACCTATCAATCTTAGTATTTCACTACCAGGTTTCATTCCACCAGGTTTTAGTAATATCTTTAATTCATATTCATCTTCCTGCATTAAAATGGCTAATTTTTCCAATATTACATATTGACTTTTGGCATTGACTTTTGGTGTGCTAAAATACAATCAGCTGGAAGGTATAAAGACAGGAAATTTAAAAGATTGCAATTTGGCAGTTCAAATCTCACCAGGCTCAAGGTTGACTCGGCCCTCCATCCTTCGGAGGTGGGCAAAATGAGGACCCAGATTGTTGGGGAAAATATGCTGACTCTGTAAACTGCTTAGAGAGGCTGTAAAGCACTATAAAGCGATATATAAGCCCAAGTGCTATTGCTATTGCTAAAAAGCAGGCACGTTAATTTATTTAGGAGGCATTCTGATGTCCTCAAAAGATACATATTCAGCAGCTTCTATAGTTCCTGCTTAAAAATATGCTGCCATTTGGAATCAAATGCTCACGGCTTCATTACCAACCAGAATTCTCTGTTGCTTTCCAAGATCTGAAGCCAAGAGTTTAAAAAAAAACATATGGTGGAAACTTGAGAAACATACTGTAGTGAAAGTTGGTAAAGTGTTGTCAAATTGTTGCCAAGAAACATTTGAGGGATTTATTCCTGTAGTCATCTGACTTGATAGACTACAACATTCTATGTATACATGGATATCTGGTTGGAAGCTGAGCTCTTTGCATACTACATATTTGTCACAGATTATCTCTCTTCCAAAATCCTCTAGTAGCATAATTTTGTGCAACACACAAAATAATTGTTGCCATCTTAATAAACATTTGCTGCTAAAACATCACAAGTCCAACTCAAGAAGGCAGCTATATCAATGAATATGTTTGCTGCAAAGGAAGGCAAAAATACATACAAACTACTTTTGAAAAATTTAAAATAAAAAGTGAGAATGACAGAGATTTCCAAGTGCAATTTTCAAGATGCTGGCTACCACCCTAAAGCCTTTCATGGCATAGGATTGCTATATGAAGAACTGCCAATTTCCAATTTCTTTATCATACCCGGTATGATCAGACAGCATGGGTACCTCTGGATCCTATCAATTAATCAGCGTCATCCCACAGGATCCAGGAAGTGCTCCTAACTTGCTCTAGCATTGACCCTAGGTAACAACCTCCCTGCATAGATTCATCATGGGGGTTTAGAAAATTGTTAAAAATGTCGTTATCTCCTTCCCAGTGACAGTGTTTCAGTGCTTTGAAAAATCAGACATAGTGAAGTATGATGGGTCTCCATATTGAAGCTTCACTGCTCAGCATTTCCACAGGTCACTCAGCTGACCAAGGAAGCCTGTCAGAAAGGCAGGTGATTCAAGGTATGGAGACAATTGTCTCCTTGGTCTCTAGGCATTTAAACCAGCGACAGTTTGCTTTATTTGTGTTCTAATTCCTTTTGATAACAGCAAAACTATATGTAGACCTTACACAATAGCAAAAGAAGAAAAGCATTTAAGAAATAACTAACCACATTTGTAGATGCCTTAACTAACATTGCTAAATCTTTTCAATGTGTTAATATTTTAAAAAATGGTAATTCAATTGCTTCACAAATATAGTGTTAAACTTACAAAAACAAGTTTGCTAACCATTAATCCTGCTAATAAGTAACAACACAATTCTATCTGTGTCTATTCAAAGTAAACCTCTGAAGGATTAATGCAACTCTAATTTCAGAATAAAGCTTTGCTAGACTCAGTGGGATGTACTTTTAGTAAACAGGTACGTGGTTGTGTGGTAAGACTCCAATGTTTATGCTTTTTCCTGAGAACTGAGATCAATTTCTGTGTGGATATCAAGACAATATGCAAAGTGAAGTTTCTTGTTCTAAATAATTCTTAATATTTTTCTGATCAATTTATCAATTTTTGACCCATCAAGTGCTCAATCTTACCAAAGTATATTGCCATACAATCTGAATAACAGATTCAGACTCTGATTCTAAATACTATAATTTGACCATGTTATATTTGCCTCACTTATAACAAACAGCTGGATTGGGTTGTTTAAGCAAACATAGTACTGAAACTTTTGACATATATAAACTTTAAAATCAGAGCTTCCAATTAGCACAAACCATATTCGGCTTTAAAACTTGCTTACAGCAGACTTCCCAGTCCCCTTGATAAGTTTAAATTCTGACTTCTCTAAAATTTCCATCATCAACTAACATATATGTAGATCAGATTCATGAAAGTTTCATTATAGTATCTGTCTGTCTTTCTCTCAGAGAGAGAGAGAGAGAGAAGAGAAGAGAAGAGAAGAGAAGAGAAGAGAAGAGAAGAGAAGAGAAGAGAAGAGAAGAGAAGAGAACCATAGCTGTAACAAAGTATTAGTCAAAGGACTTTTTTTTACAAAATAACTAATTTCCTATAATCCTATTCCTATCTTGGGAAGAGAAATTTCAGGCATTCATTGTAACATTTGTTCTACGTGGGGAAAAGGAACTGCTAATTATGGTCTTGTTTATTAGAGTAAATGGATTACAGATGGGTGAGTGGGGAAGAAGCAGGATTTTTTTTATAGAACAAGATCAAACTCAAAGACTGGACTACTAAGAGAGAGTGGACTATCATCAAGCTCAACAGAATCCCAATATATGGGTAGCTTTGGTGGCCTCCAGATAGCTGGACTTCAACATCAACCTGCATTTGCTTTGCTGAGAATGACGAAACTTGAAATTCACACACCAAGAGGGCACATGGTGAGGTAAGACTGTACTTGTACAGAGAAAGAAAATGGAAGGGATGGAATAGAGCAGGATCAGGCAACCTGGTCTCCTTCATATACTTTTAATTACATTAGCTACAATGCCTTCCCGTTAATCGCTAATGAGACTCCAAAACATCTGGAGAACAGCAAAAAAAGATAACATTCTAGAAGACAGACCAACAGAATGTCAAGATGTAGTCTAAGTCTCCTTTTTCTGTTCTGAGAAATAGTGATAGAATAACAGAATAATAGTTGGAAGGACCTTGGAAGTCTTCTAATCTAACTTCCTGCTCAAGCAGGAGGCTCTATACCAGGGGTCTCCAACCTTGGCAACTTTAAGCCTGGAGCAAAGCTGGCTGGGGAATTCTGGAAATTGAAGTCCTCCAGGCTTAAAGTTGCCAAGGTTGGAGACCCCTGCCCTGTACCATGTCAGACCAATAGCTGTCCAATCTTTTGTTAAAACCTCCAGTGGTGGACTACCCACAACTTCTGAAGACAAGCCATTCCCCTGATTCTCGCTGTCAGGAAATTTCTCCTTAGTTCTAGGGTTGGAACTCTCTTTGACAAGTTTCCCTTCATTACTTCTTGTCCTGCCTTCAGATTATTTGAAGAATAGGTTGAGTCTCTCTTCTTTGTGGCAGCCTCTTAGATATTGGAAGACTATCATGCCATCCCTAATCTTTCTCTTCAACAAGACTAGACATACCCAACTCATGCAATAATTCTTCTTAAATTGACACTCTAAATGCAACATTCTGTTAAGGATGCAGGTTGAACTGTAATATTGTATATTAATATTGTTAAGTTTTTAGTTATTTACCCAAAATGCCAGAATGAAAAACTAGGGCATAGCTTTGTAAATAAAGCAATGCAGCATAAGCTGCCTGTAAATGAAACACTGCTGTTCCACTGCTCTGGGCATTTAATACTGTATGACATTCAATTCAGAGTGCCTCACAGTTGTGAGATATGCTATCAATATTTCAAAGCAATCAAATGAACAAGTCAGAGCACTTTAGTATGAGATACAAAAGTTCTCTTTGTAAAAGGTTTCGTTTTTCTCTCTGATGAGAGAAAAAGAGGAAAAACTAAGCATATAGCAATGCTTATCTCATTTAAGCAAAAAGAAAAGGGAAATATACTACAGTATACTTGGATATGCTTGAAATATACTTTGAATACTGCATCGAGTTTTTGTCACCACAATATTAAAAAGATGTTACGACTCTGGAAAGAGTGCAGAGAAGAGCCAACAAGGATGATTAGGAAGTTGGAAGCTAAAATATATAAACAGAACGGCTGCAGGAAGAAGATATGTCTAGTCTAGTGAAAAGAAGGACTGGGGCGACATGATGGCAGCGTTCCAATATTTGAAGGGGTGCACAAAGAAGAGGATGTCAACCTATTGCACGTAAAGCGGCAGAAAGCAAGACAAGAAGCAATGGTTGGAAACTAACCAAGGAGAGAAGCAACCTAGAACTCAGGAGAAATTCCCTGTCAGTGAGAACAATAAACCAATGGAACAATTTGCCTTCAGAAATCGTGAATGCTTCATCATTGGAGGCTTTTAAAAAGAACCTGGACAGCTATTTGCCTGAAATGGTATAGGGTCTCCTGCTTGAACAGGGGATTGGGCTAGATGGCCTCCAAGGCCCCTTCCAACTCGGTTATTCCGTGATTTAGTAAAATCATTTATTGGAAGTGGCTTTCATTATCTTACACATACAAAACTGATTTCTACTTCAAAGCTATCCTTGGTTTCAAACTTTTCCCAACCTGGTGCCCTCCAGATGTATCCTCCAAGAGTTTCTCATTTCTTGTTGCAGATATATTCTTTTTTCCCTTCTGATAATCGATTATGAAAAGATGCACAAAACTGCCAAACAAAGCTCAGATATCTGACTTCTTCTGTAATAAAAAATTAAAACCCATTATTTTCTTTACCAAAAAATATATGCTTTTCTCCCCCTCCCTCAGCATGACAGTTTTGAAGCTTATTTCTTAAGGGAGTCACTAACACTCTGTTAAGAGACATGCAGTTCTGGCCTGATGTAATCTCCAATGCAGTTTGCGAAATTTTTTTCACAGTCTCTCACTGTTGTTTAACACCATCTTTCCCAAACTATGTTTTAACTGGGATAAAATATGTTTTAATAAAAAGAAACAGCTAAATGCTTCCATGATGTGGAACAAACCTAGGTTTTAAAGGAATCTCAGAAAGTATGGTTTAATGGGGATTGTACAGAAATTGTTTTATTAATAGAAAATGAAGACAATATTGTAGCTCATACAAATGTTGTGACATTGTTAGACCTCTACAAAACTATAGTTACTTTTAAAACTTGTTTTGGGGGGGTGCATGAAGGGAGGCTCAGCTAATCTCATTGTACACAGGTTCTACTCTGACAATAAAGGTAATAATAATAGAAAGTTAGAGCTTTCTTCCCCAAAATTCCCATTCATAAACTTTTCTTTGAAACTGGGTTCTTTTAAAAAATTGTAAAAACCAAATAGAAGGAAATGAACCTTTAGCTAAAGGGAGTAAGAATCCCCTGGGATAATGGTGCCAAATAATTTTTAAGCATTTTTAAATTTACAATTAATTTTGAATTGCAAATTAAAAAAACATTTCTAATAGTACGATCGAATAAAATGGAAATGAAAAAAAAAATAAAGCTATCAAGAACAAAATGGAGCCAATCCATTATCATGGAGGGCAGGGATCCGCATTGTATCCACAAAGTTGGCAAGCCCGACCTACGGATTCACCAGAGCTGAGGCAAAACCACTCCAAAAGAACAGGGGCAAGAGCCCTCATCTGACCCAACCTGATACTTTAGATCAATTTGGACACACTTGCCAAAGAAAGCTGCCCTTAGGTAAGACCCAGAGGGTCCAGTTGCAACTCATATCCAGCAGAGCAAATCAACCTTAGCTGGGGAGTTGGGGGGAAAGTTCCTCCACCTTCAGCAACGTGGCATACGTGATTCATCATCATTTGCGAGAAAGGCAGGACAGAATTTTTTCCATCAGGCTAATCTACTACTCTAAACAAAGTTAACTCTGGAAGATAGGAGAAATTAACTGAGCAGGAAGAGGATGAAACAGGAAAAACAGGTTCTGTCCACATCATTTATATATGCGCTGTTGGCTCAGAATTCACCCCCTCATCCTCTTTATCCCTGAGCTCAGAGAGATTTCCTCCTGAATAACTGGGCATAATAAAGAGTTCAGCAGCTACTCGGAAATAAGCTCCGTTTCGACTTTAGGGAGCGCTGCTCTCGGCAAAATAGACATCGGAGCAAGGAGGAATGGACCAAGTCGAGTCGGGCAGTTCTCCTTCTCACGAAGTCTGCCAGTCCGCAAAGCGAACTTTTAGCTTGAAGGCGGGAAGGCAACGCGCTCCGGGCCGTGCGAGAAACTTCTCTGCTCCGCGCTCGGCCGCGGCGCTTCCCCAGCGGAATGGGGCTCGAGCGGCAAGGAAGACCCCGAAGGACAGAGCGAGCGAGCGGCTTTTCGAGAGGAGGAAGGCAGGCAGGGCCCGAAAGAGACAGGAACAGGAAAGGGTGGAGGAAGAAAAGTGGGGACTGAAGCAACGAGGCACGACGGGGCAATGGGTTCAAGGAGGAAAACTGTGAGGAAACCGCGGGGTGAAGCGAAAGCCGGGGTGGGAGAGAAGCTGGGCGCGCCAAGGAGAGCCCGCGGCGCTCCGCACTTACGCAGCAAAGGGGAAGGGTCGGGGCAATCCGCGACGGGCTTGGAGATATTGGGCGGGAGGAGGGTCTCCGACTCCCGACGGCCGAAGGTTTGGCTGCGAGGCGGCGGCTCCGGGCTCCGACCGTGACCGACCGTGTTGCCCCTCAGGTAGTAGAAGAGCACAGCCGAGAGGTGGAGGGCACAGAAGACCACAAGCAGGCGGCAAGCCTTCTGCAGCGAAGAGCCGGGCAGCTCCATCCTGAGCGAACTTTACTGCGCCGAGTCGGGCACGCGGGGTCGCCTCATGGCTGCGCCCTGGGAGGAGCAGCAGCAGGCCGGAGCGGCAGCGAAACCGCTGAACAAGCGCTCGGCCCCTCGCCTGCCAACTGTTTGCAACTAACTCGCCCGGGAAGGAGGAAAGTCGTAATGTCAGGCTGAGGCTCCTCCTCCTCCGCCTCCTCCTCTCCAGCTGCTACTGTTTGGGGCCCCTCCTCCCGGGGCGAAGGTTGCACCAAGTCGAGTCCGCTCAACCCCGCCGAGCCTGAGACGAAGGGCGCGTCGTCGACGTTCGTAGCTCCTGCAGCATCAACTGGTGGTTCGCCGGAGCGAAAGAGAGTTTGGTCTACAACCGGGTGGATTAAAAGTTTGTTGTTTCATCAAAGCGAGCCAAAACGTGCTTCATTTGGGAGTTGACCCAACAAGTCATATTAGCTAGGTGTAGATACGCCTGCTTTACGACCACTAGTAGCCCAACAAACCACATTCTGCCTTTATGGATAGTGTAAGCTATTGGAGAAGCCACCATGAACTCGATAGGACTTTCTTCTGAGTAATAAAGGCAGAAGCTCGCTGGGAGAATAGAATAGAAATAGGAATAGAAAATTAGAATAGAAGATTAGATTAGATTAGATTAGATTAGAATAGAATAGAATAGAATAGAATAGAATAGAATAGAATAGAATAGAATAGAACAGAGTTGGAAGGGACTTTGGAGGTCTTCTACTCCAACCCCCTGCCTAGGCAGGAACCCATATACCACTTCAGACAAATGGCTATCCAACATCTTCTTTAAAACTTCCAGTGTTGGAGCATTCACAATTTCTGGAGGCAAGTTGTTCCACTGATTGTTCTAACTCTCAGGAAATTTCTCCTTAGTTCTAAGTTGCTTCTTTTCTCCTTGATTAGTTTCCATCTGTTGCTTCTTGTCCTGCAGTGTTAAGACAGTTTAGTTTCACAACTGCCTTCTGTGTTGAGGCTGTCATATTAAGTCTTGTCCCTGATGGAAAAAATATCTTCATGTAATAAACTCACGCTTTACAGCATGGAACTTTTCAAAATCAGAAGTGGCGCTTATCATATTTTTACAAAAAAATTATCCCGTGTTTTATTATTTTTACAAAAAAATAATTTTATGTATATTTCTGCATCATTCACTAAATGCAGCCTGCCATACCTGTGAAACAGGCCTGTAGAACATGACTGGTATTGTCTTCTGCTCACCCCCTTCCCATCATGAATGTAGCTTTTGTTCTCATTAGTAGGAGGTGGTGTGGGTTGTTTGTTTGCTTGCTTTCAGTTCTGTTGCACAAGCCATTGCATTTCATCCACCTGCAAGGCTTCATTCAATGTAAGGTACATGCCTTGGCTCCTACTAATTGCCCTTTCACTATTGGTAATGCTGTCTTGTCATTGGGTATGATCTATCAAGATTTTACATCTCTTCAGGGAAGTTTTCCACACGATGCCTGAGCTGAGCTTTGCTTTGCAAGCCATATCTCAGGCATTACACAGATTCTTTCTATATCAGAAAAACCTGGTACCCAGTTCACACTGGTCCCCCCAAAACCCAAGCCAGCAGTATACTATCACTAAATAGAATTCTTTACTGGCCAAGTGTGATTGGACACATAAGGATTTTGTCTTTGGTGCATATGCTCTCAGCGTACATAAAAAAAAAACACATCAAGAATCATAAGGTACAATACTTAGTGTTAGTTAGAGGTTACTAATAAGCAATCAAATCATACTAGGAAACAAAACAATATAAATTGTAAAGATACAAGCAACATGGTTATAGTCATAAGTGGGAAGAGATAGGTCCTAGGAAGGATGAGAAGAGTAATAGTAATGCAGTCTTAGTAAATAATTTGACAGTATTGTGGGAATTAGTTGTTAGCAGAGTGATGGCATTCAGGAAAAAACTGTCCTTGTGTCTAGTTGTCCTGGGTACAGTGCCCTATAGTGTCGTTTTGAGGGTAGAAGTTGAAACAATTTATGTCCAGGATATGAAGGATCTGCAGATATTTTCATAGCCCTCTTTTTTACTTGTGCAGTGTATAGGTCCAATTGTTTTTTCTGCAGTTCTAATTACCCATTGAAGTCTGTGTCTGTCTTGTTTGGTTGCAGAGCCGAACCAGACAGTTATAGAGGTGCAGATGACAGACTCAATAATTCCTCTGTAGAACTTTATCAGCAGCTCCTTGGGCAGTTTGAGCTTTTTGAGTTGGTGCAGAAAGAACATTCTTTGTTGTGCTTTTTTTTGATGATGTTAGGTGTCCATTTTAGGTCATGTGATATAGTAGAATCTAGAAATTTGAATGTCTCTACTGTTGATACTGTGTTGTTTAGTATTGTAAGAGGTGGTAGTATGGGAGGGTTTCTTCTAAAGACTACCACTTTGCATGCTATTCTGTTCATCCTTTTATTTTGACAAATATTCGTTCTTGGAACAGACCAATATTTATACATTTTAAAATCTCTGGTTTTCCTTCTTTGGTAAACATTTTACCAAACTCGATTATAGGTAGTCCTTGACTTATGACCAAATTATCTGTTGCTAAGTGAAACATTTGTTAAGTGAATTTTGCCCCATTTTACAACCTTTCTTGCCATAGTTGCTGAGTGGATCACTGCGGTTAAGTTAGCAACACGGTGCTTAAGTGAATCTGGCTTGCCCATTGACTTTGCTTGTAAAAAGGTTGCAGGTCATCAGGTGATCCCAGGACACTGCAACCGTCATAAATATGAATCAGTTGCCAAGCGGCTGAATTTTGATCAAATGACTAAGGGGATGCTACAATGGTTGTACGTGTGAAAAATGGTCACACAAGTCACTTTTTTCAGTTCTGTTCTAAATTTGAACGGTCATTAAGTGACCATCAAGAACTACCTGTACTTGCTTTAGGTTTTTGCCATTTATTGATGCATTCCTTTCATCCATTTGTTCCACTTTCCATGACCAACGGAATCAACTTCTTCCCTAATTCACTTTCAGAGCTATGCTGTTTGTTGTATTATAAAATAATTTCCTGCAAATCATTCATTGTCCCAGTTAACAACACAGTCTCCTTTGGTTACTGATGGAGTTCATTTTGTAGGGTGCCACGATGTCTGACTGCCTGGGCAGCATTTATTGCTTTTATATAGTTTTTACAAGCAGAAAAAGGTAATATGGAAACAGTATCTGGATTGGTGAATCCCCCCACCAATCCTTAAGAATATATAAGTAAGGAAGTGATGCTGTTAGCAGGTGAGATCATGTACAATCCAGGGACAGCTCTGCTAAGTGAGATCGTGTTGGTATTTGAGGCCAGAGGCACAGCAGTGTGCTGCTTGCGCCCCCTACAAGATCTACATCTCTACTACAGGTTACAATTCACATACATTCATTTCCTCACCTAGCCAAGCTCTCTACCTTCACCAGAAACCTTCCTTATACATGGACCCATAAACGATTAAACAACTAAAGGTGTCAGTGTGTGCTCCTTTCAAAATCCAAGAAAGAAATACTCAGACTCCATGGTTCAGAGCAAAGTTAGTCTTTTACTGGAAGATGAAAAGGAAGCTACAAATGAAATTCCGAAACTGAGGATTTGGCGCGCAGATCACACATACAAAGAAATGGAATTGTTCCCACCCCCTGAAGTCCAGGAGTCTCTTCCAATTAAAAGTTCTGAATATGATCATGTGGGCATCTTCAGGTGGTGATGAGGCCTCTGTCCGTTGACCTTGACATATTTTGATAAGACTTCGCAGCTGCGCAAAAAGGATAGAGGCTAGCAAGGAAATGGAAAGTTGGAAAGAAGAATTTATATACCCCCTCCTCCTTCTGCCCACAGTAAAGGAATGCAAAACACCTCCAGCTCTCTTCCCTCCCCACAATTACCCCTCCCCCCATTGCTAATGACAGCCGAAAGAAGTAAGCCTAGCAGTAGAGAAACTAAGGGAGAAATAAAGGAGATAGATAGCAGTTGGGGTACCCGAAGAGATCTTGAGGCTGACAAAAGGGATATCATAACCTTCTTGTCCTATTTCCTGTTTAGCATTGAATTGTTCATATTAAATCTTGCATCTTCTTAATTCTGTCATATGCTGCTATTACCATATTCAGCCACCAAATATCAAATCCATATTTGCATAAGACATTCCGTCATTCAAAGCAATTAATTTAGTTGCTCACACTTCACCAAGGAAAGGGCAAATAGCCTTTCTCACATTTATGTTCTTGGCAGCGATTTGCTAGAGAATAAAAATCTGGCCTACATTCCCTGTTCCTAGCTTTGGTGGGTAGTGAGACTTTTGAGTCGCAGTCAGGAGTCCAAGTGTGAAAAGCTCTTCTGTGTTGTCTCTGCAATGATGGCATGAATATGGTTAAGCATCCCAGGGTGCAAGGTCCCCCTGTGGAGTTAGGTGGAAGGTAGGACTAAGCTCTTAATCCACAAAGTATAAACCAGCCAGGAGGAAGCTTCATATAGTTGTAAGAAAATGGAATGTCTTCTGTGTGGTTGCATGTAAGGTCTGTGTTATTCAGGATCATGCATTCTTGGACCTTTGGTGTGGAGCATCCACTGAGGTTAAAACATATGGCTGCATTAGTGATTGCAGCCACTTGGAGTTTGTACATGGTATGGACATCTATGTCTATGGGGAGGAGGGGCAGTTGAAGATTCTGGAGTATGAATTTGTTAGTTGAAGGTCCCTTAGTTTAGTGTGATTAAAAATGGCTTGTAGTTCTGTAGCCAGTCCCATTAAATATGTGATGAGAAAATCTTTTACAGATTTTACCTCCAGCTAGGCAAAAATTGGTGGTGTTGAGAACTTCAGTAGCTAAGTACTCCCAAATGTTTCCCTTTTCTCTGGAAAAAGGCTGGGTTCTTGGAATGGTGTTACATAGGATACAAACATGATGATACATATAGTTTTGCAAAATATATTTCCCATTATTTTCTCCCTCCCCATTTTTGTAGAATGTAGAAGAAAGCTTCCAGGGTCTACTGTTCTGTCTTTGGGTTCCTCTTGAATTTCACAGGTGGCACTTTAGGAGTTGTGGCTGGAGGTGGGCTGTGGTCCACTACAGCAGGTTTTACATGAGTCCAGTGGATCCAGGAGTCTCTTTCTGCAAACTTGATAGCTGTCTGTGGGTTTAGCAAGACTTGATAAGGTCCTTTCCACCTGGTTGCAGGGGTGAGGTCCTGGTGAAAAACGTGATCCGCATCCAAGCTCCTGGTTTGAAGGGCTGCTTGACCTCTTCCAGGGGCAGCGTCTGCATCAGGGCACTCTGCTTCCACAGGATCTGGAGTCTCTTATGTAGGGCTGTAAAGTAAGAACAGAGAACCAAATCCCCACTATCTAGGCTGAGGGATTGGGGGTCCAGGCCCTGTAATGGGTCAGGCGCCCGACCAAAGAGGAGTTCAAAAGAGGATCATTCCTATGTCTTGTCAGGGTCTAGTCCTGATATACTGTAGAACAATGCGATGTGTAACACCTGTGGCCAAATGAGATGTGTCTTTTGGCAGAGTTTGCCCAGCAGGGTCTTGACCTCTTTGTTGGCTCTCTCTATCCCGCCCAAAGAAGTTGGCGAGTAAGGGACGTGAAGGTTCTGGGTGATGCCAAGGGCCTGGTATATATGGCGGGCTGATGCTAGGGTTTGTTTATTGTTCGAAATTTTTGATCTAGAGATTTTGACCAGGCAATGGGATCAGGCATGTTTTTTCCTGTTAGCTGGATTAGTGTTTGTATATTGCCTCAGGGTTATCTCTTGAATGGGAAAAACCTGGTTTCTTGGTTCTGTGGGGTTTACTTTATGGGAAAACTTGCCCTCAATGTCCTGGCACTGTTATTATTGGGGTATATCTTACTACACCCCTTACACCTATCTAAACCTGAGCCCAAAATATTGATCTCTCCTACTTGCTATATCATTATGGCCAGGGGTGGGATTCTACCAGTTCACACCTATTCACTAGAACCGGTTGTTAACATTGTAAGCAGTTCGGAAAACCGGTTGTTAGAAGAAATTACTGGCCTAATCCTGTAAGGAAGGCAGGAAGGAAACATTCTGGTGTTGCTTACAGAAACTGCCTCTCCGTTAGTCCTTATTACATTCTTGGCAGGACTAGACTTCCTGTCTCAGGAACGTCTCTGGAGTTGTTTTCCCCTCCTTTGCTGGTACTTTGCTTGTGTGGAGTGACCATTCAAAGTGACAATAGCACTGAAAAAAGTGACATGACCATTTTTCACACTTACGACTGTTGCAGCATCCCCACAGTCATGAGAGGCCAGGTGAGGAGATGCGTGCCTCGATGTGAGTGATATTGAGTTGGCCACACCCAGCCAATAACATGACCACCAAGCCATGTCCACTCAGTCACATGACCACCAAGCCACGCCCACCACCTAAGCCATGCCCACAGAACCGGTTATTAAAAATTTGAATCCTACCCCTGATTATGCCATTGGTCCTTAAAGGCTAAACTCATGATAGCTATGATAGTTGCATACAGTACTTTGCTTAAAGATGATCAGATAATTGTTTGCAAATTCCAGGGTGTGAGCGAGACAACCCTTGCTTAATCATGAAATGGGTCTCCTTTGACTTGCAGCTTGTAAATAGGCACAGACCAGCAAAACACATTGCCCCAAAATAAATGTAGGGTACATTGTTTCACGAGTGATTTGCAGAGTTTCAATACAGTCTTTCCAGAAGCAACTATTTAAAAGTTGTTGAATTCAAGCAATTTTAATATGTGTGTCATTAAAATGCAATTGAACTATTTTGTAAGCAGTTTAGTAAACAGATTTCAGTGTAGCTTAGAAGCTGCCCTCACTAAGTTAAATGCGAGATATTTCTATGTGTGTATAGAGCTGTCATTTAAATCCTTAATATTAGTTTGAAATGTCTACAAGTTCCAGCATAGTTCCAGTGTTGGCTCTGAGACACATGTGCTTTTTTTCTTATTGTGCTGTTCATAAGTTTAAAAGTATTTCCTGTGCAAATAGAATAGAGATCTCCAGGCTTTTTGACTCCTTTCCTGGGCCTCTCAAATGCAAGTTGGAAAGATAAATCCAGATAATTGGAGCATACACTGAAGGAATCTGTATCAGAAACCAGTATACAGACAATTTATTTCCAGGATAATTAATGCAAGGGACAGTCAGCAGCAGAGTTGTCAGCAACAGGTCATAGGCTAAGTGCATCTAACCAGAGCACAACCAGGCCCAAGCAACCCCTATTTTTCCCCTTGCCTCCATGACTTAAGTCACTGTTAACTCTACTGGGATTATGGTAGCGTTTCCCCCTCTTATTCCAAGTGATCCAAGATATAGAAAGATACAGCCTCAAGAAACAGAAAATTGGTTATGCTTTGTCATCTATGATCTTGGAGAAAAGTCTGGGAACTGGAAGCAACTGGGGCAATAGAGGGATTGGCAGTGGGGCAGCAAAAATGCATGGTTGCAAAGTCAAGAATGGGTGGGCAAATAAATTTGAATTTATTCCTTCCATATCCACACTGCATCCTCAAGCTTCTCATATTCTGTACTCATACCAGCTGAACTCTAAGCCAGATGTAAATAGGATTCTAATAAATCTAAGATTTATAACTAATGGGTGCTTCATCACTGGAGATTTTTAAGAAAATACTGGACAGCCATCTGTCTGAAATGGTATAATAAGGTTTGTGGCTAAGCAGGAGATTGGACTAGAAGACCTACCTCCAAACTCCTTTCAAACTCTTTTATTTTGTTATTTCCCTCCCTTTCAAAAGCATTTTACAAATGGGAAAACCTCCCCCTATCAGTTGAATGCTTTCCTACACTTAGGAATGGCCACATTGTCTTCTTAAAATCCCCAAAACGTCCACCAACTTAAGGTGGAAGATATGTGACTTAATATTTGGACAGCACATCAAGGAGATAAAGATCATCGAAATGAGATACATTTTATTTTTGTATCAAGTATATTTTAATCTACAGTCCATTTTTCTTCTAAAATGTATTATTTTGCTTTCTTTTAAACATTACATTTATTTTTTGGCAATACCTGCATGCTCATGCTGAATTTTATTTTATTTTTTGAATCAGGTCCAGCTTCTCCAACATTATTTCAGAATTAAGATGGGAAATGGAATAGCTGAAGAGTGTTTAATCACCCCTAACAGGTGTAATATTAGCTGCCCTCTGGGTGGGGGGACTTTTCCTGGCAACCTTGCTTTGCAGAACAGAATCAGCTATAAATGCCACATGCAGTTCTCAATTTATATAAATATCACTATATAAATATAACTAAATACCACTAACTTATATAAATCACTAATTTATATAAATATCACTAACCAGAAAAATATAACTTTTTTTCTGACAAGGTCTGATTTATTTCATTTACAAGGACAAGGACCTTGCCAGGCACTGTTCCCTAAATAAGATTTAGCAGCTGCCATAGAAAAATATCACCCAAAGTAAGGCTCTCTCGAGAGCAGAAGTCTCCAACCTTAGCAACTTTAAGACTTGTGGACTTCAGCTCCCAGAATTCCTGCTCACATTGCCCGGAATTCAATTCCCTCAATCCTGACCGGCTCAAGGTTGACTCAGTTTTCCATCCTTCCAAGATCGGTAAAATGAGGTCCCAGATTGTTGGGGGCAATATGCTGACTCTGTAAACTGCTTAGAGAGGACTGTAAAAACACTGTGAAGCGGTATATAAGTCTAAGCGCCGTTGCTATTAATGTGCTTCAGGAAGGATGCAAGGATGGCCTGCAACCAACTATTTGGATGGGACAATTCTGCCCTCTGTTGGATTATGCTTGTCTGTATTGCTTTTATGGACTTTGAAATGACCATTGAAACTAGGTTATACAGCCTAATCTTTTACAGCGAGATGTTATTAGTTGAAACACATTATAGCTGGCGGTGAAAGACATTTTCACCAGGAAAAATTGGGGAGAAAAGGGTAATCTTCTTTGTACAATTTCATTGCACATTAGAACCTGTCAGAGTTGACAGTTGTAAACAACCTTTCCATAATGGAAATTTTGATACTGTAATACAGGTAGTCCTTGGCTTATAACCATAACTAAGCCCCCAAACAAGACTGTTAAGTGAATTATGTTCCTTTTTATGACCTTTCTTGCCACAGTTGGTAAGCAAATCACTGCAGTTTGTTAAGTTAGTAATATGGTTTATTTATTAGGTGAATCTGGCTTCCCCATTGACTTTGCTTGTCAGAAGGTCTCAAAAGGTGATCGCAGGACTTCAGGATACTGCAACTGCCATAAATACATGCCTGTTACCAAACATTCAAATTTTGATCACGTGACTGAGGGGATGCTGCCCAGGGGTGGGATCCAACAGGGTTAACTACCAGTTCGGACATTTACAAGATTTGGTGATTTACGATGTGCTTCCCTGCACGCTGCAGGTGGGTGCCTGTAAATCGTCATCAGCACGCTGCGTGCAGAGAAGCAGCCTTTGAAAAAGCCCCTTTTTCCTGCTTTTTAAACTGCAGCTGTGCCTTGCATGGCAGCTGAAGTTGAAAATATCAGGAAATAAAGGTCAGGTAAGACCCCGGGTGGGTGGGTGGACAAAAACATCAGCAGACATAGAACCGGTTCTATGTCTGCTGCTCTTCAGAGCTACCAGTTCTACAGAGGTGGACAGAACCGGTAGAAACTCACCCTTGATGCTGCAACAGTAGTGAAAAATGACCGCAAGTCATTTTTTTCAATACTGCTGTAACTTCAAGCGGTACTGAACGAATGGTTGTAAGTTGAGGACTACCTGTTAATGACCTTCTGGCCCTGGATCTAAAGACAGGAGTGGGATTCTACCAGTTCGGACCAGTTTGGGAGAACTGGATGTTAAACTTGCATCTGGTTCACCAAACCTTTGAACCGATTAACTGGCCCCGACCATTCCTCCCCGCTCCTCCCAGGAGTCTCCACGTGGCCCATATTCGATGCAGGTAAGTGAATAGCTCCGGGAGGGGGAAAAAACGGCTCTGGGAGATGGAAAAATGGCTCTGGAAGTTACAAAATGGGCCTGTTTTTGGCCTCCAGAGCCCGAGGGAGGCCATTTTTGCCCTCCCAGAGCTCCAAGGGAAGCCTCCAGATGCTTGGGAGGGTAAAAAACACCCCTACTGGAAGTTACGGTAGGCCACGCCCACCATGGCCACGCCCACCCAGTAACTGGGCACAAACCGTTGCTGGGATTTTTGAATCTCACCTCTGTGCAAAGATTGAAATCATAGCTTACTGTGACCACTTTGGAATATTGCATCACTTTTCTCTTTACATTCAGTGACAGACAGCTTCTGCTCTTAACATTTAGAAAATGTCCTGCTGAACCATGGTTTATTGAATAAATCACAAGTTGTTGACTTCATTCAGTACACTAAATCATGATACCGTTTCTGTGCATCACTACTTATTCAACGGGCCCTGATCTTCCAGGGAAATTAAGTGTGATTCCAGCATTTAAAATTAGTTACTCAATCCTAGCCTAACCTTACAAAATCCATTGCTTGATATTATCTGTAATACACTTTTGGTAGTTACATAGATAGCCTCTGTAATTTAAGTCTAGGATATGCTAAGTACTGTATATCATTAAGGGAAATCTTGCACTGCAGCTTAAGCTGCTTGCCTCCCATGCTGCTGCTGCTGCTCCTGGTTCTTTCTTAAAGCAGCTTCAAAAATTTGTCTGAATCGCTGTGTACTAGCAATGGAACCAGCTGGTGCTCAGTCTGGACTACAGCAGATGGGGAGCCTGATTTGGTCATTCCCCTGCTTTTTCCCTCTTCCCATTGATGCACAGGGAAGGCATCTTGGCTGTCTCCTGGGTGCACCAGTCTACCAGTGCCTGCCTTTTCCTTTTAAGAATTGTTCCAGAGGTGGGACTTCCGGTTTGCCAGGCTTCGGTGACATCAGGGATTCGCGTTTCTCCGCGATCCCTGCTGTGCTAGCCGATTTGGTGCCTCCGATCCTGACGGATCTGGAGGATAAGGCTGCCCTGTTGGGGTAGCTGAAGATAGGGGGGATCTGAACAGGGGTTGAGGGTATCGCAGACCCCTCCCCAGCTGGCAATAAACCCCTTTTCTCAAGGCGGTGGAGCGGTGGTCTTAATGGCACGCCACGAAGAAGCCGGCAACTGGATTAAGAATGTGCAGGAGGAAGAAGAAGGAAGTTTTAAAACGAAAGTTTTTCTTGGCTGAACCGGGACTTTAAGGACATATTTAATACCTGGAAAATTACTATTCTTTTCGGACGCTACAATGTTCCCAATGGACATTTTCAGCAGCGAAGGAAAGTGTTGAAAGGGAAAGTTACTCTCCCTCCCTTATGGAACTAACAAATGGACATGGAAAATCTGCTCTCTAACAGAAGGTAAAAACTTAAAGCCCTTTGTTACAAGTGGGAAGGGAGAGGCTTGGAAAAAAATAATAATTTCAAGACTTTGTTGGAGGAGATGCTTTGAAGATAAAGAGATTAGAAGCTAACTGCAAAAAAGATTTAAAATACAGATTGGGTTTTTTCCCCTAATTGACTTTACCCCAGGAAGAGAAACTGTAAAAGGAAGAAGTTTGTGCTTTGCCTGGACTGTTTGATGACTTTGGGACTTTGGGGAATTGTTTTAAGTTTGGAAATATTTGATTGGCTTAATAACAAGAAGAGGATACAGAAAAAGAAGAAAAAGTTTATAATGGCTCTATCTCTCGATGAACTAAAAAAACAATATCTAAAAATAAGGAAAGAAGGCAAGAACGCTATGGGAGAAGCCCTTTGTTTTCTAGATATGGCGCTTGCTATGTGTCAGCAAATTAAACAACAGCTGGAAGAAGCAGAGGAAGAAGAAGCCATTTTTAATGAATTAAATAGTGTGATTAAGAAAGAAAGGAGAAAGAGAGGAGGGAAAAGGAAGGACTTAAGACATAAAAATATCTATGAAAGAGAAAAATAAGATGCAAAAACAATATAATGCCAGAAAGCAAAAGAAAAGAATGCAACAGAAAGGGAAGCCAAGAAGGCAGAGGTTTGGAGAGGAGTGGGTAAAAATCTAGGTGGGCCAAGAAAGAAAGGAAAAGGGGGAAAAAGTTATAAAGGTATAAAACAAGATGGGAAAAAAAAATTTTTTTAGGGACAAAGGGTAATGTATGATTTTTTTTTTTTAAAAAGGGGGATTCTGCAAAGTACACATGATAGTATTGTAGCAGTTGTATTTGTATTAAAAATAGAAAATTAGAATTTTATAAGATTTAATAAAAGATTAAAATATTAAGGTACAATGTTAAAATGTTTAATAATGAATGATTTTAAGTTTTAATAAAATATTAAAGAAAATGTTTAAAATATTAGTTTAATTATAGAGTTTAATGGGCTAATGTGTTGATTATTATAGATTTATTATTGTAGTATTTGTTTTTGAAATAGTAGAATGTACTAAGCAGAATCAGATTGGGACTTAGGTGTTATTTCAAACTTCAATTTAGGGAATGATAGAAAGGCATCATACTCTGATTAGTGATTTCAGGAGAAATTATCCTTTTTCTATATTGGGAATGAGATAGATGTAAATGGAAAAATGGACAAAAGATATAAAAATATTATCTTAAAGCAAGATGAAATATATAAAATAGAATTAAGAAGAGGAAAAGTGGGGAGGAGTTATATAGAAGATATAGAATGGTAAACAAGATAGGTAATGGTATACAAGAAGAGCATGAATTTAATTGAAGTCCATACAAAAAGAGGTAATCTGGGGCCAAGTTACTTTCTAAAAGGAAGCTTTATGTTTTTTGTGTTTTATGTGTGTGTGTTTAATTGAGAATTAATAAAATCTCGGAGGAAGGCCAGATGAGAACAACTGTAAACAAGCCAGAGGAAAATATAAATGTGATGATTGAATAGCAGATAAATTAGAAAAGAAATGTGATTGAATAAGAATAAAGAGAAATAATGTGAAATTTGTTAAAGGGAACCTACGTGTCTACATGGAAATGGGATAAATTAGAAGTATGTGATATAAAATAATGTGTTAGCTGCCTTGTAAAGATTTATAACGGAAAGAGGTTTATGTTTTTAATGTCTAATGATGTTTTGTTTTGTTTGTTTGTTTTTAAAATCAATAAAATTTGCTTTAAAAAAAAAAGAATTGTTCCAGAGGTGGCATTCAGCAGGTTCTGACCAGTGCTGGAGAACTGGTAGCAGAAATTTTGAGTAGTTCAGAGAACCAGAAAATACCACCTCTGACTGGAGATTTTACAGTATCCTTCCCCTACCATGCCTACCAAGCCACACCCACAGAACCAGTAGTAAAAAAATTTGAATCCCACCACTGCAGAAAGTGGTGAATGAACAGTACTGGCCATGGGCCAACCTTGAAGTGTGAATTTGTCCTAAGCCATTAAAAACAATCAATCTATGAGCCTTTCCTCACTTGGACCTAACTGTAGCACAAACAAACCCTGGCAATCTCTTTCTTCCAGCAAGTCTTCAGAATGTTGCCTTCTGATTCCCAGCTCATTTATTTATTTGATTTGATTTGATTTGTCAATTGCTTACAAGATAATAGGTATAAGTATAAACATGAGTAATACAAGAAATAGGTATGAATAAGTGGGGACAAAAGGACAGGGACTGTAGGCACGATTGTGCACTTATGAACGCCCCTTACAGACCTCTTAGGAATGAGGTGTAGTCAATAGTGGATAAAAATCTTTCCTGAGGCAGCCATAAATTATCCTTATTTGTTCCAATGTTAGTGATTTCCCTCTTATCCTGACACATTTTTACAGTAATGACAGTACATTGTACAATTCATCAACATTTCTCTCAGTGGCAGAATCAGGTGACCCATAGGGAGAATTTAATTGGCTCAAAGCTTATTGGCCACATAAGGCCATATTCAGCCCCTGGACACTGGTCACCGCCATTCTAGTTTGAATGATCTTTCAAACTGGGCTTCCCTATGCCATTAATTCTCTGAACCGATCTCCAGCTCAGTGAGCTGGCTTTGGAAGAACTGAGGGGTGCTGGGGATACAACAGGAGGGAGATATTGTTCTGTACATTTATCAGCTGTTAGGCTATTTTTAAAATACTGTTTAAAAATGTTTGAAATGGCAGCTTACAGGTGTAATGAGAAGGTTGCATAGAACAATATGACAACCTCCTCCTACCTCATCAAACGGCCTCTCCAGACAATCTCCCAGCTGTTAGTGAGACTATTTTTTAAACTCACACAGGCAAAGTACTTACACAAATCCTGGAGTGAATTTTGACAGACAGCTAAACATGTTGATCTGTCCATCCTTCAACACTTGCCTCCTCCTCATCTTGTGCTAAGGTGATTGGAGGATGTTTTCCTATTGGTTGGTAAAGCTGTATTTAATGAGAGGGGAAGGGGACACAAAGCTGGAGGGTCCTTCAGTCCCTTTCCTCATCATGTGCTTTTATGAGGAACCACTGTTGATGGCCTCTTGCCTGTAGCAAGATAGGGATTACCACAGCTCAGAGTTGTGAGGAAGAGCCTTATGAATGCCTCATCTGAATTTTCTTTCAATCTCTCCTTCAGGAATTTACCCTTTTTGGAAATTTTATTTTCCTTCTTTAAAAATGTTAACTATGACCTCTCAGTTTCTCCTCATGGAAGAAGCTTTGGATGCTTGCAAGATTGGAAAAAATAGTTCTCTTTACTGGAAACTAAGTTTTCTATTAGCATAATTAAATAATACTTTGCAGAATAACCCTGGGCTTTGGACTGGAGGAAGATATTTACTGTGTTTTTAATTGGATACCATATCCACATTTATTTTCCAGGGTAAAAACTTATTTTTCTATTCAGTGTAGATTTGACCCAAAAAAACAACTGAGGAATTTCCAATTATTTTTCTCCACATTCCACTTCAACATTTTGTCCTTATGCTAGAGTAATAATTGACTACAATAACATCTTTCTGTCTTTCTGTTTGTGTAGGATTTCAGTATGGTTTCATGTGAGATTCTGTAGTCTGCAAAACTTGATTTTTGTCGCAAATCATCAAGGATTCAGTCAAGCAGTGGAATCCTCTTACAGTTGCCAACTTTGTATTTAATGTTCTTATCAGAAAATCGGGAGTGGCCCTCAAATATGGTTAAATATTTGAATTAAATTTAGCCTATTATTTAGTTACACCTCTATTTAATAATTAATTATGTGAACAAATTGAAGGGGGTTGCTATGGGCAGCCCAGAATCCAATTATAGCCAATTAAAGCCATAGAATCCATTTATAGCCAATTGCTATGTGGAGAATTTGAACAACGGGCTCAGACATCACCCCTTAAAAACCATCTGGTTTTGCCATGTGGAGGACACCTTTGTGATTTGGCATTATGGTGAGGAAGAACTCAAGAAATGTCTAGAGCATCTTAATAGCATCCAGCCAAGTATTCCGTTTGCAGTGAAAGAGGATAAGGAATGCCAACTGGCTTTTTTGGGACATTGTAATCATTAAAAGAAAAAAAAATCAAGAGGTGAGGCAGACTGTAATGTAAACCAGGGATGTCAAAGTGGCAACCCGCAGTCCAGATGTGTCACATGCAAACCATGCCTACCCCAGCTCCGCAAAAGGGGAAAACATTGGAAATGTAATGTGACAGCAGTGTGACACCGCCAGTTTGACGTTTATGTTGTAAAACCAACACGTACAGATCGCTATTTAAATAAAAAGTCTTACGCTCATCCTTGCCAGAAAAGAAGTATCATTAAAACTCTCACCAATTATGTTCAATATATTTGTGAGACTAAAAGTTTGTCTGCTGAGGTAAAATATCATGACAGGATTTTACAGGATAATGGGAACTCTGAGATAATCTAAACAAATAAAGTTTAAAGATACTCAAACACTAGCAATCATGACAAATCATGTACAACGCCATAGAGAAGCTACAAGTAGTCCCCAACTTATGACCACGTCTGAGCCCAAAATTTCTGTTGTTAAGTGAGACATTAGTTAAGTGAATTTTGCCCTATTTAACAAACTGTTTTGCCATAGTTGTTAAGTGAATCACTGCAGTTGTTAAATTAGTAACATGGTTGTTAAGTGACTCTGGCTTCCCCATTGACTTTGCTTGTCAGGTGGTCACAACAGGTGATTGCATGACCCTGGGACACTTAACCATCATAAATATGAGTCAGTCGACAAGCATCTGAATTTTGCTCATGTGACATTGGGATGCTATAATGGTCATAAGTGTAAATATGGCTATAGGTCGCTTTTTTCAGTTCCATTCTAACTTTGAATGTTCACTAAGTGAATTGTTGTAAATCAAAGACCACCTGTCTTGAGATTTATAAGCATCTCAATAACTTTAACGTGAAGGAAAAGAGTTTGAAGATTGATAAAGTATAGCTTATATCACACCATAATAAAACAACATTTACTGTAATTAATCAACTTCATATAGAACCTTCAGTCATCTCACCTGAAAAATAACAAACAGCTGCATGTTTCAAAGACCAATCAAAAATTGGTTGCTTTGGAACATCTTTACATGAGACCAATTACAAATTCACCTGGACAAAGAACCAATCAGTAACTGGCTGTCCAGAATTCCAATGACTTAACTTACTCCAATTGGACAATAGTTCTTTACAAACATTAGGGTTCAGTCCTGTTCAGACGTCTGTGAGCTGCTAAGAGGTAAACTACAGAGTAGAGGCCATTTGTTGCCTCTGAAGTTGTCAGCCATGTTACTGGCAAAATATTATAAATACCAAATAACTAGACCATGGTCTACCAACCTGGATGTTCATTATTTGATTGATGCTGGCTATGAAAGCCTGCACTGATACATTATTTCTGCATTATTATTTGTACTGTAAGATGGAAAGTGATTTGATTAGATTGTGAAGACATAAAAGAGAAATATGCTGTTGATATGCCAGCTTGGACAGGTGTGATTTCCAGTATACTACATCACATAAAATATGTACAGGCATTAACTCTACTGTTTTTATAAGTCAGGGATGGGATACAATGAGATCTGGACCTTTTCTGTTTTCCTTTGTCACCATGCGGGGATAAAAGTATGAGGATATGTAGAGAATTATTATTCAACAACAACTGAAGGATTATGTCTCCAATATAGGCTCATTTTACATGAGATTCATACTACCCGATGTTTGTCATTATTAATTGAATATGTACAACTTTATCAGAGTCAGCTAATAATTTCAGTTCTTTTAGTTTAGCAGAGACAATAGTGTGGTATGGCAGGGGTGTCAAACTCACGTCATCATGGAGGCATCACGTGACATATCGGGACTTTTTTCTCCTTTGCTAAGCTTGAGGGTGGGCATGGCCAGCACATGATGTGGGCTGGGAGTTTGACAGCCTTATACTACGGCATACATTCCTCTTCCCTAATTTTGTTCTCTCTAGGACTTATCACCTAAACCAGGGCTGTCAAACTCCTGGCCCGCGGGCCGGATGCATCACGTGCTGATGACCCCCATGCCCAGTTTAGTGAAGGGGAAAAAAGTCCCGAAATGTCACATGATGCTGTTGTGACGACGTAAGTTTGACACGCCTGATCTAAACTATGCTGGCTTTACATTCTGGTAGTTGTGAGCTAAGCATTTCTGGCATCAAGTTAGGGAGGGCTGATATTAGTTTTCGTGCACTAGATCAGTGCATTGGGTGGTTATCTTTGCATGGGCCAAGAACGGAGAAATAGTAAATCATGAAGTTAGATGGTGATGATAAATAGCAATAGCATTTAGACATCGCTTCACAGTGCTTTACAGCCCTCTCTTAAGGGGTTTACAGAGTCAGCATATTGCCCCCCAACGATCTGGGTCCTCATTTTACCCAACTCAGAAGGATGGAAGGCTGAGTCAACCTTGAGCCTGGTGGGATTTGAATTGCCAAATTGCAAGTAGTCAGCAAAAGTAGCCTGCAGTACTGCATTCTAACCACTGTGCCACCCGGGCTCATATGCCAAAATACAATTAAACTTTAAATATAGGTAAAATGAGGGACCAATTTGAAACCTATTTAAAAGTAAGTGAATTGTTAGTTAAATATTGATATCATCATTTCCCCTTTGTACCTTTATAAAGTCTGCAAACTTTAAACTTCACTCACTCAACAAACTGTAGCATAGAAGTTTATGCCATAATAAATTTGCTGACCATTCAAAAGTACAGGTAGTCCTCAACTTACGACCAGTATTGAACACAAAAGTTATATTGTTAAGTGAGACATTTGTTACATGAGTTTTGCCCCATTTTACAACCTTTCTTGTCACAGTTATTAAGTGAATCATCACAGTTGATAAGTTAGTAACATGGTTTGTTAACTGAATCTGGCTTCCCCATTCATTTTGCTTGACAGAAGGTTGCAAAAGATTATCACATAACTTTGGGACACAGCAATGGTCATAAATATGAGTCAGTTGCCAAGCATCTGAATTTTGATCACATGATGAGGATGCTACAAAGGTCATAAGTGTGAAAATGGTCATAAGTCATTTTTTTCAGTGCCATTGTAACTTGTTGAATGTTCACTAAATGAACTGTTTAAGTTGAGGACTACCTGTAGCAGGTCCTCCTCTTCCTTTACTTCAAGAAACTACATTGACTATTTCTTTGTTAATGAGTATTTTCAAAACTAGCCTCAAAGTATATAAAAATCTGTTAAACTCCCTCACTTCCTTGGAAAGATGTCAGCTGACTGGCAGAAATCTAGAAACATCAAGGCCAGCGGGATGATTTTCTACCAGATAATAGGTGAATTCATTGTCCTTCATCTTAACCTATCTAATAGGAATATATTTCTAGGGGGAAATGAATGTCATTTTCAGCTCCTGTAGGAAAGGCAGGATATCATTCAAACCAACAAACCAAATTTTGTAACCGTGTGTCCTTTTCTGTTCTTAAAAAATAGTATGGATTTGCAAAGGCAATTAGGCAGAAGTTAGGAAATCACACGGAAATTGCCATTGCAGTCCTAATAACTTCCACAAAAGTTTTTTTTTTTAACTTCCTAAGTAGGATAGTTATCTGTCAGCTCATAATATACAGCACAAACAGATCACAATTTTTGGAGGCAAATTATTCCACTGTGCATTTGTTTTACTCTTTTCTAAAAGGATCCAGTAAAACGGTTAATCAGAGATATGAAAAAAGAGAAGCTAACAGAAGTTATATCTTTTTCTAAAACAGAGGGTGTTCCTGACCAATGAGAATTTCTGAAGAGGCAGTGAAAATCCCCATTTCCTGTTTTGAGTGAAGGTAGAAGTTGCCACTGTGCTCCAATTCTGTTTGTAAAGCAAGCCAACAATGTTCTTTGGATGGAGGGAGACTACTATTCTTTGCTTTCTGCTTCTCTATGGTGTGCCCAACTCTTCATCTGGTAAGATCAGGGCGTACCTTCAATATTCTGAATAGTTTACATAACAGAGGGAATGTTGATCTTCCTAATGCTGTTTAATATTGGGTGGATGGTTAGTTAATGATAGCAAGCAGTTGAATAATTCCATTTCAAAGCCTGGCCATTGCAAAATGTCCTTGAGATAGGTAGATTGTTTTTTCAACAAGTTTATTTTAAAAGAGGTTGACAACTTGATGAGTACCTTTGTGACATAAGAAACTCCCAGCTAGAAAGTTCTCATTGCTCATATTGCCCTGCTGTCATTATTTTTATATTATTATCATCATGATATATAATTATTCCTCCCAGAGAAGCACGGCATTTTGTTTTTATGGCTCATTTTGTACAATCACCAACAAAACTAATTAAATAAAGCATCAAATGTGAATGCACAGAAAAAGCAGTGGCAGGAAGCTTAAAAATGATCTGGGGCTTGATAAATTGCTATCTTTCTCCTTCCATTGTAGTGTTTGTTAAAGTACAGTTAAATGAAATTTCATTAGAACTAGAGGGTAGCACTGACATTTATGTTGTTTTAGATGTTCAAAAGGAATATTTAATATATAGGCATATGTGACATTTTCCAGGGGAAGAGGAAACACAGTACATGCTGATACAAATCGATACTTGAGTGAGCCACCCACTAAATTCTTTTATTTAGCATTTTCAGTTGCAAGTGCTATATGTTTTACTGATAACAAGCAAAACAGGTAGCTTGCTTATGGTTTAATACTGGCTGGGCTCACAGACAAACTGAACCACAAAGTAATCAACTACATTTTAGTTCAATGTGCTATTTTAATTTAGCAAAGACAATTAGTTTATGGTTGAGAGTTGTTGAAAAACAGACAAGGGCTCTCATTCTGTAAACCAGAGGTTACTATTGCGTTCTGCAAACACCACCACAAAGTAAAAGGAAGAGGTATAACTGAAACATTGACCCATAATTTATTTCTAAATTTCCTTGTATCTTCTTCCCATAAGCCTTCTTAAGTTTTGCCATTGCCCATTCTATCCAAGTATTGGAGACATCTAGCCTAATCCCTAGCTTAGTGAAAAGAAATAAATCATCTGACAAAATATTTTTGGAAAAGGAAAAGCAATAGTTTTTAAGGCAACCTAGAGAAGGGATCTTTTCAAAGCACAATGAGATTGGAGAATATTTTGTTTCTGGAGTCCTCAAGGGCAGAGACTCCACGCATATTAAATGCAAAAATCTATTAAATAGCTTATTGCATTTGGAGCTATGTTTCAGTTCTTGGCTTGCTATACATTACTTGGAATTTACAATTAAGGGTGTGCCCTCGTAATTCATCCCTAAGATTTAGGATTTCTGGAAGTGTACAGATAGTCCTTAACTTAGAACAGTTCATTTCCTGATGGTTCAAGGTACCAAACAGCAGTAAAAAAGATGACTTATGGCCGTTTTTCACACAATCATTGTAACATCCCCATGGTCACATGATCAAAATTCAGATACTTGACAGCTGGTTCATATTTATGAAGGTCTCTGTGTCCCGGGATCCTACGATTACCTTTTGCGATGTTCTGACAAGCAAAGTCAACAGGGAACATGGATTCCCTTAACAACCATCTTGCTAACTACAACTGCCGTGATTTACTTAACAACTGTAGCAAAAAAACAACAACAACCAACGGTCATAACATTTGGCAAAATTCACTGAACAAATGTTTAGCTTAGCAACAGAAATTTTGGGCTCAGTTGTGGTTGTAAGTTGAGGTCTACCTGTTTGAACTTTGAGAGGACACAGTGAGCACTATAGGTATTAGTCTGTGTGTGTGTGTGTGTATGTGTGTTGCATTAAAACATATATTCTATCCAAAGAAATAAATCATCTGATAAAATATTTCTTCCCAGGCTGAGAGTTGAAAAGAATTGTCCATTTGTACAATGTTCTTCTTACACAGGTGTCCCTGGGCAGTTCCCTAATTCATTGATTCCACCTGGATCTCCTTTCCCTGTAAAGACAAATGATCCCAAAGTTCAAAGAGCTGCTAGGCTTGGGGTCTATAAATACAACAACAGTTCAAATGATATCTTTTTGTTTAAAGAATCTCACATAAATGAAGCCACAGTGCAGGTAAGTACTGCTTGATTCTTATGGCAACAAATGCAGTGAATTCTTTTGCTGATTAAAAATGTAAAACATAACCTGCTTTTTTTTTTCCTCGAGAAATGGTACAGGCCACTGATAACATTACATAGAAAGACAGAAAATATGCATTTTCAAACTCATTGTATACACACAATAACTTAAAGCTTCCTTTCAATAGATATATTAAAATTATAAAACTTCTCTCTGTTTCCAAGGAGGCTTTTAATATGCAAAAAAGGCTTAATGAGCTTACAGCTTTTTCTCAACTTTGAATTTAGCCTGATCACTAAACATATTCTATGCTATGCTATAATATGCCCATCAGTGCTATGAATGTAATGCCTAATCTAATCTAATAATAATATAATAATCTAATATATACCTATTCCTATGTATAGTATGAATCTAAGTCATAGAGTCCTATAAACATGTCCCAAAAATGCTTTTCAAAAGACAACTGAACTTTCTTGATTTTTTTTTCCCCTTGAAAATGTTTTGCTTCTCATCCAAGAGCTTCTTTATTTCATGAACTGAAGAAGTTCTTGGATGAGAAGTGAAACATTTTCAAGGAAAAACCCAGGAAAATCCAGTTCCCTATTGGAAAGCACCTTTGGGACAACCATGACCTGGATGATTGAGAAGCTCTATAGGCAGTCCTTTTCCTTTCACTTTCTCCAGTCAAACTTTTTGAATGGTTTATCAAAATATAAAAGGCAAACAGAAATTTAAAAAATAGAAAACTGGGGGGAGGGGAGGAGAAAAGAAAAAAAAAGTGTAAAGAGGGAAAAAGGAGGAAAAAGGCACCAACTTCCTCCTTAGCACAGTAGAAGATAACATTACAAGTGCAACTTTTTACTTTTATACAATATCTACAAGCCATTTCTATAACAACAAACCAGAGGTGGTATTCAGCAGGTTCTGACCAGTTCTTCAGAACCGGTAGCAGAAATTTTGAGTAGTTTGGAGAACCGGCAAATCCCACCTCTGACTGGAGATTTTACAGTACTTCCCCTGCCACGCCCACCAAGCCACGCCCACCGAACCGTTAGTAAAAAATTTGAATCCCACCACTGCAACAAACCTATCTAGTTAGCAAAAATAAAATCAAAGTTTAATTTTTTTTCCATTGCAAGCATAAAATCTGGAAGCAATTTCAAAAAAGAAACAAGGTTAGGTATATTCTCTTCTTTGGATAAAAGAAGCAATGTGACCATCTCTACTTCTCTTTGCTATAGGGAATAATATATGCTTCTGTTAACTCATTAATCTTTATCATACTTCATATTAAGAGAATCCTTTATATTGTTTCAATTTTTTTTAAACCCTAAAGGGAGAAAACATCTTTTCTAGTTTTGATATTTTATAACTTTAAAAAATACTCAAGGATTATACAAGGGGGAAACCCCTTCATTTTAAACCTAGAACCCAAAACACAAAACTACATTAGAGCTTTCATTCAATTATATATATCACATCAATATAAATCCAGTTAACTCCAATTAGCTCAAATCTCTCCCTCGAGTTTATTCTCATGGAGTAAAAACCTTTTTCTTCTCTTATTTTCAAATTTAATCAAAACTATTTTACAAACTTTGGGAATTATTCAACATTACATAAAAAGACAGAAAATATGCATTTTCAAACTCATTGTATACACACAATAACTTAAAGCTTTCTTTCAATAGATATATTAAAATTATAAAACTCCTTCCTAAGTCATTAAACTTAAGTCACTCCTTTGTTTATCTTCATAGAATGAAATCTTTTTCTTCTCAGGAGTGTTTATCAAGTCTCTTTTCTTCAAGAAATTCTCAGCCTTACTTATATCTGTTAGGAATATGAGTCACCAAACAAGTATTTTGGTTAGAAATATATAAACCAGGATAGACATTTTAAAACTGTATCTTTAAGAAAATGCAAAACTGTAGTTGGGTGTGGTTTCTCAAACGGCCATAAGATGGAGCCAGAAACCTGGGTTGTTTTAGTCTTAGTCTGAGTCTCAGAAGAGAGTGTGAGTGTATCTCTGTTTCCTTCTGTTGGAAAGTATTGCCGTTGCTCCATTTTTCCTAATTGACTGATATTCATGGATTTGATGTAAGTCTGATACTGAACTGTTTTTGAAACTGGACTTTGTTACTGGATTATCCCTGGATTGAAAACTGACTGATTTAACCTGTGAATGACTTTGGACTGCCTATTTTGAATTCTGCTTAAACCTTTATTTAAAGTAAAACCCTACATTTACTGTACAGTGTATCTGTATGCTGTGTGTGTATTATTCAAACACTACTCTCTATACGTCTCCCTGTATGCGCTCATTCTCCTAACGGGGAATTACCTCAACACTGGTTATGGGCCCAGGCCATACCAGGCTCAGATAACTGAAGTTAGTGTGAATACACAGTACTGTATACAGACAGCTGCTTACTGTTTAATTGTGGGTTACTATCCTAGTAAAGATGGCACAAGTCACTTCAACAAGTCTATCAATGATAACCCGGTTGGATGGAACAAACTATGTTTCCTGGTCTATGAAGTGCAGTCTACTTCTGCATAGAGAAGGTTTATGGAATGTAGTTCAAGACCCACCAGATGTAAATGCTTGGGATCCAGAAAATGAGGATGATGCCAAGAAGCTTGCTGACTTTAAACAGAACAACGAACGAGCTCTTCGTATGGTTGGACTAACACTGAGTGACCAGCAGCTAGTCCATATTTGTGGAGAAGAGTCTGCTGCTAAGTGTTGGGTGAATTTGAAGAAGATTTATGTTCGTGACAGTGTAGGTGCACACATACATCTTACACGTAAACTGTTTAGAGCATGTCTTCTGAAAAATAGAGATATGTTAGCTCATTTAAACTTCATGAAAAGAACTTTTCAAGAGCTACATGAAAAAGAACTGATATTTTCAGAGCTGCATCAAGTTTACATCATTCTTTCCTCATTGGATGAAAGTTATGATGATTATGTATCTTCACTGGAAGTCCTACCCCAGAGATAAACTGACATTGACTGACATAACTGGAAGGTTGTTAGAAGAAGCAAGAAGACGGCTGGATAGAGACCAACTGAGAAAGGAACAACCACAAGAGGATTTGTCTTCAACTGCCTATACTGTTAGGAAATGTTTTTTTTGTGGGGCTAGGGGACATATAACTAAATTCTGTAAGAAGGGAAAACAACAGAATACTGGCAAACACCAGAAGGCTAAGAAGAATGTTAGTTAAGCTATGTCTAGCAATTCAACTGTAAACCATGATTTGTGGGTTGTTGATAGTGGAGCATCGCAATGTATTTCTAAAGATACAAAAAGGTTTGTAAAGATGTCCACAAGTAAACAACATGTATCATTGGCAAATGGATGGAAGATTAAAGCATCAGGTGAAGGTACTGCATATTGTTCTTGTATAAACGAACATTTAACTAAGTTATATGTACCTAAACTGAAATTTAATTTGTTATCAGTAAGGGCTTTAGTTGATCTTGGTTATGTAGTAACCTTTAGGGGAGATAACTGTATAATAGAGAAAGAGGGTAAGAGTGTTACTGCTACTTTAAAAAAGGATTTATATGTGATACATGATGACCAGTTGAAGATGGCTAACTCAGTTTATAACAATGTTAAGCCACATGATGAATGTATACATTTGCTGCATAGACGTCTAGGGCACATTAATTTCAAAATGCTCAAACAAACTGTTGAATTGTCAGAGGGAATAAAATTGAAACCCTGTAGCAAGTATTTAAACTGTAATGCTTGTAGCCAAGATAAAAGTAAGGTTACTCTTGCAAACAGACTTAATGGGTTTAAGACAAAAGAACCTTTAGAGGTTGTTTTTGCTAACATAATTGGTCCTAAGAAACCAAGTTTAGGAGGTGCCTGTTATATTTTGAGTATTATGGACCATTACTCAAGATATGGTTTCTGCTATCTTATGAAAAACAAAACAGAAACATTCCAACATTTCTTTAACTGGCTAAGGTTTGCTGAGAGAAAAATGAAAAGTAAAGTAATTACCTTAGTTACTGATAATGGGACTGAATTTGTTAACAAAAGATTCCAAACAATGCTGAAATTGGCTGGTGTTGAGGATAAACATCCTGCACCTTACAGACCACAACATAACTCCTTTGTAGAACGAAGAGGGCAAACATTACAAGCCATGGCTCGCACTATGTTATCTGATTCAGGTTTACCTGAAACACTGTGGGGTGAGGCCATAATGTGTAGCAACCATGTTTTGAACAATGTAGTTAACACAACAACTGGAGAATTGCCATTCACTTGTTGGCATGGCAAAAAACCAAATTTAAGTTACCTACACACATTTGGAGCTCCAGCATGGGTGCATATTTCCTCACAAGTAAGACTGAAAGGGCAACAAAGAGCTAAGAAGTTATTTTTTGTGGGTAATGAGGCCAACCATAAGGCCATCATTTAGATTTTGGGATCAAGGCACAGCTCATGTTTATTGTAGTGCTAATGCAAAATTTCTCGAGCATGTTGGATGGGATAAACTGGAACAGGAATCCAGCAATGATGTTATTATTGACACCCAAATAGTCTCTAAAGATAAAATCAGTAAACCCCAAATAGCCATTAAAGAGGAAGAACATGAGGAAGTAGTAGAACAGGCACAGGAGGAGGTAGAAGAACAGGAGCAGGTGGCACAGGAGAGTCCACCAGTTAGCCTTGTATTACCTAGACATTCATCCCAAGTAACGTGACCACCTGATAGATATCAGGCTAGTGTATGCCAAGTGAATACAGTTCCAAGTAATTATAGTGAACTAAAACTGTATCTTGCTAAGGATCAGGATGCTTGGCAGAAAGCAGTGGATAAGGAAATGGAATCATTAAAAAAAACTGGATGTATACGAAAATGTTAAGTTACCACCAGGTAAACATGCCATAGGATGCAAATGGATATATAAACTGAAGACAGGTGTAGATGGGACTGTTACCCATAAAGCCAGGTTAGTAGCACAAGGGTTTAATCAGACAGCAAATGACTACGATGAGGTGTTTGCACCTAGTCTGAAGGCTACTACATTAAGGGCAGCATTAGTCTGAGCAGCTAAAGAGAAATATATTGTAAATCATTTGGATGTAGAGACGGCATATCTGCATGCACCATTGCAACACACTATATATTTAGAGAAACCTTTAGGTATCAAAGATGATAATACAACTGATTGCTGGAAATTGAAAAAGAGTCTTTATGGTTTGAAGCAATAAGGATATGAGTGGAACCAATGTATAGTTAAAGAATTAACTAAAATAGGTTTTGTAGCTGGCATGGCTGATCCATGTTTGTTTAAAAGAGAAAATAATGGTGTAATAGTGATGTTCAAAGTCCTGTTTTTGATAAGAACATTTATTAGTCCTTGATTGGTAGTTTATCTTATCTCAGTAATTGGTCATGGCCAGATATTGCATACAGTGTTAATCAATTAGCTAGATTTAACACTCAGCCAACTGAAAGGCACTGGCAAGCTGCTAAATGTGTGTTAAGATACCTGAAACAAACAATGCATTATGCATTGTATTTGGAGCCTAAAAATGAACTGAGTTTAACTGCATATGCTGATGCAAGTTTTACTACAGACATAAATACACGAAAATCTACATTGGGTACTGCTGTATTATTGGGAAAAGCATTGATTGGATGGAAGTCTATTGGACAGAAACATCTAAGTTCGTCAACAATGGAGGCTGAATTCTCATGTTTGTCTTTATTATGTACAGATTTAGTTTTGTATAAGCAATTATTAATTGATATGGGAATTAATATAACAGATTCTATTGTAGTTTACGAAGACAACCAATCAGCAATACAGATGGCTTCAAATATTGCTGTTAAAACAAGAATGAAACACACAGATTTAAGATATTTAAATGTGAGACAATGTGTGCAAAGTAAAATGATTAAGCTAGAATACTGTATGTCAGAAAACAATATAGCGGATCATTTTATAAAGACCCAAGGCTCTATAAAGCATAAGGTGTGCTGTGAAGATTATGGACTTAGAATGTAAGGTTGTATATATTGTCTTACCCCAAAGGGGAGAATGTTAGGAATATGAGTCATCAAACAGGTATTTGGGTTAGATAGACATTTTAAAACTGTATCTTTAAGAAAATACAAAACTGTAGTTGGTTGTGGTTTCTCAAACGGCCATAAGATGGAGCCAGAAACCTGGGTTGTTTTAGTCTTAGTCTGAGTCTCAGAAGAGAGTGTGAGTGTATCTCTGTTTCCTTCTGTTGGAAAGTATTGCCGTTGCTCCATTTTTCCTAATTGACTGATATTCATGGATTTGATGTAAGTCTGATACTGAACTGTTTTTGAAACTGGACTTTGTTACTGGATTATCCCTGGATTGAAAACTGACTGATTTAACCTGTGAATGACTTTGGACTGCCTATTTTGAATTCTGCTTAAACCTTTATTGAAAGTAAAGCCCTACATTTACTGTACAGTGTATCTGTATGCTGTGTGTGTATTATTCAAACACTATTCTCTATACGTCTTCCTGTATGTGCTCATTCTAACGGGGAATTACCTCAACAATATCCATGAAAAAAATGTCCCAAAGTTGTTCTGCTAGATGTTGTAACAGATAACAGATAATCAGAGTTGAAAGGGACCTTGTAGGTCATCTAGTCCAACCCACCGCCCAAGCGGGAGACCCTACACCATATCTGACAAATGGCAGTCCAATCTCTTCTTGAAAGTCTCAAGTGATGGTGCTCCCACAACTTCTGAGGGCAAGCTGTTCCATTGATTGATTGTTCTCACTGTCAGAAAGTTTCTCCTTATTTCCAGGTTAAATCTCTCCTTGTTCAGTTTCCATCCATTATTCCTTGTCTGGCCTACAGGCACTTTAGAAAATAGCTTGACCCCTTCCTCCCTGTGGCAGCCCCTCAAATATTGGAAGACCACTATCATGTTTCCCCTGGTCCTTCTCTTTACTAGACTAGCCAAGCCCAGTTCCTGCAACTGTTCCTTGTATGTTTTAGCTTCCAGTCCCCTAATCATCCTGGTTGCTCTTCTCTGTACGTTTTCTAGAGTCTCAACATCTTTTTTATAATGTGGTGAATAAAACTGAATGCAATACTCTTAGTATGGTCTTACTAAGGCTTTATAGAGTGGTATTAGTACTTTCCTTGATCCTGATTGTAGATTAACCTGAAGGATAAAGTCTCCTCCTGTAGAATAAAGTCTCCTTCTCTATGATGTCTATCATATCTTTTTTTCTCAAAGAATTCCCGACCTTGTTAATATTAATGGAGAAAAAATCCCAAACTTGACCTCTTAAGAGTTGTGAATTTACTTGGCACTCTTGTTTCAGTTGCACTGGTTTATGTTCGAACCATCATAATAAAAGCTGGTGTCAGATTTATATTCCAAACATAAAGTTACTTGCATTATCCACCATTTGTCAAATTGAAACAGTGGGTTGATAATTTTGCTAGTTGTGTCTCTTCTTCTTTTTTAATATCCTCTGCATAATTTGTATGTTTGAACCCTAACTGATTTATGGTATAAATGATTTTCTGTACTATAGACCCATCAAAAAGTTCCTTGATGACACACTCCAGTTCAGAGTTAAACATCTCCATCGCTCCCTCTAGTGGTCAAAGTGCTATTGATTGATTGATTGATTTGATTTGTCAATTGCTTACAAGATAATAGGTATAAGAATAAACATGAGTATGAATACAGGAAATAGGTACAAATAAATGGGGACAATAAGACAGGGACGGTAGGCAAGATTGTGCATTTATGCACACCCTATTGTTTGCTTATTCTTTTTTTTTAGCCAGTTAGAGTTCATGAATCTTGGAAAATTTCAACCACCACAACAAAACAATACGGACAGTCCTATAAACATTTTTTTTTCTCATTTGTTGCCTGGGCTGTAACAATTTTTTTAGCCACTTTGGAATCTGTTGGGTCTGTTTCTACTAGCTGTTATTCTAAGTGCAGCTGAAACAAGAAACAGTTGGTTTTATAGTCTTACTGTGTTGGCATTGGGGGGGGGGGCATCTTACAACAGCTCTGCTTCCCCTTTCTTCCCATGTTGGTGTGCTGGAATCAGCTTCTTCTTTACCACCAACCACCCTGTCCTTTCTTCTAGCAGCTGCTGCACCCTCTCACATGCATCTTCTTGTGTTCTCCTCACTCACCCATGTATCTTCTTCTAGCAGATTCCCCGCATGCTCAGGTGCCACCAGCCTCTTCCTTTTGTAGTTAGAGCTCCACCCATGGTCCAGTACTGCTCCTAAGATCTTAAAGTCCGCAGGGAAAGAAGAGAACAACAAAGAGAAGGAAGGGCCAGAGTTCACTGCTGCAAAACTCTCCTTGCACACCTGGCAAGATGGAAGGTCCTCTTCAAACCACCCTTGCTTCAGGCATGGGTTGTATTCTTGCTTCAGTCTTTTCTGGAAAAGAAAGCTAAGCTATTGTTTATGTCTTGGTCCAGCAGCTGTCACAGCTGTGTTGATGGCTGGACAAACCCAGGTGGTAGTCATACTTTTTTATTGATGTTGCTTTGGGTTTATGTGAAACCAGAAACTTGTTCCAATGTTCTCCAATTCCTGGCTAGATTACTGTTTTTAGAAACCAGGAAATGGACCTAGCACAGTCAAGAATGTGTTTTCTGATATTATAGCCTCTATCCTTTGAAATTATTTTTAAAAATATTTACACAAAATATTTGCAGATCAACTTGTGAACAGTAGGTTACATATTCTCAACTGCCTCCAGTTTCCTTACCATCACCCCCCCAATCTTTTTGACCTCTCTTTGGCCTCTGTTCTCTTTACTTTGCCTGTTCTCAGTGCTCTATAATAAATGAAAACTGATTTTTTTTTTTTTTTAGATTGTGAAAGGAGTGAAATATAGACTGAATGTCGATATCCGCAGGACTGTATGCAGCAAAAGAATGCTGCATCCCAACTTGGACAAATGTGATTTCCAGAAGATGCTGCTGCTGAGAAAAGTATGTTCAACTTCTTTGTGCTGTTCTGAGAAATCCAGGGTGGGTAGGAGTACCAGATCTGAACTGTGAAAATCTGAACAATGATTAGATGGCAGCAAAGAGCAATGATTTTCTGTGTCTCCTTATTGCCTTCTGCCAATCGTCCAGAACTTTGCAGAGGACAACTAGTAGCAACAACTGTGGGCGGGGCAAGTGAGCGACCAGCAACTGGGTTGGGGGCGTGGCCAGCCAGAAGTTACCAGTTTGGTGACCCACACCAAATCCTTGCTACCAGTTTGCCCAAACTGGTGCGAACCGACTGAATACTGATGTGACTGGGCCAATTTATGATGGCAGTTGCAGTACTTCCAGTTGCTGTTCCTTAAGCAATTGTTATGCAAGGAAAACACGTGATCATTTCTTATGACTTCTTGCCAATTTTCCCATTGACTTTGCTTATAGGAAGTCAGCAGGGAAGGTCAGGTGACAATTATACAACCAGGGGATGCTGCATCTGTCAGAAATGTGAACTGGTTGCCAAGTATCCAGATTATGATCACATGACTGTGTGGAGGTAATTTTGAGGACTGGTCATAAGTCTCCTAGTTCAGTACCGATGTAACTCCAAATATTGCTAAACAAGTGGCCAGTAAGCAAGGACTACCTGTTTGAAAAGGATATCATAGAAGGTTTTTTGCTGATACATCTTCAACTCTGGAAACTTTTGATTGCAGTATCCTGTCACTGTAGTGGAAGGAATTAAATTGTGTTCATATCTACAAAAAGAAGATGGAGCAAATTGTTTCTGCACATAGAATTGTAAAAGGGTCAAGGCAATTTTCTGGCTTTTCTCTTTTGTCTGACTTAATGCCTTTCGTTTTGTTTTTCCCCTCAGAAACTCACATGTGATTTCGAAGTCTGGCTTATCCCTTGGCAGCAGAAAATCCACATTCCGGTCATGTTCTGCCACTAATTGATTTCTAATAAACTTTATAGATATTGCATGTTTAGTTTTTGTCAACTGGTACACCACAAATTGTCCATAAAGATACTGGATCGCCAACAGCTGTGGAGTCTTTTGCTTTCTTTCTTTCTTTTCTAATGGAAAATGATAAAAATATACTCATTCTTTTTTCACCTGTCTTGCTGTGAAGAAAACATCAGTAAGTTCTTAGATGAAATGATACGCCATGTGCATGTCCTGACTTTCATGCTATATATATAAAATATGGATGTCTTGTAAAGGGTGTCCAAGGAAGGAAAATGACAAAACAGTGTTATGCCATCAGCATCGCCACCCTTTTTGTAGAGGGGTGTGATTTTGCATGCAGATACTAAAGGGGAACACATGTAACATGAAGGGATGAGACTGTTTTGGTCAGTTCGATGAAAGCATCAGTTCCTTCTGAGACAACATGGAAACAATAGATCAGTAGATCAGCAGTGGTTAGAGACATGTAGGGTTAATGCACACATAAAAGGGATAATAAGGATCTAAATATGAAATTGGATGAAGTACCATACTGTAGAATTACTGAAGTACATGGAAGTATGTGGGAGAAGTGGGAGCTATCAAAGAGAAACAAGAACGTATGACACTGTGGTGATAAGGAACTAAGAGGAACTGCTCACTGTTGGCATGTCAACAACAATCTCTTCCCTTTTCTTTTTATTTATTATTTTTATTTTTTTATTTTACTTTATAAATTTTATTGGTTTTTAAAAACAAACATAAACAAACAAAACATAAAAACATCAAGCTATCTTTTCCATAGGTATACATACAGTGTGCCGGTTGGTTTACAAATTGTTTTGTGTTTCCATTTCATAGTCTTCAATTACAATTACATTGCATATGATCTCATATTGTCAATCAAAAATTAAATCCCTTAGTATCATTATTAATCAATCATTTGACTATACTTTTATTCATTCATGTTTTACAGGATAATCATAATTTACTTAGTTTATTTTATAACAGTTCATATTATCATCCCAAATCTATCCTAAAATCATTTTGTAAATATAAGAAAAAAGTACTTTATATATTTATTATTTTCTAAAAGTCTACGTATTTCATTACTGTATTTTATTGTCTAACCATTGATAGAAAAGATCCCAAATTTTATAAAATTATCCTCTTGTTCTCTAATTTCAAATGTCAATCTACTCATTTCAGCACATTCCAATATTTTCTTAATGATTTCCTCCTGTGATGGTATTTTCTCATTTTTCTAGTTTTTAGCAAATACAATCCTAGCCGCTGAATCTCTTCCCTTTTCAAGAATCACTAGACTAGAAGATTAGATTCAAGTCATCCATCTGAAGCACAAACCATGCATCAACCTTCTCTCAAATTGTATCTTCTTGAGGTGACAACCACTACCACACTCCATAATTCCTAGCCAGCATGACTAAAGCTGGAGTTTCTGCAAATGGTAATGTTGTGTGTTTAGAGGGTCTAAGAATGAGGAAGACTGATGTGTCTGCTGCTAGGATTATTACTGCCAATCTTCCATGCATTTAACTAACTATAACTAGTAAACAACATAATTAGATTGCTGTGTCAAGCCTACGCTTTCTATTATTCTTTGGGGGGGGGGGGAAATGAGTGAATAAAATGTTACCTAACTAAATTTGACAATAAAAAACTTCTGCAATTCCTTGTTTTCCAACTCTGTAGTGCCCGCAATTTAATCAGTTGCAACCTACTCATCACTAAGGACAAGAAAAACATGTTTCATATTGGAAACTGGGAGAAATATGGTTTCTTAAAACACATTTAAAATGTGATGACCATTTGAGAATTCTTTACTATCCTTCCTACTAAAAATGAGAAGATTCAGTGGCTGGTTTCTAGTATTACTGGTCAAACAGCATTGTGCAATTGGTTATTTCCACACGGTCTCTTAATTTGCACCATGTATGGAATTCTACATGGCCTCTTCCTGTTGAGTCATTGGTTAGTACTGATTCACTGAAACTTTTAACAGAAATGCACTGTATTGAGTGTAGAACAAAGGGAGGTCCAGGTAAACCAAACCTGGTTATGCAATTCTGTTTTTCCTTAGCAGGTATGGGGGGAACCCAGAAGTGATTGCATAATAAGGGATTAGGGTTCCGACAGACAGTGCAATCCCTCTCTCAGCCCAACATATTTGAGCTGTTCCAGAGAAAAATAGGAGCAAGCACAGAATGGACTCCCTTGAGATTCTGAACGAAAAGCAGAATATAACTAATGCAATCCCGGTGAATAAATAAAGATCACTTGACATTTTCTCCCTGCCATTTTGAGAATGAGAATAGGTAACCATGTGTTTTGAAACAAAACAAACTTAATCCAAAAAACTTTTAAGTAGAAAGGAATGAAGTCTCTTTTTGGAGTGAAGGGAAAGAACATATATTAACCTGTGTGCATCTCTCCTGATGCTCACCAGACTGTTTTATTGTGCATGCCTTCATCTGTGCCATTTTTATAAATAAATATCACAGAAACCCCCAGCTTTATCCAACTTAAAACCTCTAATTGGGGAAACTGGACTATGTAATAGCCTGGAATAAAATCGAGGAGGTTGTTGGCAAAGACTGTTCAGATGAAGCTGAAAAAAAAACCAAACACAAGACGATTTCCTGCCTTTCCGCTAAAATTAAAGTTACTACATTATACAAAAGAACTACATAGGCTGTGTCTATGGAGATTCTCAGTCATCCAGGTTGTCTTAAAGGTGCTTTTTCAAGAGGCAACCTAACTTTCTGTTTTTTCTTTGAAGATATTTCGCTTCTGATCCAAGCTTTTTCAGTTCTTCAGAACTGAATCTTCTTGCGAAACGTCTTCAAAGAAAAACCAGAAACTCCAGTTGCCTCTTGAAAAAGCACCTTTGGGACTACTTATTCTGTGTTTGCCTGACCCAGGCGGTTACTACTTTCTGCGTTTGCACAATATGCGCGCCTAAGCCAGGGTTGCCTAGGTTGCATCCTCGCGGAAGCCTCTGTCCGCTGCGCGATTCTCTGCCTTCGGCGTCTCTTTTGATCAGTTTTTCCCCCACCTGCAGCAGGTGACTCTCCTCCTTCGCTGCAGTTTAATATCTGTATATAGAAAGAGGAGAACCCCAAGCCACCATTTCTGGTTAGAAGGTGACTTTGCGCTTATCCAAGCAAGCCACCGACGGCCACAAAGCAGAAACCTCGAACCGTAGCAGCACGAAAACGCCGCCGAAAGCGAGGCCAGCAGCAAGACGAGAGCAAATGCCCGTCCATCCGTCCGCCCCGCCCCCCCCCGCTTGGGCTTCCTTCAGAGACGGAATTCGTTTATCTCTTTCTCCTCCGCTGGAGATTGACGGATGTCGCAGCCAATCCGAGAGGCTGGAAGAGTTCCGCACGTCTCGAGCTGCCGCAAGGCGGGATCCAGGCATGAGAAGGCATGAGAATTAACCCTTTCGACCCCCGAGGAAGGAAAAGAGGCGGGATGCGGCTACCTCGCCTACGTTTTGCTTTCTGCCCAGTTCCCTTCCGTCCTCCTCGCCGCGCCGCCATGGCCCAACTGCGAGCCTCTTCTTCGTCGGCCACCACCTTTGACTACCTGGTGCTGGGGGGCGGCTCGGGCGGGTTGGCAAGTGCCCGACGCGCCGCGCAACTGGGAGCCCGGGCTGCTGTGGTTGAAAAAGGGCGACTTGGAGGCACTTGCGTGAGTCCAAAACGGGGTGTCGGGTGAGGGAGGAAGAGGAAAAAGTATGTGTGTGTGTGGGCTGCCTGCAAATATACTCATAGGAGGCTCGCCTGCATACCCGGTGAGTAGGCTTACCTGAGTGGGCTTATGCCAAGGCATTGAGTTCGGCAAGAGCCCGAGGGCGTGGAAGTCTCCCCCCGTCACCGACACGCCGTGGGTGGGCAGGGCAGAAATAGTTAAACAGTGTTGGGCGAAAATTGGAGGTGGAGACCCTTTGAGAGCCGTATGCGACGAGATTTCATTTTAACGTATGCCGATTAGCGGACGTTCAAAGTGACTAAATAAAGTTATTCTAAGTCTAAACAGGGCTGTGATTTCAGGTGCCTGGGGGAAACCCAGCCTTCGCTTCAGCCTGTTGCGTGAATTCAGCAGCTGGGTTTTGGTTGTTGTCCTCGGGTTAGGATTGTGTTGCTGCAGCTCCGTGCCTTGTGACATAGCAGTTCATCTTGCATCTAATATATAGCTTTTCTTTTTTTTTTCTTTTTACCCTCAAGATAAGGCAAGTGGGATGTGGGTAGAACCCATCACTTTGGGGCCAATTCAGTTTTCACCGAAATTTCAGGAAGTGCTTTGGTCTTTGCATCCGTCTCCAACGTTTCTTTCCTGGCTTTATCCTTCTGTATCTCAAGCAGGAAGCAGGGGATATTTTTAATTACACATTTCTTATTTATCTCTTCTGTGTCTATGGGATACCTTTAAAAAGAACATAACATTATTATTATTCATGGGTCTTTTTCTGATTGTAGCAAGCTGTTCTGTATCAGATTATAGAATGTTCCCAAGTGTTAAACTTTACTTCTTCCCAGTTGGAATTATAGCTTCCTCTAATTTATGAGATAATGGTAATTGTTAGTCCCCCCCATCATGCTATTCACAAAGCAGTAAAATAGATTGTGCCTGAAGAAATTAACTTTAAAAGCTCAACGGTCCAAACATTAAAGATGTGGCTTGATGCTTATTGGTGATGATCATAGTTTGTTGAAGAAAAATGTCAAATTAGTTATGGAGAGACCGGGTTGGCAATATTAAAATTGATTATTTGGTAATGATGCAAAGACTGGAAAATATGAGTGAATAAAATTCTGGAGAAAGGGCTAAATAAGGAGTAAAGTTTAGAATGTACAGTATATTCAAAGAACTTAACTCTAAACTGTTTTCTGTCATTAAATAGAGCAGCCTTCCCCAGTTTAATAACCCTTCAAAAGTTGTGAGGCTATAGTTTCTCAAGCTCCCATCCTTTGATTGTGTTTGCTGGGAATTCTGGAAGACGTTGAAATTACATAATGCTGCAAACCACAGAAAGAAAGAGAAAAGGATGATAGCAGCAAGGTGGATGGATTTAGATATGCTGTTGGAACACCTGAAGGAGCAGATTGGAGAGAGCTGATCGTGGAGAAGATCTATATGGCAGCCAACAGCCTGTTCCAACTTGCAGGCATGTAATAAATCAAGAAGCAATAGCAACATCTATGTGGCAGCCAACAGCCTTTGCCAACTTGCAGGCACGTAATAAATCAAGAAGCAATAGCAACAGCTGGAAGAGTCCAAAGTGGAAAAGAATTTACTAACATCCGTGAAAGACAATTTCTGAATTTAGGCATTCAGTGGAATCAGTAAGAATGTCAGTTGAATGTGTTGATTGGGTTATAAAATGGCTTGCTTTAAGAACTAACAAGGATTCTCTTCAAGAAGAAACCAAGGGCCAAGCAAATCATTCAGATTGCCTGATAAAAGGTGCTTTTTCATGCAAACTTTAATCATATATAAACTATTCAAAGGTATTTAGAAAGACAAGTACTCATACAGACCCTAACCAGATACTGACCAACCCAGTATCTACCTAACTGAATAATGAAATGTGCTTCAAATTTGTTATTATGATTAAGAGCTAATGCTCAGGCTAATGAGATGCAGAATGCAAGTAGTTTCTTAGATTATCCATATTCCCAATGGCATTCTCAGGTTCACCCAATTTATTCCTGTGGAGCTTGATGCAATCAAAATATTTCCCTCATCCCTAATATTAGGCATTAAGGGGGATTTCAGTATACAACAGTTTAATGCAACCCCTTCTTGAAAAATACCTTAAGTATACTATTATTGATCAAGATGATGTACATTTTGTTGATATTAAGAAAATAAAATTAATTGTAAATTAGTAATGTTTCAGTAGTCATACGTACCTTCTAAATGCTGTTCTTGTTTATATTAAAAGTACTGATTCATGATGTTTGCAGTAAATACGGTATGATTTTTTCTTCTTTTAGGTGAATGTTGGGTGTGTACCTAAAAAGGTAAAGGAATTTATGCATTTGCTAATATTTCAAAAAATACATGGAACTTCTTTGCTGATCTTTTGAAAGTGCTTGAAGACCCAGCTGTTTCAGAGAACTTTTCCCTGAATTGATGTGATGTTGCCAATCTTTTATATTCTCCTTGGCATTCAGAATTGTTTTGATTGTGGTGCCATAGAAAGGTGTTTAATAAAAACAAATAAAAACATGAAGTGGATACTAGTCCTCAAAATGTGCTAAAATATGCTTTTAAATAATTGAGGGATGTATCCATCCTTGATTTGGAATGCAAAACAGTTCTTTAGCAGACGTTGGCCATGTTGTTTGGAGAGCAAGATAACAATCCTAGGCTGCATTAATGGAGGGATAGAATCAAGATTACATGAAATATTAGTATTGCTTTATAAAGGCCACACTTTGAATAGTGCATCCGGTTTTGATCACCATATTATCAAAAAGATGTTGAGACTCTGGAAAGAGTGTAGAAAAGATCAACCCAGATGATTAGGGGGCTGGAGACTAAACATACAAAGAACAGTTGCAGGAATTGGGTTTGTGTAGTCTTGTGAAACGAAGGACGAGAGGTGACATGATAGCAGTGTTCTAATATATGAAGGGTTGCCACAAAGAAGAGGGGGTCAAGCCTACTTTCCAAAACATCTACTTTCCAAAACAAGGTAAGAAACAACGGATGGACACTAAATAAGGAGAGAAGCAAGTTAGAATTGAGGTGGGTAAAATGAGGTCCCAGATTGTTGGTTGCAATAGGCTGATTCTGTAAACCGCTTAGAGAGGGCTGTAAAGTGGTATATATGTTTAAGTGCTTATTGCTTATAATCCAAATTGCATGCAGTAATTGTACTGAAATGACCAAATATAAGAGTAAGATTTAAAAGAACTTCAATGATTTTACCAATTTAAAATTGGTACCAGTTGAAAAACCCCTGATCTGATTTCTTCATCCCTTATTTGACCTTCATAGTTTTTAAAAAAAAATTTTTTTTATTGATTTTTAAGAACAAACATAATTAGACAAAACATAAAATTTAAAAACATAAAACATCTTTTTTGAAAGCAGCTTGATCCAGGGTTACAACTCTTCATACAGACACAAATTCAAATTCATGTTCATTTTATATACCATTCTATATCTTATTACCATTCTACATTTTCTATATAGCTTCTCCCCTCTTTTAACTTTCTTAATTTTATTTTATTTATTTCATCTCAATTCAGATCATTATACTTATATTCTTTGTCCTGTTTCCAGCTGTCTATTATCTTTTCTCATTAGGCAAAATTTCTCCTGTAATCACTGATTGGAGTATGACGCCTTGACCTTCATAGTTTTGAAACAGCTGCAACGAAGTTGTTAAATGGGGATTGTCTAATCTGCCCTTTTGTAACCCCTGTTGTCCTCTGTCTGGATGATGTCTTTCCTTCTGTTAGCTGCTGATTAAACACACAATTTTTAAGGCCCCCAAACTGTATTTGCCAATATAAACATGATACCAATCTTACAGACCAAAAGTGCAAAAGATTAGTTGGCAAAGCCTGCCTTCTAGAGTAGTGGATGCTCCATCACTGGGGGTTTCCAAAGTAAACTGGACAACCACTTGACCGGGATGATATAAAATCTCCTGCCTTGAGGAAGAATTGGACTAGAAGACCTCTGAGGTCCCTTCCAGCCTGATGATTTTATGTTCTGTGTTGTATAGCAGGGGTCGCCAACCTTTTGGACCTCAAGGACCACCAAACATCATTTTAAATCCCACGGACCAGAGTCCCTGGGAAAATCCCCCCAAATGTTTGCAGGAAAATTCCCCACCCCGTTTTCCTACTGATCGATCATTATTTGAGATCGCAGCTCAGATCGATACTGTCTCCAGCTCCATTCTCAGGGAAAGAGAGAGAGACTTTTGGCTTCATACAGGGAAAGCAGCAGAAGCAGCAGAAGTCTTTCTTTCTCTCCCCCAAACTCCACCAGGAATGAGTCTTTGCCGGTGCAGCCTCTTGGAGCAGGAGGTCTTGCAGGTCCCAAAGACTCATTTCTGGTGGAGTTTGGGGGAGAGAAAGAAAGACTTTTGCTGCTTTCCTTGTGTGCAGAAGCAGAAGAAGAAAGAAGTGGAAAGAAGCAGCTCAGTGGCCAGGCCAGGCACGTGGGACTAGTGGGACAAGCTCCCCCCTCTGCCCTTCCCCACTTCCCTCACTACCTTGTGTTGCTCACAATGCAAGCGATGCAAGCCTTGTGTTCCAGAGGGCCATGTGGGCGGTGCAGCCTTGTATTCCCGTGCATCCTGGATTACTTGCTTTGGAAGGGACATTTCTCTGCAGACCACCAAAATTTTCTTGCGGACTACCAATGGTCCCCGGCCCACTAGTTGGCAACCACTGTTGTATAGTTAAGATTTACATTGGTCAAAATAGATGGTATTCTGATACTGATGATATTTCTTGAAAGAAGTTAATCACTTTCAAGTTCCTTTTATCAGGCTGAACTTAAAAGATATTTCCTCCTCTTCTTCCTCCAAAATGCAGGGGAATTGATAAATTTGTTGCCCAGGCCCATATGTGTTCCATTAGTCACAACTGAACATAGTGCATTAACCACACATGGTCTTGAAAAATATGACTGTTTTGCCATCTACCAATGATTACAAAACAAGGAGCTTGCTGCTTCTTCATAGACCACAATATGTAGTGTAACTACTGGATTACATGTATCATGACAATGATGAGTTATGAGTCCTGATCTGTCCCATCCAATGTCTTTGAGTAGGAACTCAAAGTTTTGTACTTCTCTCTTGCTGCAGTCACTTTCATGAGATGGGCAATGTAGAATGAATAAACAAATAAATAAAATATTGATATATGCTGTTCAGAAGAATAATTAATTGACTTTGCTCATTCATTTTTATATTAATTATATTGAAGTATGTCCTCTTTCATAACAGGTGATGTGGAATACTGCTGTCCATTCTGAATTCATCCATGATCATATGGATTATGGTTTTCAAATAGCTGATGTGAAGTTTAATTGGAAGTAAGTTGAGCTAAATTCTGGAATACTTCTTAAGTAAAATAAATGGATAGAATTGTTTCTAATTAGAAACTTACAGTGAAAACTATAATGTCAGTTAAAATGACCTCCAGTAGGCTTTTTAGACACACATATCCAGATTTTTTATCTTATAAGATTCCAATGCTCTATCAATTCTGAAGAATCTTCATTATGGACTAAAACCGGTAGGTATGTACCACCTAAAATTCATAATTTAAAGCTTACAGAGTTTAATATAGTGATATTGTTTTTATTCTAAATAAACTCACTTTGATTTTTGAGTTATCTATGAGCTTTATTCTTAAATTCTTATAAGAAATCATGATTGAAGTGGGACTTGTGAAAAATCAAAACAGTACATGCTCAGAATTTAATTCTGAGCCTGCTATAAATAGTTCATATATTAGGGTTTGCTTTGACAGTAGTGTTCCCTGAAGTAACAAGCATTGAGATACACCATTTGCATTGTCTAAAATGCTGTTTTAGGTATAGCAAATAAATGTTATTTTGTATGATGTATAATGTGCTATAGGATAGAATAAACCTCTTTTCTGCAAGGAAAACATTTTAAATTGTGAAACAGGACTATAATTTTTCTGCATAATATCTAAGTTTATTATTTAGGAAAAAGATACCTATGCAGATTTGGAGCAAATAGTGTTATATTTTAATCCAGTTTGTAGAGAGATAAATATTTGAGATGTAAATTTAGAAAGCCCATGAGGAATAACAATTTGAGTGAGGCTTAGGAAATCCAATTTAATGCTTAGCTGTGGAAATCTATTGGGTTGGGCTATCTCTCTGTCCAAACTACCCAAAAGGTTTGTTTTTGTGAGGATACATTGGAAGAGGGGCTTTATGTGTTTCTTAGGGAAAAGTAGGATATAATACTAATAAAAGTCTTCTTACTGTAGAATAATTAAAGAAAAGCGGGATGCTTATGTGAAGAAACTGAATGAGATCTATCAAAATAATTTGAATAAGGTTTGTAAATGGCCTTTTTTCACTTCAACAAATTTTAAATTCCTTCTTTCTGCTATAAACCCTGTGAATTCACAAGCTGAAAATAGAAATCTGTGTTAATTTTTAATTCGCATCAAGGTGTATAGTTTTTTTAAAAAAAAAAAAGATTCAGAGCAAATCACTTGGGTAAAACTTGCTTTTTTTGCTTAAATGAAACTCTTCCTCTGCACAGATTTTAATTTCCTATTGTTTAAAGATGGGAAAGACATGAAAACTGTATTGTAAATGTAAAACAAATATTAGTACAGTTAAAGAAAAAAGTCAACTCTTACCCCTCTCTCTTGAGAAAAAGATTCAACTCCAGATCACTTACAGGGCATATCTTAATTCATTGCAGTTAGTCTACATTTCAAAACTATAATTTTCATGGTCTTGATAGGCCATCCTGTGAATGATGTAGTTTGTTTCTGAAAGGTGTAAGGATTATGCAATAGAGAGATTAGTTCTGGTCAAAAAAATATGGGAATTTAAAGTAAAATAATGCATCTTATTCCATTCTTCTGTTTTGGAAATTTATCTACAAATTTATTGTAAAGTTCAATTATTTAAATGCACCATATGCTGGGTCAAATTACACTATGTTATGATGATCTTAAGTATATAAATTGATTTAATTTTTAAATCAACTGGTTTTGCTAGGACCACGTGGAAACCATTCGTGGTCATGCATCATTCACAGCTGACCCTGAACCTACAATTGAAGTTGATGGCAAAAAATACACTGCACCTCACATACTGATTGCGACTGGTGGACGTCCTGCATTTCCCAGTGAAAGTGAAATACCAGGTATGGGTTCTGGTATGCTGTTTGCCCTATTTTTAAGAAAGAGCATGCAGCTGAGTTGACATTAAAATATTTTCCTTAGCATTGCCAAAGATTCAGTAGCACAGTGCATAGGTGCCATGTAATATTTCATTAACACCTTTTTAATAGTATACTCTAACAAATAGTTAACTAACTGAATGTTTCTGCAAGTTACATCTACTTATATCTAAAGCTGAAGATGATGAATATTGAAGATAATGTCTTGTTGCTTTGCAGGAGCCAGTTTGGGAATCTCTAGTGATGGTTTCTTTGAACTTGAAGAGTTGCCCAAGTAAGTTGCAATTAATTTTGAGCATTTTTAATATTCTCAATTTGCCACATTGCAGTGAAGATTTTCTTTTAAAACAGGTAGGGATTATTATACTCCAGTCTTTCATTCCCTACTAAAAGATGTAGACAGCAGGCTAGCATTGCTACAAGGCTACAGTAATTGTCCGTTCTACATTTCAGATTTGATGAACCTCTTATCAGCCCAGATCTGAGACTCATCTTATACCCTTCTAGGCGTTACCTTTTGCAGCGGAAACATCTTCTCTATTTCAGTTCTAGCCCACTACTGAAATAAGATGAAGGCAAAAACAAAGTGCTGTTTGCTATGGGGAAATTAGAGGAAAACATGTGGGGAAATACAGAGGGAGGGAGCACTGTGCACACCAACTTGAACTCTGGAAGGAAACCCAGGATATAAAACCAACAGCAGGAAAAACAAATCCTCCCATTGAAGGATTATCCCATTGCTAAGCATCTGGCTGCAGGACTCTGGGCCTCTGTGAGCGGTTGTGCTGTAGACATCAATGCAGCTAGTTTGCTTTTGTTGTTCACTTGTGTGAATGTCAACTTCATGGTCAATGTTCCTATCAACAAACAGAATAAGCTTCTATTGAAGGTACTGGCTTCCAGTAAAGAAATAGTAGGGGGATGCAGTACCTTTTTAAAAAATCCTATTTTTCTCTCATTTTTGCTCATTTGATGATCAGAAGGCTGTTTAGAGTAGAAAGCAGGAAATGAAGTAAAGCGCTGTGGCTTTTCTATCACTCTTCCTTGGTCACAATTAACTGAAGGTGAATTCATCTGTCCTTCCATTCCTTTCATTTTTTGTTGCTGATATTTGAGAACTTCATCCTGTATATGCCATTAGCCAAGGCTGGTTCTTTAGGGCTGAGAAAAAGCAGGCAATGTTTGCTAAAAGCCTGGATTTGTAAGTGAGAAGGCATGGCAGTGGTGGTGGGGCTCCCCAGTCATCCCTCCAAGTAGAAGAGGGGACTGAATGCTGCTTTCCCAGCCAAGATCCTTTCGTCTGTTTTTAAATGTAAGATGTGTGTGAATAGATAGACCTTCTTTACCAAGTGCTTTGTGCAGTGAGTGCAGTTAAGATGGTGGTGAAAGAAAATAATTTATAACCAAGGCATGCATTTACAACCATCACAGCATTTCTCTCTCTCAATCATGCATTCAGTATTAGTCAATAATTGTTGTCCTATGCCTGATTCATTCTCTCCCCCACCCACCCAGCAGATTGTCTAAATAAGCAATCTCTTTAGACAATTTCTCCTCTGCCTGACTCTTTTTCTTTTTCTCAACCCTCCTCACAAAGAGGAAAGTTTGGAAAGGGATTACAAGAGAATAAGGAGGCAGATAATGGGGAATACCCTAGGCTGGGTGCTGGCAGCACTGCGTTGCTTTCTATGTGTGTTCCTTACTGTGTGCCTGCTTATTCTCTTGTAATTCCTTCCATTCCAACAAATGTAAATACAAACCTTCCCTTCTTACTAATTATCCCAGCATTGATTACCATTTGTCCTTTCTGATTTAATGAAAGCCAACTTAGATACGAAATCTAACTGCTTAGGTTATAAATTGGATAGAAACAGCTAAAGCCCTTTAGGCATTTGTTTGTTGTTTTATACCACTGCAATCAAAAGTCTTTTGGGGGAACACCATCCAAAACATGAGAATTGAATCATTAAAAGAAGTATTGAAAGCAATAAACTCATTAATATTATTATTGAATTAACTGTTTTCATTAAGCAGCATGGTAAGTGGTAAAAAATGATGGGATTTGAATCTAATAAATGTGAAGAAGTTTGGACTTTCTGGTGTGGCCAATATATATTTAAATGAGCAGATTAGTGGAAGAGGACATCCACCTGAAAGATATGACATATAATCCATTTTCTTTCTCTTAGGCGAAGTGTTATTGTTGGTGCTGGATATATAGCTGTTGAATTAGCTGGTATTCTTTCTGCATTAGGCTCCAAGACGTCCTTATTGATACGTTATAATGAAGTAAGGGGCTCTCACTTATTCACCTTTCTATGTGACAGTTTAAAGTACTACGAGTTCTTGTTGGAACTCACAGGGAGAATATAAACTTGCAAAAAGGCAGAATCAGTTTATCTGCGTCCATATTTACACCAGGAGTGGATCATTTATAGACTGCATTATACAATATTTGTTTTTTAACCATATGCAGACCCATAAAAAGCTTGCTTTTATTTTTTAAGTATTGATAAGCTGACATTTTTTAAAAAACCTACTCATTATTTTTTCACTTCTTGATTATAATTTGAATTAAATCTCCTTTTAAAATCAAGATGCACTATTTTCTCTTGGAAATTCAGAACCACTTGCTAATAATATTCTTGTCCAATTATGTGTATTTGTATGTTTACTATTTATTTCAACAGACATTTTCAATTTCTCCATCTCTTCCTCTACACATTGTCATTCCTTTTGATTGAAGTCTATGGTATGTTTCTGATTGTAAGATCTAGTATGATGTAGTAGCTAGAACAGAATATAGATGTAAGGAGAATTTAATTTCCAACCTAAATTTAACCATGAAAGTTGCGGTGTGCTCTTAGGCTATATTATTCACTCTTACAGTGAGATTATGAAATTTGAATGACACATGTAGTACATACAGTAGATTTATTCTTAATAACTTTGGCAATAGCTCTATGGTAAATGCCAATTTAATTGTGAAGTTGAATAAATTTGAGAGAAATTTGCATTTCGGAGTTCAGGCTTGTGAGGGTGTGACTTAGATGTTCTGTGATATTGATCAAACAAAGGAAGTTACTATAATTAAATGTAAGTAAAGACCTTTGCTTGCAGTCTGATGAAGTATTTTTTTTTTGTATAGGTGCTGAGAAATTTTGATTCAATGATCAGTTCAAACTGCACCCAGGAATTGGAACATAATGGAGTAGAAGTTTGGAAACATTGCAAGGTAAACTCTCTTTAGTGCTGGATTGTAATGATTAATTTTGAATGTTCATGTATAAGTAGGCTTCGAGTTATGAAAACTGAGATTGTCATTGTCATTGCGAAGCAATGCAGTTGTAAAGCATGTCATGTGAGTGCATTGGTTTATCAACAGCAATCCAGGTAATCCAAATTGTTCTTGTTAAACAAATCCCATCAGTTCTTAAACAAGAACTCACCCTGATCCAAACCACTCCTGGCTTAGTCCCTCCCAGCCTTGTGTCTGGGCCAGCTAAGGGACTGACTCCTTTTCAACACCTCCCACCCACATATCTCCCCCCATCCCCTCTGCGCCATCTTGCACTCTTGTCACTTCTGCCAGCCTGTGCTTGCTGGTCTTCCCAGACCTGCCACTCCCAACTGATATTTGCCCTCCTCTTCCTGTGACCGCTGATGAGATGCACACAGCTTGGCCTTTCACAAGACAACTGCTGGCTATCCCAGCCTTGTTTTCAAGGCCACACACGCTTTTGGCCAAATTGTGTATGGGCTTGAATTATTTCATTCCAGCACATCTGGACCTTCTTTCATGCACCTGTCTTCCAAAAGTTGACCAGGTCTCATGCGATTTGGACAAGAGGTGGGCGCAGCCTACTGCTGCTCATGGAGGACCAAGCCAGGTGCACCTCATAAACGGTGGCAGGGAGATGGGTGAGTCATCAAGACTGGGCAGCAGGGCCTGCAAGTGTAGGGAACAGGAGTGATAGGCAGGGCCAGCAGAGCATAGGGCAGTTAAAAGGGCAGAAAAGGAAGAGATGGGCAGATGGGGTCAGTTGAACTGCCCCTGCAGTCAGTCATAAGTGCCCAAATTTTGATTTCTTGACCATGGGAGAAATGCAACAGCTGTAACTACAAGGACTGTGTGGAACTACCTTTTTTTTTCAGCACCACCTTTAGCGTAATTTTGAGCGATTGCTGAATGAATGGTTACAATTCGAGAACTATCCATGCATAATTTTTCTTTAGTTGCAGCTAGGTCATTCTGGCGTCAGTTGGAAGCACCCATTTCATTATGTTCTATTGCTTTAACAACTGCAGAACAGTATGAGTTTGAGAAACTGAGCTTCGCTTTATTCTTTTGAGCGTGTGTATAAATGATCCAAATGTTGCCGTTTGAGAGAAAGCAAAAACAAATCATCCCGCATATGGCTTTTCTTTCTCAACAACAGCTATTGTATTAATAGTTTTTGCAGCATTCCTGAAGAGATTGAAAGGAGTTTTGCAGCATTATACTTTTATCATTATGTTTAAGGAATTTTCCTTGTAACCAGGATTACATATTAATAACCTGCATTGCTCACTCTGTCAAATTGCTTTGTAAGAATTGAGGCCAGGACTATTTAGGCCCTGAGCTTTATCTGGATGTTACCAGTAGTATTTTATGTCAGAGTTTTGTTTACTTATTTTAGACTGGTTAAAAACTATAAACAAGATTTAATTGATATATAACAATAACATTTTAGTAAAATTCCATTTTGAGGCCATAAACTTTGAATCAAAAACAGTCTTCTAATTTAACATACAAACCAATCAACTTTATTTGAGAGTCAGATTTAAAAAACCCTGGACATTACAGAAGCATAAAAAAACAATCCTGCCAAAATAGATTTAGTTTACGCGGATTTGAGCATACTTTAAAAAAGGAGTATTTTAAAAGAGAAATTAGATGACAAAACTGGCAACTGAGCAAGTTTTTGCACATCACCCATAGTGATAGTTCTTCACTTTGTAATTATAATTTTTCATGAGACCAATGCAGGATATTTGAGCCTTATCCTCTGACCTCAGTAAACATATCTGTGTCTCTTCTAGCATTTGGAAACTCCAGAGCCATTGTACTCACCTTTGCTTTTTTTCTTCACATGCAAGTAGGGACTCTCAACAAAACTGTATACAGTACAGATAACCCTTGACTTAAAACCATCATTTGGTGACTGTTTTTAAGTTATAATGACATGAAAGAAGTGACTTAAAACCAGTTTTCATACTTATGGCTATTGCAGCATTCTTAGTCACATGACCAAAATTAAAGTTCTTGGAAACGTATTTATGACAGTTGCAGCATCCCAAGGTCGTGTGATCACTATTTGTGATCTTCCCAGCCAGCTTCCAATAAGCAAAATCAACGGGGAAAGATGGATTTGCTAAATGATTGTGTGCTTCACTTAAGAGTTGCAGTGATTTGCTTTACACTTATATGGCAAAAAGCTCATAAAATTAGGTATGGCACACTTTGCTTTTCACCTTGCTTAGCAACAGAAATTTTGGTTCCAATTGTGGTTGTACGTCAAGGACTACCAGTACTACCTAATGCTAGCCATAAAGTGTATGTAACGTCACAACACAGAGACATTTAGTGAGGAGGGTGTTTTTGAAGAAGAAAACTAAGATTTGAGCCTTAAAACAAACCATTTGTTGTTTGATCTTGCTCTAGCATTCTTCAATAATCTTGTTTCTCAACAGGTCCAGTCAGTTACAAAATCAGCTTCAGGGCTCTTGGCAGTAACAGTTACATCCTCTTTTCCTAATCAAAAACCTACTGTGAACACTATTGAGAATGTTGACTGTCTCTTGTGGGCCATTGGTAGAGAGCCCAATACTGAGAAGCTAAACCTTGACCAATTGGTAAGTGGGAATTTTGTTTCTTGATGCTGTACGGAATATTAAATGCATGACATGCACAATCCAGATTATATTGCAATTGGCATGTGGTGGTTAGGGTTAACTGTAGAGAATAGCCATGATCGACAGTGGAATGTTATTTTTTCTTACTTTGCTGCTACTTGCTGTTCTGTATTTTTTCCTACTAGAGAATAAATGTAACAAATATGGTAATTCTGGGTGGTACACTAAAACATGGGGGGGGGGGGGCAGAGACAGTTGATATTCCATGGCTCAGCTTCCCACCCTGTGTCCCACAATAATTGTATCCTAACCTAAATGTTTGTTCATATTGCATAGATTAGTTAGCTTGAAAAATGGTTATAGAAATGTTATTTTTTTTCAAAGCTCTTGATCTTATGGATAGGCTGAGTGCGTGTTTACTTTTTGAAATAATTTCCTTCTTTTCCTTTATATGAGCACTAAAAAAGTTGATACCATACTGCTCACTCTGTCTTGGGTAGCATTTCTTAGGATTCCAGCTTTGACTTTAATTTTTCTTCCTACTATCAGAATATTAAGGTAGACAAGAGAGGCCATATTATTGTTGATGAGTTCCAAAATACCAGCAGAAAGGGGATCTATGCTGTTGGAGACGTATGTGGGAAAGCACTCCTCACACCAGGTAATAATGTTTTAAGGACTTTATCAAATAAATTCATTTGGGATTCTAAAATGGAACAAAGCAAAATGGGTGAGGAAGGGCTGTGAAGACATGGGAAGAGTAGCGTGACCACCTATTAATGCTATGTAATAAAATGTATGAACAAATTATTACTACACAATGAATATTGCATTTTTCAGTTGCAATTGCGGCTGGAAGAAAACTGGCACATAGGCTTTTTGAAAATAAAAAGGATTATAAACTGGACTATACCAACATTCCGACTGTGGTTTTCAGTCATCCACCAATTGGAACAGTGGGGCTAACAGAAGGTAAGCTCTTGTTTCTCTGCTCTTTATTTCCAATAAATAAGAAAGATATGAGATAGAACTCTTACTAAAATGAGATACCCTTACTATCTACGAATTTTGTGACTGATTGGAATTGTGTTGAATAATGTATGGAGAGTAGTAGGTTTCCTAATTTCCTTTGGGACATTCTTTACAAGAGTGGCTTGGTAAGGATGTGTATGCTCTGAATTTGTATATTAACAGGATGTTGATGGAAATTCTACTTAGGTTTGTTTATATTATTGATGCACAGGACACTCCTACCTCTGATAAAGTAATATAAATTATGGACTATGGATAGAGCCAGTTTGGTGTAACAGTTAAAGCATTAGGCTAGAAACTGGGAGATTGTGAGTTCTAATCCTGCCTCAGGCACAAAATCAGTTGGGTGATCTTGAACAAGTCACTTTCTCTCAGCCCTAGGAATGAGGCAAGAAAAATGACAAGCCACTTCTGAGAAACCTTGCAAAGAAAACTGCAGGGACTTTTACAGGCAGCTTCTGAGAATTGGGTACAACTGAGCAAAAGAAAAAAAAAGCTGAACTGGGTATTATCACACATTCCTGTTGTTTCACTTTATATTAGACATTCCCAAGTTCCGAATACTGTTACCCATCATGTTATTTTATTGTTTAAACATTTTAAAAAATTTAATGAGAAGTATGAATAAAGCACCTCTATTCATAGGATTTTTGAAGCTGAAATTACAAACTGATATCAAGCTTGGTTTTTTTAAAAAATAAACTGCACATCAAATTCTAAGATGTGACACATGTAATAGAGTCTCAGTTGGTAAACTTATGATCTTCAAGTTCTTTTGGACAAGTCTTTTCATAATTAGAACCACTGAGGTGTGTAATTGAGCCAAATGTGAAGGAGATCAGTTCACCTATCACCAAACTTGTCAATATTTAATCCTTTTGAGATGTACATATTATATAGGATTTGGTAGTATTGTCAGAATGCCAACTGCATGAGATTCTTTGCTTTTTTTCTCCCCTGTATTCAAATATAACTAATGTCATTTGATTTTGTTCCAGCGGAAGCCATAAATGCACATGGAAAAGAGAATGTGAAAATTTATGTAACTTCTTTTGTCCCTTTGTACCACGCCATAACAGAAAGGAAAACAAAATGCCTGATGAAATTGGTCTGTGCCACTAAACAAGAAAAAGTAAGTATAAAGCAGGGAAGAGTGAAGATGTTGCATGTTAAAATTGCTTTTCATGTACTGTATATTCTATTCAAGATAAGGAAATGAGATGGGAGAAGATACCAACGTTACTTAACATGTAAGCGGAATCAAAACATCACACCCAATCTTTGCTTCTCGAATAAACTCTAATAAGCTAGTCTCACACATCTTATTAAACCTAACTCACATCAAACCAATATTTAGTCCACGTCTGTAGCAATTATGAGTTGTACCATTTAATACTCTTCCAGGCATGATGTATTAAGATTTTGTATAAAATTAGTAAATGACACAGCAATACAAAAAAAAGATTGTAGGTGTACAAAATATTGCTCCTCGTGTAAAAAGATAGGAGCAACTGTGAAGTCTGAAAAAAAATGTCCCTTTGAAGCCATGTCCTTAACCTGCCTGTTTTGTTTTAAGGTGGTAGGACTTCATATGCAAGGTTTGGGGTGTGATGAAATGCTCCAAGGTTTTGCAGTAGCTGTCAAGATGGGAGCAACAAAGGCTGACTTTGATCAGACAGTGGCTATTCATCCAACTTCTGCAGAAGAACTTGTTACGCTTCGTTAAGCTTACATAACTTGGCTTTCCCCATGGTGAATTAAATACTTTTTTAAAAATAAAACTCTACAGTTCAAGAGAAGTCTTCATTCTGCTGTTACAAATTAAATTACATGGATGTAATTTAAAAAGCCTCCTTTTTTGACCTAGTTTCCTTGTGATCATTTAGACATATTCATAGTGACTTTGGCATCAATACAGAAGTGATCTGTCATTGCTTTCTGGCATGGTGTTTTCAGGTTCCCAGTGTAGCCTGCTTTAGTGTTTTCCAGTGGTGTCCTATCCAAGTACTGGCCAGACTCAACCCTACCTAGTTAGCCTTTGAGCAGAGACAAAAGTAGTAAGATGCTACCACCTGTTGAGACTGCAATAAAATGTGCTAAAATGACAAGCAAATTATCATATAACTTCATACTTTAAGCCCAAAGAGGAAGTAAAATCTAAGAGTAAAGCAGAAAAAAACCCATTTTGGACTATAGAGGAACAAATGGAGGAAGTACTGCAATTATAAACTCTATAATAATTAGTATTTTGGTTTACTGAGCCTTGGATTGTGAAAGATACCATTTCCTGCCTATTGGGAAGTATAACCATGTAGAACTTACCTCATAAGAGTTTAGTAAGAGCAGTACTTTACTAATTCTGTAAAACTCTAAACATTTAGTTTATGTTATCCCCCTTTGATTTATTTCCCACAGAAATTACCAATGTACAGGTATTTATAACTATAAATTAGGGAACAAGCTTTTCATCACAAGAAGTAAATTCTACCAAGCAATATCACATTGTGTAAAGCATAGCGGTAAGAGTTCCCATTCAATTATAACATTAAGCAATATTAATTTCTCAGTTATGAGAACTGAAAAATGTGGATTGGGGAGATTGCTGCATCCTAGGTGATATATATCACTATATTCTTCTGTTTGTTATTGCCATGAGACCATAGGGCTGATTGCTATCACCTATTTAGCACAGCATAGGGAGCACATATAGCTTTTAAGGGATGCTATGGACATGGGTGACTTTTGTTCCACTGCCGTTCTCCCTACATAAGATTTGTATATAATTACATAGTGTGTATATGTTTATTTTTTTGCCATGTTATCATACATTAAATAATATACAGCTATACCTTGCTACTGCATTACTGAATCAGCAGCTAGTAAGATGATATTTATTCACTTTCACAAAATATTTGCAATTCAAAATATTAATTCTAAAATATACTTGCACATAAGTTCTGTATAATATAATGGGACTAATGAACATCATTCTAGGAATTTGTCCCATTTCATTTTCACAAATACGAAATTAAATGGGATGCAGAAAATCTTGCAACGTTTGTGTCCTGTTAAGAGAATTGGGCTATTTGTATTTTATGTTCAGTTTATGTTACTTTAGTAAGTTTATAGCACCATTTTGCCCTTCATTTAAAACAGATTTAAACTTGAGATTTCAAGTGTACTATTTTAAATTCACTAGTTTAGATCTGAAGTCTTTAAGCTTTTGGATTACATTTACCAAACTTAAATATATTGGGGGTTAAAAGAACACAAGATGGCGGTCATTTTGAATTTCATCTTAATAGTAGGCTTGAAAATTTAACTAAAAAATTCTATATGCCAAGGTCTCCAGTGAAATTTGTCATCCAAACACATACTCCGAGTGGCAATATCTAGCCAAGTTCTTTCAATTTCCAATTTCATGATCTGTCACCTGATTTGTCTTATACAATGAAGCAGGTAATTATTTGTGTGCACGCTGAAGAGAAACACAAACAGATAAATTATTCCATTTCAGCATATCCATCTGTTTGGAATAATGATCTGCAGATTTATTTGTTCAAATACATCAATAAGATGCAAGCACTTTCATGACAAATATACAGAAAAAAGGGATCAACACAGAACAGTAACCTAGTTTAAATGGAAAGAAAGCTTATGACAATATACTCCCAAGAGATTTCTTTTCTCCAGTTAAGTTACTCATGTCAATAAAATAGAGGGCAATAGGCTTAAGAGGGACATTAGTTTGTAGATTTTCATTAAACTTCAAAATGTTAATACATGCCAGTTGAACACTACAACTAAAATGTACATATAAGCAAAAAAGGGAGAAATTAGTTACCTCTTCTCTCTGAACAGTCCAGTTACTACAGTTATAGCAGGCAAACTGGCTATTGGATTGACTGATAAAAGGTTTAGTGTGTGAAGTCAGTCTTATGTTGTGCTCAAAACTGCTCATCCTCATTCTGGCACAGTTTGGTCCATAAAGAGGCTTTAGGCTGAGACAGACCTCAACTTATCAAATAAATTGTTGCTTTAAAAAAAAGCCAAGTATACTAGTACTGCTGAAGGCCAGGCTGAGATGTTTATAGGAAGTAATCTGGAGTACGCCGAGTTACATGAGGCTCTCCACGGCGAGGTGCTGGGTCAAACTGAAGGCTGTAGAAAGAAAACAAAAGCACTTCTGTTAACTGATTATGAACGTATAGACTTATTTTTATGCGATTCTCAACTTGTAAAGGATATTAATATTGATGCTAGTATTTATGTAATCCATATGCATATAATCAAGTCAAAATAGGTTTTAAGTGTTAAGAGGGTTTTTTTTTTTTTTTTGGTAAAAAGATGCTATACCACAAACAAGCAATGTTTGAGAAAGAGTAGTTTTCTGGAGGAGTGCAGGACTCCAACAAATAATACTGACATCTGAAATATTTCTATCAGGTTTTGAGCAGACAGGGTGTTTAAGGGTAGGCGGGCAACAACTGGCATCTTGGACAAGCACTTCCCATTCCAAGCTTAAAAATCACCTAATCCTTGGAAAAAGGCTGAAATCCAGCTATTTTATCTGAGCTTAGGTTGTTGTGGAAAAGGGGCACGTACAACTTGTTTTCAGGTTCTGTACTATGTTTTGAGATACTTACAACAGGACTAAACACTATGCACTATGAATTTGTAATAAAGCCAAAAGAAAATATTTTGCACTAACTGAAACGAAAGGTACAATTTAAATGACCCTTTTTATATTACTCTAAAATTAGATTATCAAAGAGATCTCCAACCTAGAACTAAGGAGATATTTCCTGACAGTGAGAACAATTAATCAGTGAAAGGGCTTGCCTTCAGAAATGATGGGTGCTCCATTACTGGAGGCTTTTAAGAAGAGACGGGACAACCACTTGTCAAGAATGGTGTGGGGTATCTGGGGTTGGGCTAGCTAGAAGAACTCCAAGGTCTGTTCCAATTCTGTTATTTTAAGTTCTACTGAGTCCTATTTTAAAAAGGTTGTCTTGTCTAATCAGAACTAGGAAAAAAACAGCAAATTTCAATTCATGTGTTCTCAATTCTATCATGTCTTTCACAAACTGTTCACATAACATATTCAACCAGTTTAGTTAAAAACCTAATAACTATTTGTGCACACCCCATGCTAAATATGTATTTACCTTAGTTCATTTGGTTTGATTTTTCTGTGGCAAAATTACAACCTATTGGGTTAGTTTATGGCTCACGTTAGAAAAATTACAATCTTATTTTTCTGCTAAAATATATTTTGTTAAAACTGTAGGTTCTTACAAGGAATATTTTAAAGTGTCATCTAGTTCCATGATAGCAGCCTGATTTCCACAACGGTAACAGTAATTAGGTGCGCTGAAAATAGTGACTACATTTCGATCATGGCACCAGTTGTAGCCCTGTAATGGGAGAAAAATAGTTTCAATAACACAAGATACATGACTTCAGTAAGAGACATCCAACAAACACGTTGCTTTATCTTTTGCAAATGTGTTTTACTGAAATGTAATAAGACATTAACAGTGAGTTTAATGCACTCTGAGATGAAAAATCTTAACTGTTCATGTCTTCCACAAAATTCTTTAAAATATTACCTGTAGATTATTAATATCATAAACCTTTGACTTATGTTTGTATAATGAAGCACTAAACACATGTCTTTTAAAAAGTGTTCCAATTCACTCATTTAAAATTTATGTCAAACTGAGACTTCATTAAGATTGATAAAATATAAAGCTACTTAGAATTGCAGAGGTATCACACGAGTGACTGATGAAGGAATTTACAAAGTCTGAAGAGGAGACTGGATTAATGTATTAGTTGAAATTTGCTCCATATATATAAAGGTCACTACAATATATATATTGTATTGACCTTTAACCTACTGGAAAAAAGCAATTATAGTGAGACTATATATACTAAGCTGTGATATTCAGATCCAAAGACAGATGAGTACTTCCACTGAGATTTGTATGCTCACTATACCAGTCAGCAGAACTTTAAAGAAATCGAATCTTTCCATGATCTTGCACAGCCATACATGGTACCACAAAAAATGCATTTTGGCTAAAGAGACAGTAACATGTCTCTGCTATGACTAGTATTTATCTGAGAATGCAAGATTACAGGTCTAAGAAAAAGCATGGTTGCTGAGAGGTTCAGCTAGTGGAACTGTGCCATATCTGAAACACCTTTGACATTTCAGATTTACTTATTTCCTTCATATAAACTTTTTTTGCCCAAAGATAAGGCACTTTGAATCCTCAAATGAATGGTACAATGTAATTTTACCTCCATTACAAGTTGATGAGCCCGAGACACCAATGTAAGTCCATTGGCATGGTTAAATGTTTCAGAAATATCCTGACCAAATGTGTAGCCTGCACCACGTGGAGAGATCCCCCAGCCACCACGATCATCTGGATCTGACCATAACAGATCACACATTGGACCCTATTTAAAAATGGGAAAAATAGTTTGTACACATTTATGTAACTCCAATATATGGAAACAGTAGCAGCTGCTTATATGTTAATTTTAGTTTCTTCTAAATTCTAAAAATTTGATAATTTGCTTTAACATTCTAAAATTTAAGTTCTTCAGCAATAGGAAAAATACCATAGTCTCCATAAAAGGACTTCCAATAATATTACCTCATGTGGAACTTCCTGCAAACGATCAAGTGCTCTAATATGATCCAGTGTATCTATAGAAGGAGAAAGACCTCCATGGAGACAGAAGATCTAATAAGAGAAAAGATCAAATTATACATATGCAGGCAGTCTACCGTAAACCTTTATTTCTTGATTAAATTTTTAAGGCCACTGAATTAAGACTGTGACTCTGAGCAGACTTCCTTCTTCCTGGTTTACTTATGGAAGATGTTGGCAATTTTTACTTTGATTTGGATTATCTGAATCTAATGTCAAGTCACTGACACTGGATAATTGTAGTTTAGCTTAGTAGACACTGTCTTTGAAATTCATAACATTGACTTTTTACCTCTAACCACTGTTACATTTAACAACTATTCAGTTTAAGTTACACACGCAATAAGGTATAGTTAAAATTATACAGCTTCTGATCTTTATCAGTCTTCCAAATTTTAAGATAATAGCACATTTTATCTAGATTAGTATTTTAAAAGTTATGCCTATCTAGAACTATATGGTCTTCTGGATATTTATCCTTTATTATGTATAAATGTATTGTGAATGTGTATATGGACATTTTCATTTAATAGCATGAATTGAGGATGTTAAATCTGAGGCAAAGCATCAGGCAATTATACTACTATTAGGCAACTGTTATAATAACTTTCACACACCTGCATCCTTGAGAAAGATTTCCAAGAGTAACAAAAAAGACAATACCAGGTACTCATTTATTATTCAAAGATAATGATGTAATTACATTATTTTATCAAATGTTCGAACTTCATTTAATGAAACCTAATGAGATCATATGGTTGCATAACATTACTTACCTGCCCATCTACTAGAGCTGTAAGAGGAAGATAATCAAATAAATCTGTGAAATATTTCCAAACATTGGCATTTCCATATTTCCGCAGACATTCATCATAAAAGCCATATACTTGTGTAATTTGTCTGCTTTCATGATTGCCTCTTAAAATTGTAATGCGTTCTGGGTAGCGCACCTAATCACAGAGAATAAACAGGCATTGTAATAATCCATCCACATAATTGGTCACTTCATTTTACTCCAAGTTTCACACTTAAGCCTTTGTACATAATGTATACTAAAAAACTCAGTCTAAAAATGCATTACAAATAGGCTTCTAACAACCTCAGTTTTACAAACTCACCTTTAATGCCACAAGAAGTGTCACAGTTTCCACTGAATAATAGCCTCTGTCAACATAATCTCCCATGAATAGATAGTTTGTATCTGGCGATTTCCCACCAATTCTAAAAAGCTCCATAAGATCGTGGAATTGCCCATGGACATCCCCACACACTGTGACAGGGCACCGAACCTCCTGAACATTTGATTCTTTTGTTAGTATCTCTTTAGCCTAATAAGGGAGAGAAAAAAAAACATACAAACAGCTGATCAGCTGGGAAATCTGCCTAAATTAGATTTACAACTAAATTAAACAAATTTCAAGAAAAATTCCTAACAGAAATGCTAGGATATTTCTTTGAATTCATTACAGAGATTCAAAATCCTCTTCAGCATCAACTATACTCATAATTTTGCTCACTCGGTTGTTTCCTTCCAATCTCATTTTCTTACTTATAACTGGCAATTAAGGTAGTCTAATAAAATTAGGGGAATGAAAGTCAACATATATTTAAAAAACTCAGGACGGCTTTCAATTATAAATGCACAGTATATATACAAACCTGAATTTCATCAGCAACAGGCTAAAAAACTGAAGGTACCAAAACATTAAACACTAACTGGAACATTGTTTTCTTCCACCTGCAATCTTTTACCAATAGTAACTTTTAAAAAATATCAGTTTTTAGAAATTATAACTTATTTTTCCCCAAGCACATCGTTTGCCAACAATAAGATCCAGAGTGGATTGGATTACTAGATTTGAAAATGTATGCATTATAAATCTAATAAATCACTGATAGGTCTTCACATATAGCAAGGCTGTCAAAATCACAGCCTGCAGGCTGGACGCATCATGCACTAGCCATGCCCATGCCCGGTTTAGCAAAGGGGGGGGGGAGTTATGATACGTCACATGATGCTGCCATGATGCCGGGAGTTTGACACCCGACATACAGTATTACTTAAATGAATGTAATATCTAAAGTTAGCATTTTACTGCATGTAATTTTCATTTTTCTTAGTTTAGAATAAAGTACACATTATTACATATTTCAGAAATAGTATAAAATTACAGAAGTACGATATAGTTCTGTTGAATAAATCTTAAATATTACATGCATTTGTGTATGTGGTAATGTATCAATTCTTATTGGAAAATAATTGCATTATTATATCCTACATTTTTACTATTCGGTCTTACCTTAGATTATTTATTTTTAATCAATATTAAATGGTGATTTAATATTTATATCATTAGACAAAATTGTAAAAATTGTTTCACAATTAAGGGAATTGTTTTAATTAAGTGCTTACCTCATATTTCTACAAATTTAATAGAAACATTTTTCAACAAACAAGTAATTATGTATTGTAAAGGTGGTTCTCCTACATCTTTCAAATTTATGACTGAAATCTCAAATGAATACCTGTGTGACTGGCAAAAGAACCCTATGTAAACATGAAATATCTATGTCTTAATACATCTATATTTAGAATGAGAAATATGTCACAATATTAATAATTTTAAAGATAAAAGACAACTTATATTTAAAAAAACCTTATATTTTTTAAAAAATTAATTGAAAGAGAATTTTAAGTAAGAATTTTTGTTTACTTTGTAAACTCCCAGGGGTACGCTGAAAGTTTTGCATGTATTGGAGTATACCAGAAGGGGCTTCATTCAATTCTCAATCCAATGAAGTTAGTCATTGACTTACAATCACAACTGAGTCCAAAATTTCCATTGCTAAGCAAGACTATTGTTAAGTATGTTTTGCCCCATTTTACGACCTTTCTTGCCATAACTGTTAAGTGAAATACCATAATTGTTAAGTTTATAGTTAAGCTACAGTCAAGTCAATCTGGCTTCCCAATTGACTCTTACTTGTCAGATCACAAAAGTCACATGACCATGGGACACTGCAATTGTCATAAATACATGCCAGTTGCCAAATATCCAAATTTTAATCACATGACTATGGGGATGCTACAATGGATGGAAGTGTGAAAAATGATCATAAGTTACTTTTTCAGAGCCACTTTTAACTTTGAAGGGTCACTAAATGAATGTTCGTAAGTTGAGGACTACCTAACATCATGCTAACATTGTTAGCTTGTATCAGTAACAGTCTTGGTTACTGTTCTTTTGCTAGAAATGGCTAAAAAATTACTATTCCAATACTGCAAAGACAAAACAGGTAGAAAAAAAATAAAGGAATTTCAAATATTGGTCCAACCAAATTAGATGGAAATATATACATTTTAAATTACACAGAAATCTATCTGCATAACTTGAAAGTACATCTTTTTATTTCAACTATTACTAGTTCATGTTCATTCCTTTTTTGGGAGCAAAGTAACAACTGCTGCATTAATGCAGGTTGTTCTTGATTTATGCCCACAATTGAGCCTGGGATTTGTAAGTTGTTGCAGTTGTTAAGCAGAGTCACCATTTGAGGCTGATTCAACTTTACAACTGTTTTTATGAGGGTTGTTAAGCAAATCATGTGGTTGTAAGTCCAAAGGCGGCTGATCCAATGGCATTTTTTTGCTGGGAAAACTGCAATAAAACATTATAAAACATGTGACACTGCAACCAGCTGTCAATTCCAGCCAGTTGCCAAGCACCTGAAATGCGATCTGTGTGTGGTGGTAGTTTGGCAGTCATACCTTCAATAGGTTGATTTTTTTCAAGTCTGTTGTAACTCTGAAGAGCAGTTAAGCAACTGGTCGTAAAACAAGGACTACCTAATACTCTTAATTGCCAACTTCCAAATATTTCTACATTTAATAGTGAGAATGCCATTAATTCATATTGCTTGCTCTGTTATAAAGAGGCCCATGTAAATTATGCTTCATTTCACAGCTCAAGGCTGTATCTTAGAGCAGAAGCTCATGCAAAAATAGCTGGTCCATCAGGTCCCAGAGAGAATCAATTATTTATTAGGACCAAACAATATTTTCAATGCCAGCTTCTGGATATAAGGGGCTTTTGAGAGCCAAAAGCTGAAAATAACACACTGAGATTGTTGTAAAACAGAATAAAGACTCCTTTTTGAAGGATTGGTACCTTAACCAAAAAGGAATCTCTTCAAACACTTTTAATCAAATTTAAGCAACTATGTGTATATAGAAGTTGAGAGTAACATCAAGAAAAAAAACCCCCAATGTAACTGGAGTATCACATCTCTCCTACCTTTAATAAAATATTAAGAAATCCAAAGCTTTATTTATTAACCACTGCTTTATTATGTTCAAACTTGGGGAAATCCTATTAATTTAAAAATGTGTGTGTTTTAATCTCATGGTTGTGCCACATATGGGAAAGGTACATATATGCATTAAACACTCTATTGTACTTCAGCACTTTTTGTTGAAAAAACTCTGTTCTTTAAGCGAAATAACCTAACTAGAACAGAGAAAGCCACATTAATTGATATCTCAGTAAAAGTAATTTTATTTACCACTGGCAATTAAAAAGAGTATAATTTTGAATAAAAAATCTTCAAATATACTGGGTCCTATGTGTGCTTTATCTTTATAGAAGATGGGAATGTTACAGAAATGAAGACAAATGAATCATCAAAGGCCACCGAGTACACGGACCACTGTACCCTGTTAATCTTTTACTAGCTCTAGCTATAAATATAGCATGTACTATGGTGTTTGTAGTTTGTGTAAATAAGAATGGTGTGTTTAAACAAATTAAAATCTGTGAATCTTCAGTGTTTTAAATATATGCAGGGAAAAAAATAAAGGGAAGAGAAGCACTCTAGAGGCATTTTCATTAACTTTCCACAACCTGTTTTCCAACTCCGTATTTAAAATGTTAAACTCTTCCTAGATACTCATTATTTTATTATGGTGCAGGAAGTCCTGCGAGAGTCCTCTTCCTTCAACCAATGTCAGTGCTGTTTATAAATCAGAAATAAAAAGCGAACAAGCAAGAGTAGGCAAATGACATTTTGAAGGGCTACCTTTGGGGGAAATGTATCCCACTCATTTTTTATGTATTTTGTCTTCTATGCCACGGATCACAAAGAGATCACTCACTCCACGGTTTTTCCATCCCGCCTGACCTTGATTCTCCCCTGGCAAAACAAGAAATGCAAGCCTCCCCATGTCCATCTTTGCCGATCACAAGACAAAATCTCAGAAACAAGCTTCTAAGGACAATTAAGGCTACAAAGACATTCTCGCGGCTACAATGTGTGCATTTAAAAATAAAAATAATAATAAAGCAGAGGAGAAAAATACCGACTGAGAACGATTCTCAGGCTCTCTTTTGAGCGGTGTGTGTGTGTTTATCAAAAAACCTTTCTTGACAAAATCCCCTTATTCTGAAAATTGTGTCCATTTTTTAGTCGTCTTGGCTCTCAGAGCCTGTTCTACGGTACCCGGAGGCTACTAGCAGCAAGAAACAAACCAACGCCTTTTGTGAAGCAATTCTCAGCCTCTTTTCCTTTCCCTCCCCCCCCTTCCCTCCCATAGAGGTTTTTCGGATAGGGACCGAGCGAGGGGTCCAGAACGGGAGTCCTCCACCCCCCAACCACGAGCCCGGTTTCTCCCTTCCGCGCCTCAACCCACCTTCTCGCACAGGGTCCGCACTTGGCTCTCGCTCAGCTGCTTGCACTCGTTGAGCTGCTCGATCCATTGGTCCAACTCCTTGGTGAAGCTCTTGTCCTCCATGCCGGCCCGCCGCCTGCCGCCAGCTCAGTTTCGAGGAGAGAGAGCGCTCGGCGGCGCGGCCAGGGTGGCGTGCTTCGGGGAGGCCCAAAAGCAGCAAGAGGGAGACGGAGGGGAAGGGAAGGCCGCCGCCGCGGCGCGGAAGGAAGGAAAAGGGGAGGGACCAACGGGCAGACGCCCAACCGCCCGTCTCAACAGGGCGCGCGAGAGCCTAGGCCTCCCTCTTTCTTTCTCCGGCACTGTGTAATGGCGGACGCCGACGGTCACGGCATTGCGCACTTCCGCTCTACGTCCACGTCAAAAGGGGGAGAGCGCCCCCTTCCAGCCGGAGGACTCAACCCTTGTAGGTAGAACATTCGCTGCCCTTGGTCGGGAAAAGGAAACGCCGGGGAAGTTTTCTATCCACTTTCTGAAGCATAAACAGCCCTGTGATATAGCAGTAGGAGCAAAGGGAAAGAAAAAGAAAGAGAAAGTACAGGCAGTCCTCGACTTACAACAGTTTGCTTAGTGACCGCTCAAAGTTTTAATGCCCTGAGGTTACTTATGACCGGTTTTCACACTTACGACCGTTACAGCATCACCATGGTCACGGGATCAAAATTTGGATGCTTGACCAACCGATTCACATTTATGACTAGCAGTGTCCTACGGTCACGTGATCACCTTTTACGGCCTCCTGACAGGCAAAGTCAATGGGGAAGCCAAATTCATTTAACAACCGTGTTACTCATTTAATGAACTGCAGTGATTCCTTTAACAAATGTGGCAAGAAAAGTTGTAAAATGGGGCAAAACTCACTTAACAAATTTCTCACTTAATAACATAATTTGGGGGCTCAGTTGTAGTTGTAAGTTGAGGGCAACCTATCTTTGCCTTGACCTTGGGCATCTGAATTAGTTTTCTTCAAGGTTTAGATAAATATATAGTTCTAGTGAATAGAAATAGAGTTCCCATCTCTCCTGAAGATTCATTATAGTATCTTTCTTTTTTAAAGCATCTCTTCCATATTGCAAACTATGTGTTAATTATTTAACTGGATGTGGCCTAATCAGTACTTGGAGAGAAGTTCATCTGCAAAGATTAGGCTGAGACAGGTTCAAAAACACATTGGCAGAGAGCAATAAATATTATTACCCACCCAAACCTACATTAATGTATTATTGATATCACCAGAAGTCAGGCTCAGCTTAGCTTTTCAGGAGCTGCTTTAAGCAATTGAACTGGCACTGTCCAAAGACGTTTCCACGATCTTGTGGCCAGCATGACATCATGCCACAGTGTGAAACATGGAACACTGTTATCTTCCCACCAAAGCAGTGGTACATGCTTTCAAACTGCTAGGTTGGCAGGAGAGAGGCAAATAACAGCTCACTCCATCACACAATGATAGGACTCAAACCACTAGAGTATAGATCTTTTCCAGCACCTTTTAAGCCACCATGCCTCCCTTCAAAAGAGGTCGAAGTAAAATTACATATAGCATGAATTACAAACATGGGCCATATCTATTGTACTACTGTACTGCAGAAAAAAAAATTGTGCTGTTAGTGAGAATAAATAACATCACTTAACGTTCATATTTTTGCTTTATTTTCAAAGGTTTAATAGTGGTCATTTTTTTGTCCCAAATCAAATCCTTTTTTCATGACAACCCCTCTCTCCAATGTTTGGAATAGTCTATTAAATACTTACTTAGTTCTTTGATGGTAAGACTGTTTTGGGCCCATTTGGGGCTGGCAGATGCTGCAGGAGGCCATGGAGGGTGAAAATGAGGTACAGGAGGCTGCACGTGGCCCATTTCAGCCACCAGAGGCACCACGGGACAGTCCCTTGCTATTTCCAGGCTGGCCCTGCGGGCTGGATTTAAGCACCCAGCAGGCTGCATCTGGCCCACAGGCCTTGAGTTTGACATCCCTGTGTCAACGAAACAGAGAGGAAATCACCCCTAAAGACGTCTACAACTAGTGGAGTAAATTCTGCCAGAACACCTTTACCTTTTATCTCTTCTGAAGTTCATCTATTTCTAAATCAATTCCTTTTGGTTTTGTCTTTTCAAGTACAGTGGTAATTTCCATGCTGTCATCTGTATTACACATTTTTTTTTGAAAGCCTCTATAAGCATTTTAGTGCAAAACCAACTCTTGGACTCGGCCTTCATTTCTATTTTTATCTCATCCTATGGCTAATATTTTAGTTAAACAAATGAAAGAACATTTTCAGTTTGTCTCACAACAAATGAGACATTAAAGACACAGGGATAGATTAGATAATTATGTGCTACATTAGTAAATATGTTGCATTTCCAAGCCTGTATTGCTGAGACAGAATAAAAAGGATGGGTGTAGGTATTTTTCTATTTATCAGGCCACTCTCTCTGATCAGGATTTTTTTCTGGTTTTTGGAAAGTTAAATACAAGTACCGTAAGTATGTAGAACAAAATACTGGAGGAGCATTAAGAAATCATTAGTTTTTCCCCCCCTGCAGATGCTTTATTAACATTGTAAGATGAATTCAGAATAGTAAACTGGAGGTATCAAATGTGCTTCCTAGTTGAAGATTAGTAAATGAGATTTGTGTAGTTTTGAAAAAATTGCTGAGAAATGGTCCTTGTAACCATTCATATATTAGGGTTTTCATATTGTGGTATACATATTGTTCATATTGTTCTTTTTCATTATTTTATTGTTCTATTCTTTTATTTCTCTTTTCATTTTGTAAGAACTTGCCTCTTCTCTCCGCTCAAGAAAGTAGGACTCTTAAAACAATTGACATTTCAAAAGGAAACATTTATTGAAGAAAAGTGATAGCAAGACAAAGAAAGCAGGATCTGAGGATTTCTGCGCAATTCCGCTAGATTAAAATAGTTAGAGACCCCTCCCCTCAGCTTGGTGTCAAATAAGCCAGTCTGCAGGTACAAAGATGTTTTGATAACTGCAGGCTGAGAAGTTGATAAGAAGCTGTTCTCAGGCACTGCTTGCTGGAGGCTCTGGAGCTGAGACAAAACAGATGCCCCCCCTGTTTCCAGGAAGGTAAATTAAAGCACAGGATAGGCACCAGGAAGAAAGGTATAAACTGAGGAACGCCTCCAGGCCCCCTCCCCACCAGAATGGCAGCATCCAAATAAAGATCTATGGGACCTGACACATTTCTTCTTTTTTGTTGTTGTTAAGCCACCCAGAATAGCCCCATGGTGAGATAGGCAGCAAATAAATTTAATATATCGGGTCATACTATTTCTTCCATACAGTCATGGCTGTGTTAATATGCAAGAGGAAACCTAAGAAGCTCAAAAGCAATTCACCATCCCTGTGTCTTAACTGAAACTGTATTTTGTCAGACAAAAAAGATACTAACAATCATTGTCATTCAAAAAATATTACCTCCAGAAATATTGGTGATTTAATATTTATTGAAATGGCACAATCGCAGGATTGAATTTTTTTTACTGCCAGTTCTGCGGGCATGACTTGGTGGGCATGGCAGGGAAGGATCCTATAAAATCTCCAGTCAGAGGTGGTATTTGCCAAAATTTCCTCTACCAGTTCTCTAGAACTAGTCAGAAACTGCTGAATACCACCTCTGAAATGGCATTGTTTCAAAAATCAATAGCAGGAGGATATGGAAAAACAGTATGTGACAAAGGCCAATTTTCTTCATACCAAGTTTGCTGCTGCTGATAACTATATGGATAGCCTGCTATGGAACTGAAGTACTGGTACAGTGGATAGGCCTGTGCAATATTAAAATTTTGTGATTCTCTAACACTAAAGTGACTAATAGTCTCTGTGTGAAACCTACTGGAATATGCAGTGTTCACTGTACATGCAGTTGCAGACACTGAGGTATTAAGTGGATATATTTCATGGGAATTTAATTCTTGGTAAGTATGAGTTACTAAGTGGGAATTACTAGTTTGATACCATGAATAGTAAGGATAGACAGTCCCATAAATGTGCATTGATGTTCCCTCAAAATATTCATTTTGACTAATAGCAGACCATTCATCAGAATTTTGGATATTGTCACTGAAAGGTTCAGATTGGGAATTTTGCTGTTCCATGAATTTATTTAATTCTGTCACCATTGAGGATTCTGAGTTATATATGGGTGGGCATTTGGAAATTTCAGATTTTTCACTATTTGCACTATTGTCTGGGGATAAACTGATGTCCATGCTGCATTCAGACTCTACATTTGAATAATTTTGAAAACCACCCAATTTTAAATTTTGCTGTGCATTTTTTGTGGCCAGTACAAAATCACCTTCACCTAATTTTTCCACTGAGCTAATAGCTTCTTCAGGAGATCTCTGAACTTTCACTGGAGATACATCTGCATTATTCAATTTCAGTTCTGAGGTATTTGGTGAAGCATGAATAAGTTCACAAGGATAAGCAGCTTTTAATTGTGAATATATGATTGGTGTTCTCTCTCTCAAATTCCTATTGTTTCTATATTGGGTTTCCAGTGGAGTTTTTAACTGTTGTCCACCTCCTGAGGGTTTACACTTTCCATTGTTTCTGCAAAACAAACATCAGATAAATTTCCTACAGTTTTTGAAGTAATTTTTACAATATCAAAAGGGTGGAATGTTATAATATCCTTCACTGTAAAATCAGCTTCTCAATTCTCCAAATGTCCCAGAAGTGCTATGAAGAAAAGAATTCAACACAACGCATTAAAACAATAGGATTTTCTGGAATTCATCAAAACTGCTGTCCTTATATTTATGAACCCAGGATGAGGTATTGATGTAGTGAAGATCAGGCCTATAAAAATAGCTTTTTAAATTTTGATTATAAATATCAAGGTCTAAGACTCATACATGTTAAGCATAATCAGCGCAGACATATTCTTTGCTGTAAGCATGTGTACATAGCGTACATGAAATTCCATTCTAAGAGGTCTTTCAATTATTACATTCATAACTCATATTCTGAAGACCCCTTCATATCATATGAAAATAGAAACATGATTTTTAAAGAAAAAAAAATAAAGTTAAAATAGTAAAAACAATCTAAAATATTGTCTAACAGTTAAGGACAATACTTTATCAACTTTAAAAATATTTCGACTAGCTGTTCTGTAATCCTTCTCAAAGACCATTGCTTTTTCATGTACACAAAGTAAATAATATGGGAGCAAAAATAATGTGAAGATTTTGTTTAAAGTGCAATATACCAGTTTTTCTTCTAGTTCAGATTGGAGAACACAAAATAGCTGTGGTGTATAGACAAGGCATCTTGAACAAAGGATTTTAAGAAATTAAACTTAATGAGTTACAAAATCTAAAGCATATTTTCTTTCATGATCTTAAACTGACTACTCACTTCGTTTTATGGTTTGCTGAATAAATTGCAATTGGCTGAAATTGTACAAGTCAAAGCAAAATAAGCTATATAATGTTTTAATGTTGTAGAAATTTAATTTTAAATACTAGTCCACTAGTATTTAACTATATCATAAACGGGGCCTGTTTTCACTGGCAGAGTGCTGCAGGAGGCTGTTGCGGCCAAAACTGGGGCCCAGGGGGCCACATACCTCCCCAAGCTCCATTTTTGCTTGCAGAACTAACTAAAAACAAAACAAAAGGAGAAATGTTTCCCCTTTTGCATTTGAACATGCAAGAAGGGACAGGAAAGGAGAAAGGGAAAGAGGAAAGAAAAAGAAAAAGAAGGAAAGGTGGGAAGAGAGCAAATAAGGAAAAATAAGAAAAGAGGGGAAGGAAGAAGGAAGAATGAAGAGGGAAGGAAAAAGAAGAGAAGGAAAGAAGGAAGATTATAATGAGAGTGGGGGAGGGTATGAGGGAAGTCTTGCCTTAGCACTTGGCCACCACAGGTGGCCCCGACACAAGTGACAACAAACTGGTCACGCCCACCCTAGCCCACCAAGATCAAACACAACACTGATGCGGCCCTCAATGAAATTGAGTTTAACACCCCTGCTCTAGAGTGTTAAGTCTTCAAGAAAAATCAAGAAAGTCCAGTTGCCGTTTTGAAAACACGTTTGGGACAACCATGACTAGGATGTCTGAGAATGTCCCTAGACATTAATGCCTTGACAGCAACCAAGCATTGCCTACACATTTTTAGGATTAGGTTCAATTTATTTTATAACTATTTTTCTAATACATCACTGCTTCCAGGTAATGATTTAATTTGCACATTACTTCTCCAGAAGCTCCTGAGAAAGGGAAATGAAGGATGCAGATTGCTGATACCATAATCCAAATTTGTAGCTACATTCCAGAGGCTTCATCTAGGTTTGATAAAGGAGACAAAATAGAACCATGGAGGATTTCAAAAAGCCCAACCATAAGCATGGTCAATCTAGACTTAGGGTGTTGTTTCTTATGGTAAAACACAAATTTTAATGGATATTGCTCAGGAATATCAGCACTATAGTTGATGTCAGTGAACACCACAAAGTTAAACAAATTACAGGTTGATTTTCTCCAGTGTAAGCCATGATCAAGAGTACTGAAGATAATTTTAACTCTAGAACTGGTTTTGAAACTAGATTGAAAGGGAATCATAAATACAGCAAAGTTTGCTGTTAGCCACATGCTTAAACATGTAACCCCAAAATAAAGGTTATTTAAGGTTACATAATAATTGGGGGGAAAAAAACCTAAATTGGAGTTTTAAAATAAAGATCTACTTGCTTATGTTTTAAATGGTGCAATGTCTTAACATAGAAGGTTAGTAACCTCTCTTTATTTTCTCCTCCAGCCATCTGGCATCAATCAAACTGGCAATTTTTATTCCCATGCAAATGTGGGAGAGAGAAGGAAATAAAAAGGCTGCAGCAGGAAGAAAAACTTCAGTATTGTCCAAGCGCATTTTTGAACAGAAGTTTAAAAGTGAAATAGTAAAAGACAAATGCAGGGTTTTTTTTGTATTAAATCAATATTTATACTTATGTATACCTCACGTTTCTGTTGACTTCTTTTTCATCTATCTTGGTAGTTGTCTTCAATGAAGCAGCTACCTAAGAGGTTAAAAATAGTAATATAAACGGAATTAAATATGTTATGTGTTTTTGTTTTCTTTACCCATGCTCTGCATACGCTTATTTATGTTGCAAACAAAGTTTGTAGCTTTCATTTTTCCTGGTTGCAATAATGCATTTTAACAGCAATTAACAAGTTTTTTTTTAACATAAAAGCTGTAATAATTGGAGATATTGTGTGATTAAGGAAATTCTAAATTGCATCATGAGCAAAAGGAAGTGTTGATACAAAATTAATAGTAAAATAAAAAAAATATTCTAGGGCAAGGGTCTTCAAACTTGACAAATTTAAGACTTGTGGACTTCAACTCCCAGAATTCCTGAGTTAACATGACTGGAGGAGGAATTCTGGAAATTGAAATCCACAAGTCTTAAAGCTGTCAAGTTTGAAGACCCCTGTTCTAGGGTCTCAACTTTGGGAAACATATTCAGGGTTAGAAATGGATGTTAACAAATGTCTATATAGAATATTGGCAGGACAATTAAGAAAATTGTGCATATGCTGCATATGGATGCAAATAGAGCCAGTAAAAGATAGTGGAAATGAATTATGACAAGAAACCCCTGCAACTGAAAATAAAGCTACAATGCTTTTCACTTCACAGAGAATGCTGGGAGCCATTCTTAGTATGGTAATTATAGGTCTAATTACGTCAAAGTAAAGAAATCTAAATAACTTATTTCAAGGAATGTGTAGAATTGTTGAGAAAAAAAGGAACAATCAACCTTTTTCAATGTAGCTGAATTCCAAAATTGCCATTCTGAAAATTATGGGTATAGCTTGATGCCTCTGGAAGAAATATTCTCAAAGACAGATCTAAGAAAGGATTTCTTAGAATCTCAAGAAAGACAGTATTCTCAAGTTATGGCAAGGATTTAGGCAAGGTGTGTAGAGAAATAAGGTTTACTTGTACAGTGTATACTTTAAAATATTTAAAATTTCTGTTAAGCAGAAATAATGAATAACAAAAACAATCCTATTTTTCCATCCAGTCTATCTAGTATAAGCTTAAATATCTGAAACTTGTCCATCTGTTTTAGAGAATCATTTTTTTCACTTCACTGACTTCACTGCTCCAATTCAAAAAAAATAGGCATTATCACTGAAGTCAACGGTGATTTGGAATATTGTATGGATAATAGGACAATCTTTGCATGCCTACCGCAAAAATCAGATACTTATTAGCCATGATATGATACTCTGGGGATCTTAACTACAGTTTGCTTTGGCATGGTTAGAACTTTTATACAGAACTAATATTTTAAGTTTCATTGTCTAACTTCTTGTTTTACCTGGATATTTTATTTATTTATATCCTGCCATTATTTTCACAAATAATTTAAGGCAGTAAGCACACACCTTCGTCTTCCTATTTTCTCTTCCTATTTTCCCAATAACAATAACTCTATGAGGTAGCTTGGGCTGAGAATGACTGGCCCAAAGTTACCCAGCTGGCTTTCATGCCGAAAGCGAGACTTGAACTCATGGTCTCCCATTTTCTAGACTAGTGCCTTAACCACTATGCTGATTCTTGGTTCAGATTTGCTTATTTTATCTGTTTTTAGAGAATGCAAATTATTTTAATTACATCATGAGTTACATGGAAATCTCAGTATGGGACAGATGAGGCCAAAGGATTGAAAGGCAAGATATAACAACAGAAACTAATACCGTAATATTCCATCATTAGTTACATATTTTTATTTCCTTTGCAACAAAATCCACATTAACTGAAATGATAAAAAAAAAACCAGACTTGTATTTACTCTTTGTAACAATCTTCCTGGAACTTCTTATTAACAAAGCAGTTTACTGGCAAAATATACATGGATTAGAAAGTGTCTTGAATATACTTATAGTAACTCTTACATTTTTTTTTTTTTTTAAATACAAAGAATAGCATTCCTGAAAAAGCAGCAGTTGCAGATAAGGGAACACTGAGTTTATGCAATCTAATTATAAGTGCTCAAGCATTCCAATAAAGCAGTTTACAAGGAACAAGGACAACAGGTTTTCCACAATTTTCTTTAATAGCTCGCTATCTTGAAAAGTCATGAGTATTGAAAGGATGGGGCTGATTCAATCTTTTTCCACGTCAGATGCAACTGCTAGAGTGATGTAGTTATGTCTCCATTTCTAATGATAAGCAGTTGCTCTGTCAATACCTGCGGGACTTTCTTTCCATTTCTTTCTCCGCCGTAAAACAAGATCTAGGGCCCTGGAGAAGAAAGTTGGAAGGAAGTGCTGTGATGTGCATCCCCAAACATTCTGGGAATTGTTAATTTCAATCTGTATATCATTAATCATACAATGGATTAACTCTAGTCTAAAAGTATGCTGGTAATTATTAAAGCAAACTTTTGAGACTTAAAACATTTTACTTTTGCAAAATGGCATGAAAAATCATCTGGCGTTTTAAGATCAAATCCATATATACAGGTAGTCCTCAACCTACAACCACAACTGAGCCCCAAATTTCTATTGTTTAAGGAGACAGTTGTTAAGTGACTTTTGTCCCATTTTACAACCTTTCTTGCCACAGCTGTTAAGTGAATCACTGCAGTTATTAAGTCAGTTGTTAAGAGAATTTGGCTTCCCATTGACTTGGCTTGTTGGAAGGTTGCACAAGGTGATCACCTGGTCCTAGAACAGTGCAACTGACAAATATGAATGAGTTGCCAATTTTTGATCATGTGACCATGGGAATGCTACAATGCCATAAGTCACTTTTTTTTAGTGCTGTTGTAACTTTAAATGATCACTAAATGAACTGTTATAAGTTGAGGACTAACTGTACTATTCCATTTATGAAACTTTGATATTGTAAAGCGCAGTTTTCCTTGTTTAGTCTTTTTATCTTAATGCAAATAATGTGCTGTGCTTGGTAATTTACTTTTAAGTTCAAGAATGGAATTATGTACACAGCAAGAATTGGCAAGGAAAGTAAATCAGAATCACTCAAATGTTTCTATGTGCGTATTTTTCATTATTTATTATATTTATAGGCCTCCTTACTCCCAAATAACAGATCAAACTAAAACTAAAGTGATACAATTACAATAAAAATTATATTTTTTGTCCTTCCAAAAAAGGGCATTTTTTCGCTTTGTATATAAAATAGTTTTGAATGTGTGTGTACACGCACACACACATACAGAAACTGGTGTTTGGTATGAAGGACAAAACAGAGTTTCCATTATTTCCTATGATCTTAATCCACCCATTTAGGATTTAAATAAGGGAAAATATTGTACAGCCAAATCAGGGTGGATTTGATTTAAATCAAGTCAATTTAAATCACAATTTAAAATCATGATTTAAATCACTAGTATAAAGGCTTGATTTAAATCAACTCCATTTAAATCATAATTTTAAGAGCAACTGTCATCTCTGTTCCACAACGGCTTCTCCTCTGACCTGCTGTTGACTCATCAACAGTCCCATTCACTTTAATGGGACGGCTGATGATGCGGCAGAAACACAACTAAGTGTGGGACGTGGTGGGCAGCAGGCGGAGTGGATGCCTATTAACAGGCGCTGCCATGATGGATCTGAAATGACTGGTGTTTTTTAAATGTAAGGACTCATTCTTGTTGGTATCTAGCATCTTTAATATTATTACTTGCAAACAAAATGATTTCCTATTTAGCTTGCAGATTCATTGAATGGGTTTACCAAAAATGTAAATATTGCAGAATATACAGCCTCATGCTATATAACTAAGTTCCATTTCATGCTGAATAAACTACATTATTAATGTATCTTAAATAGAAAACTATCTTTAGATAGATTTCTATTCCAAAAGCAAAAAAAGATAAATTTTAAAAAACCTTTTTATTTTTTAAAAAATCAGATTTTAATCCACCCTGATCTAAATTATATCCGAAAGTTGTCAAATACAATAATATGTAGGATAGCAAAGTACAATCTCATTGCTCTTGAAAATGTATCATTTATCATTTACATAATACATGATTTAAGTTCATGTATCATGTTCCGTAAGCCGCCCAGAGTTGCCCTATGTGGGAAATGGGTGGCATGTAAATTTAATAAATAAATAAATATACAAAGCACTATTTAAATGACCTTACCTTTTTCTTTTTGTTATGTGAGACATCATTTTTTCCTTCCGATGGGCAGGGCTCATCTTCTAAAGTTACATTAAATGATCTTTTGTGTAGGATTTGGGAAGCCTGAAGATTTTGGCCACCGTGATCCAACTGTGGTCCCACAAGCTGCCGTTTCAACCGACAAGTTTTTCTCCCGTTTTTAAGCATTTGATGTATAACAACAGGAAGAGGTGATTTCCCCTGTTCAGAACAGATAAACTTCATATGCGCAATGGTTTTCATCACCTTCATAATGTGAGCCATTTTTCCTACATCTTTCTTTTTGGACAACATCAATCTTTCGAGAAGTAAAGAAAACTGGTTATAGTTAAGGTCTAATTCAGAAACTGTACTTCCATAATTTAAACCCATAGCATGTGGCTCCAAGTCTACACACATGGAGACAGGCGACTTAGATGTTTCTAACATTTTCCTTGTTTCTGAAAGTTCTGCAAGTTCTCTTGTGAGAAGATGAAGCGCATATGAGCAATTTAAGGTTTCTGTATAGTCATAAATAAAGCTCATCTCCTCCTGAAGTTCAAATATGGAAGCCTCCACAGTTTCTAAAAGCTTATCTTTCCGATAAGACAGGAATGCCATTTTTTCTTGGCACTGGAAAAGTTCGGGTAGAAGTGATAAATCAAACCATAGTAAACTACGAAATCGTGGATTATCTCCTTGTTTTGCTATTGAGTTTTTCAGAAAAAAAATAGTTTCATACATCATTGTCAATTCAGTATATATTTCGATAGCTTCTGGCTTCAGAATGACAGGATTAATTCCTCCATCCTTCATGAAGTTCAATATATTTTCTTGGGTTATCAGTATGGTTACATCCTCTTCTTGTAAAATCTGAAAACACTTTTTCAGAATTTCCATGTGCACTGTACATTTGCCCATGAGCTCTTGCAGTCTTTCAATATCGGCAGACTGTGCTTCATCCAAGATTTCACTTATATTGCAAGTGTCTTGTAAAGTTACAGCCTTTTCAATGAAGCAATTTGCATTTTGTTGAGAGCAAACAGCTTTACTGTTACAAGAGTCTTCTTTACATTCTTCAGTATTTCCTCCAAAAGTTCTATTATCGTTTCCACATCCAGAATCTTCCATCATACGCTCATAAATATCAAAGAGCTTAACCACAGCAATTTCATATATTTGGAGGACTTCTTTCTCATCCTTTGAATTGTTATTTAAAGATATATTTCTTTCTGGCCATGCAAGTTTTTTAGCAGCGTCAAAAAATATATGTTCCAGACCAAATAATGAAGTTTTAAGATTAAACTCTTCATTGGTACAAGTCTTCACAAATTCTCTTTTTTTACCAATAATCTCAATAATAATCCAGAGATGATTATCTTTTTCAGCACTCAAATTCATGCCTGGAAGGCTTTTAGATATATTTATTAAATCCATTGTATTTTTTCTTGAATTTTCTAGGTCTTCAATAGAATCTCCAAAGTTAGCTCCACAAGTAAAAGGCACAGATAAAAAAAAATCAGATAAATTGGAATTCTGTTTCATTATTGATTCACATTCCTCTATTTCTCGCCTTAATTTCAACAAGCAATAATAAGAATTATTCTCAGAGATAGTGTTTTCAAAAGCTTCCATTAACTGCTTGTGGTAGATTTGTAACTCATTAAGGGCATTGTATTTTAATCTCATCTGAAAAGCAGGATATAAATTTGATTGCTGTTGATAACCTGAATGCCCACCAAACAATTCACTATGCAGTGAATCATCATACCAAAGCAAACTTCGAAAAGTTGGTTCACCTTTTAAAAATCTTTTCTTATTCTCGATAAACTCCATTGTTTCCATTATAATTTGCAGCTCAACTAATGCTTCTATAGCACAAGGTTTTAATTTCTGACTCACCTGCGTATTTCCATTAGAGCTTCCAAGTATTTCCCTAGAAATCAGAGCATGCTCAAAAGAACAACCTTGCTTTTTTTCAAAAGCTGTAATGAACCAAGGAAGAGCACTTTTACAATATGAAACCTGTTCGTGCAGTATATTCAGAGATGAAGTTTTATCTGCCTTTTGTAAGATCTCTGATATTTTAGAGCTGAAATCACAGGATTTTGGACCAATTCCTATTTTGGAAAGTTTGATGTGATTGCTGAAATCTCTGCAATAATTAGAAGAGGTGCTTGAAAAATAGTGTTCATTTTGCTTGGCCTCAGTGCTAGTGAAGGGTTTGTTTGTTTTATCAGGCATGGTATGATAAACTGCAGTTAGTGGAGAATTAAAATGAAGCTGGTCACAGTTATCAGTATTACCTGGGGAAGTCTGTGTGCATGTGGATTCCCTAAGTATGATATGATTTATTTGTTTCAAGTTTTTTTGCCTTAAATCTAGGTTATTTAATGACTTCAGAGGAGTGCCATAGATTATATCTAGTTTTTCAGTTGCAGAGTCAGTCATGGTTTCTGGTAGTTCTCTTTCCTTTATATTTTCCTCTTCAGGTTTCTGTAATACACAACGGTGAGATGATTGGCACAAATTATTATCTTCAAGAGATGTAGGAGATAGCAGATCACCACAAGATGGTATTCTGTTACTATTTCTTTGGGGTTCAACTGACTTGCTCAATGATTTACAATGCCTATTCTCTGCAGTATACATTTCCTGTTCAGTTGTTTTACTAAATGTATTAAGGCAGGAAGAAGAGTTAAATTGATTTCCATCTGTTTTGCTTCTACAGCTGTTCGTGCCAGAATACAAAGTGTGCTTGTTTTCCATGGCTGTAACTACCTTCTCTTGATTCTTTTTTTGCGTATTTCCCAAAAGTCCTTTCCCAGCAAATCTTTTTTTGTTGCCTATGATAGGCTTAGCGCTAAGTGGCTCTATGCTTTTAATTTCTGTAGTATCTAAGATAATTTTTTCAGGGACTGTTTTTATTGCTTTATTTTTCGTACAATCGCTGCTCAAAGATATATCTGTACTGCAATCTAATGTTTCCAAAGCATCTAACACTAAGACACCATTCGGTAAGATGCCTTTTGCTTTCGAGAATCCACTGTCTGGAGATTTTCTTCCAGCTTTTGTCACTGTTTTTAAACTCTGAACACTCTTCCGAGCTTTTCTTAGGTGAAACATTGCACCAATTATTTTTTGAGATGGGCATTGGGTTTTGTATAACAAGGCTTCAGTGTTGTCAAGGGCACTTAAAATATTCTTAATATGTTTTTCAGGCTGCTTGGTATTTTTTAATTGTCCCTTGGATAGTGAAGAAATCTGGGGTGAAGACTGTATGTTGAGTTCTTTCTTTTTGCGATACTGTTTGGAATTTTGCTGTTCCTTTTTGTATTTTTTCTTTTCCCCCCCTCTTGACCACTTAATACATTTTTGGGGTGCTGAAGATTTAGTTGTACATTTTTCCATTTTAGTTTCTAATTTTGACTGGACTATATTGGTTATTGTAATTTGTAAATCAGGGAATGGAAATGTATTCAATAACTGAGTTCCTCTTTCCTTCCCACATTTTTCCCTATATAAAGAATTATCTTTATTCTCCTTCAAAGTTGGATTTTTTGAAAGATTTACGTTCGAGCCAGATTTTCCAAACATATTATCCCAATCTAAACGTGCTTGTAAATAATAATAGACATCCTCTTCACTAATATTTCCATGATTATGTGGCTTGTGCCACCCTGGGAGACCTTTCTTACACTCTTGTACATTTTCAATCTCACCACACATGTCTAAGCTGTGGATGTTATCACTTTTCATCTCTAAATCTTGCCCAAACATTTCAGGAACTTGACTACAAAAGCTATCAGAACTGACATTTGAAGATGTATTTTCAGGCTGCTTGATTTCTGTATTTCCTATACTCCCCAAACATTTAGGAACTGATGTGAGTAACACTGTATGACTTATTTTCTTGTGATCTGTCAAGTCATTTTTAGTAGGCAATGTTTTCAATTCTTTAAACTTCCCTTTGCAATGTTCTATGTTTGTTAGCTCTGTTTCTATTAACGTGCTTCTTTGAAGATTCAAATTAAAAACTAAATCTGTGCTTTCTAAATCTAAAGTATCTGAATTTTTTAATGTTTCTGTATAATTGTTCATATTATCTCCCGGTTTCTTCAAAACCTTCTTATCAAGCTCTTGCTTTTTGCTTGATGAGCTTTCTGTTGCATTTTTAAATGCAGTTTCTGTTGCAGATTTATACTTTCTGCCTTCTAGTCCACATGGAACCTTCTCCTCTAATTGGTTTACATGTATTTCATTAAAGCATGTTTCCCCTGTGTTGCTTGTTTCACGGTTTTTTTGTCCTTCAGTAAATAAGGAAATACATATCCTATCCTCAAAATTATTTCTGTTTAACAATTCTGGCTTGGAAAGACATAGACTTTTTTCACTGAGACCTCTTATAATAGCATCAGTTAGACAGGTATCAGAAGGATGGTACCCAAGGCTGTCTACATTGATAATTCTTTTGGAAGATTTTTCTTTGATATTGTTTATTGTATAATCATTATCTAGGGATTTTTTTGCTTTTTCAGATGCTGAATATATTTGCTTATCTTTTTGATTGCTTTCAGCTATTTTGGAGTTTTTAGATTTTAGATTTAAAATTTTCAGAGTTTGAAGCTTATTTTGTTCAAAATTCTCCGATGTGATTTCATCTGAAGGCCATTCAGAAGCATACATTTTTTTACAGCAGGAAGACCGAAAATTATTACCACAATGCTCTGCTTTTGATGAAGTACAATTATTTGTAGCGCATTTGGTGTCAAATTGAATAGAACGCTCTATTTCAGAAGAAAAAATAGCACCCCCTTGAAACTGGCTACCCATTTCTCCTTGACTGTGCTTCTTGACTTTGCTAGATGTTATATTGTCAGGGCTTGGTTTGCATGTGCTTATACTTGTGTCATTATAAAAAGGTGGTTTCATAATAAGTTCTTCATTTTGCTTTACCACATTCTGTTCTCTTCTTGTTAATCTTGGATCTTTAATTAACCTTGAAGTAGTTACAGTACTTGAACCAACTTCCCAGTTAGAAAAATCTTCCAGATTTATTTTTAAACTAGTGTTCTTATCATCCCCCACATGTTCACCTCTGATACCTATGCTGGCTTCCGTACCAGATTTACATGGAATATTTGCTTTTGTTTGTGTTAAATCCCATCTTGTAGCTGGCTTGTGTTTCTTTTTTTCACAATGAATTTTGTCTTCAGAATCATTCCAGTTCTGTATGCTTTTAGAAAAAGAAGAAACTTCTCCAGATACACACATTTCTAATGGTTTTCTGAAATGTTCGTAGATGAGTTGGCTTTTACCTATCCTTGTCACCCGTGTACAATTTTCCAAAGGGATTACTCCGCCTGTTAATGAACGAGAGATATGATTTTTGAGGATTATAGTATTTTATCTAAGGGAGTAAAAACATATTTTAACCACATAGATAGTTATCTCTGACTCCTTGATTGGTGATGCGCTAATGCAGTCTTTGTAACCATTCACCAAGTTTTCACAATGGTTAAAATGCCCAGGAATATTCTAACTGCTAAAAGCCAATGTAACTTTAGGAAGCAAACGTATTTCTGATTCTTAAGTTTCAGTAAACAGTTATTCTAAGGGGGAAATTTTCCACAAACTCAGTTTGGCTTGCAAACAATTTTATACAAATCCAAGGATAGAACAAGTTGTATTATCAAAACATGAAGACTGACCAGTAGGGTTTTAAAAACTTAAAGAGGCATAGCAAATTTCTGTAGCAGCATTTACTGTAGAATTGCTATGTTGACATGCTTGAGTAATAATAATTTTGTATTTGCCTATTAATTATTTCTTGCTATTTTTCTGTTTTTCCAAAGGGCAGTGACATAAGGAGGCAAATCTATCAATATTTTCTGAACATAACTTTAAAAACTCTGGCCACTTCCAGCCAGGAGTTTATTACAGAATGACTCTCAAAATCTTATTAGAGTGGAAGCTTCTATCTGAAGCCTTTTTATGCTCTCTCAACATTTCTCACATCTTTTTCCTTCCGTCAAAAATCTATCCGGTTGAGAAAAACATAGCAGCACTGCACCTTTTCAAATGGCCATTGAAAATTTATTTTAGAAAGTATTTTTAAAAAGCCTGATCCTGTGCTGAGGGCTCAGAATGGTCTGATTAAGGATTTTTTTTTTAAAAAAAAGGAAGAGTAGTTCTGAAGGCAGCATTGAGAAGCCAGATGGGGGTTTGGGATCTCAATGCAATACCTTAGCTAAACCTGTCCCTTGAGGATCTATTTCCTTCCACTTAAATTGCCTCTACATTATACTCCCCTTTTCTTGCTGGCCAGGTTGTGCCATCCATCAACATAAATGCAACACCTGGTTGTCCAGTACCAAACTAGCACCAATCTTAGTTTCAAGTACAATTGCAAAAACTACATTTTTAATACTTTGACTGGATTTACACATCCGACTAACCCATAATTATCTGTGGGGGAAGAAGATATGGGAACAAAAGATATCATTTGCCTTGTCACATCACTTTGCACACGATGCAAATGACTTAATGTTGCCTCGATATATGTAAGTTACTCATCTCGTGTCAGACTGTGAGATGGGTGGCAAATAAATTTAATAATAAATTTAATGTTATTTTATCATGGCTTGTACTGAATGCCTATGCCTAAAACCGTAGTTTAAAAAACTATAACTGGCTGAGCTCATATGAAGAAAATAAACTAAAATTCAAACAAATCACAACTATGTGAATCCAACTGCTGCTTTTTAATATTAAGATGGGAGAAAAAGAGCGCAGGTTTTTCAGAAACCTATGAATGAACAATTTCAACAGCACTGTAGTGAGGAAGGAATATTTCAATCTGAAAAGAGAAATTTGGTAGCCAGAAATTACAACTCAGAAAGACTTAAATGAAATTTAAAGCAATCTTTGCACATTTCATTTGTGTAAACCTACACCTCTTTTTGCATTGTTATGCAGATATAAAACTATAAGAAATAAAAATATCTTATTAAATTGTATCCAGTTGTATTTTTGGTTGATTATCACTGAAGATGACTAACCTCTGGAAAAATCAGAAACAAATGAGCAGAAAGGAAAAAGGAAGAGAGGAATAGGAATGTGAGAGAAAACAGCAGTTTTTAAAGGCCATGTATGTCTATATTCAGAATTCAAATCACCTGAGTGCAGTAGGCCTTGCTTACATGTAAATATACAAAGAAACACAATTCAAAGAAATCAAGGAGGCAAAAATAACAGAATGATCCCCCCCTCCAAATTACAGAAAGAACTGTTACCTTGCTGGCAGGAAGAAAGATGAGACAAGGGTAGAGAAACAGGAAAGTTGTGAAAAAGCAGACTGGGCTGCAGCAAGTGAGAATAACTAGACAATGTGATGGACAGAAGATTTTGGAAACTTTGCTGGTGACCTTATTTATACATATTAGGTTAAACCATATGTTGATTTGTTTAGTTTTGGAGTTGTAGCTTAAGACTCAACTACTATTACCAAGTTTATTTTTAAGCCATGACTAAAAAAACCACAGCTGAGTGGATATGTGAATCCAATCTATAAATAATGAAGACACACATCAAAAGACAATCAAAAATGTGCTGTAAAAATCTATATGACCAGTAGATGGCAACAAAGTGTTCCAAATACATGTCTCTTTGCTTTAAATCTACTGCAGTGTTTTGTCAACCTTGGCAACTTTAAGATGTGTGGACTTCAATTTCCAGAATTCCCCAGCTAGCAAGAAGTCTACACAAAGTTATCAAGTTTTATTAAATACTGATCTAGTGTTTTTCCATTCCAGTTTTGGGAGTTCTAGCTATGAAGTTAAATGCAGAAGCTAAGAAGAAGACATGAAACAATGTCTATAACATGAAAAACTGAGCAGAATTCAAGAGGGAATATAATAAAATTAACATAAAAGTGCAAGAAAGCTTACCAGTGTGCTTGGGTAATCTTTTAAGTTTACACTTCAAAGATGATAGGAAGGAGTCAGCCCCTCCCTTCTGATTAACAGATTTTACATGTATTACAGCATATGGAAGACATTGCCTAGGCTTATCCACAGGTTTTGAATGTTCGTTATATTCATAAAAATATACCTGTGAATGGAGGTATTGTAAGAATATAAAAGTAAGTATCTGGATAACTTTAAACTTAGACAAAGACCAAAAATAATAACCACATTGTGATGAAATGTCAACAAAATGAATGGTAAAACTTTTAAATATGTTGCAGTACATCTCTCTTATAAAAAGTACCATACAAACTAGGTGCAAAATGTACTGTTTTTCTTAAAAGATTAAAGTACCAAAATGATCGTGTCATGGGCTGGATCATGATGGTGTTTTTTTTGTCTTTGCGAAGCCAGGGAAGGAACGGCCTGCATGAGCTGTATCCAGCCCGTGGGCTGCCAGTTTGACAGGCCTTATTTAATGACAATTTTTATCACGTTTGTAATTTTAATATAAAATTATTTGCTGAAGATTTTAGAAATTCAGGATAAAATGTCTGTGGAAAATATTTAATAATATCTCAAAAGTGAAGCAGAATTTAAAATCCCCTTCATCTATAAATCTGTGACAATATTCATCCTCTCTTACATGTACTGCCTCATACAATATACTTTATATATAGTTTCTTGCTTTTTTGCAGAAGCAGACATCTGAATTCAAAGAATGATTGTATCTACTTTATACAGCACATCAACATCCAACTAATTTCTACATGGTTTGGGACCAGGTTACCTGGTCTTTTTCCAAGAGTCTATACCCATCCAATCTGATCCAGCAGCTTAATATGGGTATGCTGCAGATCCTGTCAGCCAAAAAGTGTTGACTGGCAGGAGCAGGAGTCTTCTCTGCTGTAACCCCTGCTTTGTGGAATATTCTCCCTTTGGAGATTAAAATGGTCCAACCTTTGTGACCTTTTGTAAGGCTTTAAAAACTTGGCTATGTATCCGGATCTGTGGTTTGGAATGTGTTAGGGCCCTGCTTCTTGGTTTTACTTATGACTTAGTTTCTGAATATATTGTTTCTAAATTGTACACCCCTGCTTAAAATCCAGTTATTATAAACTTTAAAAATAAAATAACTTCAAAAAATAGAAATGCAGGACATCATGCTGTATCTTGTCAATAATAAAACCACTAAAGTATTACTTACCAAAGACCCAGTAGCCTGATCCTCCAAAGAATCCTTAAGTGAAGGATGAACTCTAGACATATGACAATCAAAATTTGGAGTTGGATCCAGTACAATTTTCTTTTGGCTTTTAGGTGGTTGAACCTTTTTAACTTTTCCTAAAAGAACCTAGAAATACAAAGCAAGCAAAACCTTTTCAGTGTTATATATATATATATATATACACACTGCTCAAAAAAATAAAGGGAACACTTAAACGACACAATGTAACTCAAGTCAATCACACTTCTGTGAAGTCAAACTGTCCACTTAGGTAGCAACACTGATTGACAATCAATTTCACATGCTGTTGTGCAAATGGAATAGACAACAGGTGGAAAGCATAGGCAGTTAGCAAGACATCCCCAATAAAGGAGTGGTTCTGCAGGTGGTGACCACAGACTATTTCTCAGTTCCTATGCTTTCTGGCTGATGGTTTGGTCACTTTTGAATGCTGGTGGCACTGTCACTCTAGTGGTAGCATGAGACGGAGTCTACAACCCACACAAGTGGCTCAGGTAGTGCAGCTCATCCAGGATGGCACATCAATGCGAGCTGTGGCAAGGTTTGCTGTGTCTGTCAGCGTAGTGTCCAGAGCATGGAGGCGCTACCAGGAGACAGGCCAGTACATCAGGAGATGTGGAGGCCGCAGGAGGGCAACAACCCAGCATCAGGACCGCTACCTCCGCCTTTGTACAAGGAGGGACAGGAGGAGCACTGCCAGAGCCCTGCAAAATGACCTCCAGCGGGCCACAAATGTGCATGTGGCTGCTCAAACAGTCAGAAACAGACTCCATGAGGGTGGTATGAGGGCCCGAAGTCCACAGGTGGGAGTTGTGCTTACCGCCCAACACCGTGCAGGACGTTTGGCATTTGCCAGAGAACACCAAGATTGGGAAATTTGCCACTGGCTCCCTGTGCTCTTCACAGATAAAGCAGGTTCACACTGAGCACATGTGACAGACGTGACAGGGTCTGGAGACGCCATGGAGAACGTTCTGTTGCCTGCAACATCCTCCAGCATGACTGGTGTGGCAGTGGGTCACTAATGGTGTGGGGTGGCATTTCTTTAGGGGGCCGCACAGCCCTCCATGTGCTCGCCAGAGGTAGCCTGACTGCCATTAGGTACCAAGATGAGATCCTCAGACCCCTTGTGAGACCATATGCTGGTGCGGTTGGCCCTGGGTTCCTCCTAATGCAAGACAATGCTAGACCTCATGTGGCTGGAGCGTGTCAGCAGTTCCTGCAAGATGAAGGCATTGATGCTATGGACTGGCCCACCCGTTCCCCAGACCTGAATCCAACTGAGCACATCTGGGACATCATGTCTCACTCCATCCACCAATGCCACGTTGCACCACAGACTGTCCAGGAGTTGGGGGATGCTTTAGTCCAGGTGTGGGAGGAGACCCCTCAGGAGACCATCCTCCACCTCATCAGCATGCCCAAACGTTGTAGGGAGGTCATACAGGCACGTGCCCAGACATGCCCAGCATGCCCAGACGTTGTAGGGAGGTCATACAGGCACGTGGAGGCCACACACACTACTGAGCCTCATTCTGACTTCTTTTAAGGACATTACATCAAAGTTGGATCAGCCTGTAGTGTTTGTTTCTTAAATTTTAAGTGTGACTCCAAATCCAGACCTCCATGGGCTGCTAAATTTGATTTCCATTGATAATTTTTGTGTGATTTTGTTGTCAGCACATTCCACTGTGTAATGAACAATGTATTTAATAAGAATATTTCATTCATTCAGATCTAGGATGTCATATTTTTGTGTTCCCTTTATTTTTTTGAGCAGTGTATTTAGCCTAATAGCAACACAGTTCAACTGAGCTTTTTTGGTGCTATGAATCTTGAAAAATAAAGTGCTTTATTGTATACCAGAATGTTATAGTTTTAAATTATTCCTAGTAATGACATTTAGAACTAATAAACTACATACCTTCTTCCATTTATAAGACATTTCCATCACATTAAAAAGCAGTAGCACCCATGAAGATGGTGATTCTTGGGCTCAAAATATTACAACTTATACTAAGCTCATTATTAGGAAGACTCTATCTGGGTACTTTAGATAGAAAAATGTGTAGATCTCCTTAATTATACTGATTTTTTTTTACTCTGCTTGTGTTTTCCCACCTGTCTTTCCCATTTTGCTTTTTTCCTATATTCTGCCAAAAATTTCAAGGATTGGCCTGTCCTTGGGGCTGAGAAAGGAATAAGTACAACATCATGGTTCAAGTGGCACCGCTACTCTGCCATCATGATGGCAAATATCATGCAAAGCTTAAGTCTGAGGTTCAGCAAAATATTGTAATAGGTTTGCCACCATTATCAGTATTACAAATAAGCTACAGAATGTCTTTCCGGGGGAAGGGAAAAGAAGGGGAAAAGATGTTGGAGTAATTTTTATAACAGATTAAATTCTTAGATTGCTGGACAGAATCTTATAAATTAACATGTGTAAAGGAAGCTGCTGGCTTGCACTAATGGCTGCCCTAAATAAACTCTGAATTTTAGATACATTCTGCCTTTTTCCCTTGGATTCTTACACTAATCCTTTTGCCTAATGAGGTTTTTTTAACTGAAATATTCTCACCACATGAATAATATGGTGAATAATAATTACAGATTCTGGTAAACAATTTTAGAAATAATCCTTGGAACAATCATGGACTTTGTTTCAATCAGCGATGTCTGCACTAAACTACAGAGGCATTAAAATAACACACTCTCACATACAGACACAAACTGATATTACCACTATGTTATATAAAATTCAAATACATGTAAAAGAAAGCGTTTGCATGAGGTCATTGTGAATCCTTCATCATTTGTCTTCCTTTGCTCTCCCCACAATTTCCACTTTTTAAAAAATGTGTAATTATACTTTTTCAGTTTTCACATATATGCCCATTTTAAATTTATATTCAAAGTTTTAAATCTGTTTGGATTTCCACAGAAGAAAGGCTACTTCAGGATCCAGAGCAATTATTCCCCACATTACAGAGTAATTACTTTACAGTTTTAAAATATAGAGATATATAAAGACTTACCCTGAATATAATTATATTTTCTACTGGAAATGAATATTTGGATGCATAATTCAAAGCAATATCAACATATCGGAACAAGTAAACTCCAAGTTGAGGATTTCCTAGTTCTTTCATAATGTTTATTTCTCTTTTGGAATCACCGGTACATAGGCCATTCTGACAAATTTGTGTCACTTCATCTCTAGAGACAACTAAAAAGCTAGAGAGTTCTTTATCTTGCTTTCCTTCTTCACGCAACTCAGTCCTAACAATAAAAAATATGTTTTCAAGGCACGTCCCACTAATAAAATTTTGATTTTATTGTGATAGTTATTTGTGTTACAAACACAGAATCCCATAAATTTGTACAAAGAGTTTAGAGACTAGGACTGATTTTAACACTAGGTTAGAGATCCAAGTAGAAATTAGACTGCCTACCAAACATAATTTAATGTCTGGTTTTACTCTGAAACTGGTCAAACTCGTGTCCAAGTGTCCAAGATAATAGAGAAATTATCTGAAGTAATGAGAGTCTTGATGAATAGCAACTGATCGAAGTCTAGAGTATGGTTTGTGACTGGAAGAAGGATTAGTTAATTGGGATCTCTGCTGGACTTGATTACATGTTGTATGTGCATTTTTCCTCACAGAAAGGGTGTTGGTACTTACCTGACACGCCTGTTCTCTTTGAGCTGTGAAGAGCATCCAGTAGTGGGAGGTGCTTCAGTTTCTGCATGTCTAGGCTGGGCTTAATTTGTGGAACGCTCCTCCTCCTCCACGGGACTCCTCAGCGTTCCCCAGTTTTGGCAAAGACAAGAGAAATAAATGCCCTCGTTCTCTTTGCCCTAACAAGTTGTTGGCCGAAACAGGACCCCACCAGAGGGTAAAAAAGGGTGGGGCTGGATGCTCTTCACAGCTCAAAGAGAACAGGCGTGTCAGGTGAGTACTAATGCCCTTTCTCCTATGAGCTGTTCAGAGCATCCAGTAGTGGGACATACCAAAGCTTGGCCTGTCCTACGGGAGGGACTCCGTCTGGTCTGGAATCTCCCCCTGGTCCCTGTGGACCCGTTGCAGAACTCTTCTGCCAAAGGAAGCCTCAGCAGATGCAAATACATCAATTTTATAATATCTAACGAATGGCGATGGGGAAGCCCAAGTTGCGGCTCGACAAATTTCAGTTATTGGTGCCTGTATGGCCCATGCTGCCGCTAATTGCAGCGCTGCTTGTTGAATGAGCTGTTAAGGCCGTAGGCACCTGCAGGGATTGAGTCTGATACGTTTTCGCTATTGTGGCCCGTATCCAACAGCCTATTGTAGAAGGTGAGACCTTGCATTGCATCCCTCAGTGTAGGGCTGACAGGACAAGAATAAGGCCTCCGATTTTTCTAAGAGGCGCTGTGTGTTTGATATATAATTTCAATGCTCACCTCACATCAAGCCTATGCCATTGTAGCTCCATCCCTTGGGATGGTCTGGGGCAAAAGTTAGGGAGTATCAGGACCTGTGTTGCATGAAAACCAGAGTTAATTTTGGGTATAAGTGTAGGATCAGGCAAAGGACGACCCGGTCAGCGTGGTAAACACAAAGATCTTGTCTGATAGACAAGGCTTCTATCTCCGAAATATGACTAGCAGGAGCGACCACTACGAGGAAGAGTACTTTATACGTCAGAAATTGTAAACTTGACAACTTTCAATGGTTTGAAGGGGCTCTTAGTGAGTGCGACAAGGAACTAGTTAAGGTCCCAGGTGGAATAATGGTGTACCGCTGGAGGGCGTAAGGTCCGCATGCGTGGAAGATGGGAAAGGGAAAAAAAAGCCTTCACAAGTGAGAGCTTATGGCAAGGCCACCACCTATCTTTTCAAAGTATCAGGTGATAATCCCTAGTCAAGTCCCTTTTGCAAGAGCTCTCGAATTTGAGCCACAGAAAGAGAGGTGGGATCAGCCTGAGACTGGGTACCCCATTTGCAGAAACTGGACTATGTGGCATTGTAAATGCGAGTTGTTGAGGGGCGTCTAGTGGCTAGGACAGTGGCAATAACTCTGTTGGAAAACCTTTTCACTCTTAAGGCAACTCCACTGAACCTCCAGACAGTCAGTTGCAACTATTGAGGGTCCGGGTGTTGAAGGGGCCCCCTGAGATACGAAACCATGGCTGGTGGGATTCTCCATGGAGCTGATACGGGGAGACTGTGGAAGTCTGCAAACCACGGCTGTCTGGGCCAATAAGGAGCTACTGGAAGTAGTTCTGCCCTTGTGTCTAGCAATTCCTGGATGACCTTGGGAATCAGGGGAAGGGGCGTAAATGCATACAGGAATCCCGGGTCCAACGACAGCGGAGCGTGTTGAAGTTCTCCGCTCCTTGTTTGGGGCACCTGGAAAAAAAATCTCAGGAGCTGAGTGTTGAGGGCGGGGCGAACAGGTCCACCACCCGCTGGCCAAATGTCCTGACCACATTTTGAGAAGAGGGAGGGGTGGAGATGCCCCTCTGAGTGAACAATGGTGGCCCTGCTCACCCTGTCTGCCTGTGTATTTGACAGACCAGAAATGTGCTCTGCTCTGATGGAAAGTGACGATAAGTCTGTGTGGCTCCTTGAAAAGGCAGCCCCTGTTGATGGTTGGTCTGGTCCACCCGAACAGAGATATGAGGACCTTTGGTGGTACCCTGACAGTGTGTTTGGAGTTGCTTTGTCCAGAGCACTGGTACAGGAGCAGGAACCACTGGAGGGATGTAGCGGGGAGGTGGGCCCAAGGGGTGATAGAAATACATGAGATCATCTTGTCTAACAATTTTGATAGTTCAGCTAGGGACACCCTCTTAAGGCCCCTGACCTTAAGTAATTGCTGAATGCTATTTAGTCTATCTGGTGATAGGTAAACCTTGCCTTCCACTGTATCTATGACAGCCCCCAAATGGGTTATCCAAGTCGATGATGTTAGTTGACTCTTCTTCCAATTTCTTCCAATTTCTTAAGGAGCCATGCTTTTGTAGGGATTGTAATGTGTAGTGAGTGTCTTTGCTTGATGGACGGAAGGTGACAAAATCAAGATGTCATCGAGATAACACTAGATCTGTACAGGGATGTCTCTGAGATGAACAACTAGCGCTGCGATGACCTTAGTAAAGGTCCTAGTGGCAGAAGGTAGTCCAAAAGGAAGGGCCACATATTCAAAATGGTGGTTAGTATAACAGAATCTCAGAAATTTATAGTGGGAAGGCCTAATAGTAACATGCAGGTACATCTCCTTCAAGTCTATGGACGTGATGATGTCCCCCTTTCTGATACCAAGTAAGATAGGTTGCTGGGTATGCATTTAAAACCTGCGATGTACCAAGAAACGGTTGAGACGTTTCAGGTCTAATATCGCTCTCCATCCCCCAAACTTTTGGGCACCATGGAAAGATGTGAATAGAAACCTTGTCCTCGTTGAGTGGTAGCTACTGGTGGGATGGCTCATATATCCAGTAAATGTTGGATAGCTGAATCCATGAGATTACGTTTAATCGGTTCTCTGGAGAGAGGGCATGATGTGAAAATTCTGGGGGAGTGAACTGAAACTCTGCGCAAGGCTAAATCTGATCGTATCTCTGACCCAAGAATCAGAGGTTGAAAAGTCCCATTGGTCGGCGAATAATTTAAGGCGTCCGCCAACGGGGGTTAGGTCCCGGGAGTTATTTTGGACACTGAAAGGACATGTTTCCTGCTCCACGAAAGGATCTTTTGAATTGACCACCCCTTCTGCTCCTATCCCTGAAGTCGAACCTATCTGGCTGCTGTCCTGGTCTGAATGATGGGGGTCTCTGGTATCTGTGTGAAAAGGATCCCTGGTAAAGGGGTCAAAAAGGATCCCCTCCGAAAGGACTGGGGGTTTCTAGGATCTGAAGGGAAGGAAGAATCCCCCCCCTTTTTAAAACGGGTTTTGATTAGTAGCGGATCGAGGGAAGGGCCAAACAGTCTGTCTCCCACAATTGGGGAGGAAACCAGCTTGCCTTTGTGCTTAAAGTCGGCTTGCCAATGTTTTAACCATAGCAAGCGACGCGCTGTGACATGTGAAGTAATGGCCCTGGCTGAAAACTTGACTGCATGATAAGTTGCATCAGCGGAGAATTCAGCAGCAGCAATATGTTTAGCAATATCTTGGTGCGCTCTAGGATTAGAATTAGGGACATGTTCCTGTAAGAGGCGGAGCCATCTGATAGACGAATGCGTGAAGAAGGAGGCAGCCGTGGCTGCTCTGATGGCCCACGTGTCAGACTGATGGGCTCTGCGTAGGGCTAGCTCGGCCCGTTTTTCCCCCTGGCTTTAATGCCTCCAGTGCATCACTGGGGATGGGGGAGGACGCTAATCCCACTATAGGTTGATCTACCCCGGGAGTATTCAATGATTTTTAGAAATCAGGGGCCCAGTTGAAATGTTTCCTGTCATATCCAGTGGGGGTTGTGTACATGGCTGCAGAGGCCCACTGCTTCCGTACCAGGTCCGAAAACATGGGAGGGACTGGGGGACACTTCTGGTTGTCGGCTTCGGTGACAGCAGGGATTCGCCTTCTCTGCGATCCCTGCTGTGCTAGCCGCCTTGGTGCCTCCGATCCTGACGGATTTGGAGGCTAAGGCTGCCCTGTTGGGGCAGCTGAAGATAGGGGGGATCCGGACGGGGGTGAGGAGCGTCGCAAACCCCCCCCAGCCGGCAATAACCCCCTTCTCTCAAGACGGTGCAGTGGTGGTCTTTTATGGCCACCATAAAGAAGCCGGCAATTGGATAATAAAGAATGCGCAGGAGGGAGAAGGAGTTTTCTTTTTTTTTAAAGAAAGTTTTTTCTTGGTCGAACTGGGACCTTAAGGATATATTTAACACCTGGGAAAGTAATGACTTGGAAGCTATAATGTTCCCGATTGATGTTTTCAGCTACGAAGAAAAGTGACGAAAAGGGGAAGTTACTTTCCCTCCCTTATGGAATTAACAAATGGACAAGGGAAACTAGCCTTTTGATAGAAGGTAAAACCTAAACTCCTTTGTTATAAGTGGGAAGGGAGAGGCTTGGGAAAACAAATTTTTACTCTAAGACTTTGCTGGAGGAGATGCCTTGAAGATAAAGAGAATAGAAATTAATTCTAAGAAAGACTTAAAGCACAGATTGGACGTTTTTTCTTTCCCTAATTTGACTTCACCCCTAGAAGAGGGCTGCAAATTGTAAAAAGAAGAAGCTTGTACTCTGCCTGGACTGTTTGATGACTGTGGGACTTTGGGACTTTTGGGAACTGTTTTAAGTTTGGAAATAACTGATTGGTTTAAGAAGAGGATACAGAAAGAGAAGAAGAAACAGTTTAAAATGGCTCTATCTCTTGATGAACTAAAAAAACAATATTTAAAAATAAAGAAAGAAGGCAAAGACGTTATGGGAGAAGCCCTTTGTTTCCTAGATATGGCGCTTGTCATGTGTCAGCAAATTAAACAACAGCTGCAATAAGCCGAGGAAGAAGAAGCCATTTTTAATGAACTAAACAGTGTGACTAAGAAAGAAAGGAGAAAGAGGAGCGAAAAGGAAGGACTTAAGAAATAAAAAAAAGTTTATGAAAGAGAAAAAGAAGATGCAAAAACAACAGAATGCTAGGAAGCAAAAGGAAAGAGGAATGCAACAGAAAGGGGAAATCAAGAAGGCAGAGGTTTGGAGAGAAGGGGGTAAAAAGTTTAGGCGGGCTAAGAAGGAAAGGGAAAAGGGGGAAAAAAGTTACAAAGATATAAGACAAGATGGAGATAAGGAAACTTTTTTCAGGGATAATGGGTAACATATGGGTTTTTTTTAAAAAAAGGGAGGGATTCTGCAAAGTACACATGAGTATTGTAATAGTGGTATTTGTATTATAAGTAGATAATTAGAACTTTTTAAGATCTAATAAAAGACTAAAATATCAAGGTATAACTTTAAAAGGTTTAATAATGAATGATAATAAGTTTTAATAAAATACTAAAGGGAATGTTTAAAATATTAGTTTGAATATAGAGCTTAATGGATTAATGTGTTGATTGTTATGGATTTATTATTGTAGTATTGGTTTTTGAAATAGTAGAATGTACTAAGCAGAATCTGATTGGGATTTAGGTGTTATTTTAAATTTTAACTTAGGGGAATGATAGAAAGGCATCATACTCCGATTAGTGATTCCAGGGGAAACTATTCTTTCTTAAATTGGAAATGAGACAGATGTAAATGGAGAAATGGACAAAAGATATAAAAATATTTTTTTAAAAAAGCAAGATTAAATATATAAAACAGAATTAAGATGAGGCAAAAGGGGAGAGGAGTTATATAATAGATATAGAATGGTAAATAAGATGGGTAATGGTATATAAGAAGAGCGTGAATACAATTGAGTCCATACAAAAAGAGGTAATCTGGGGCCAAGTTACTTTCTAGAAGAAAGTTTTATGTTTTTATGTCTATGTTTTATGTGTGTGTGTTTAATTAAGAATTAAATAATAAAATCTCGGAAGAAGACTAGATGAGAATAATTATAAACAAGCCAGAGGAAAATATAAAGTTGATGACTGGATAGCAGATAAATCAGAAAGGAAATATGATTGAATAATGATTAAAGAGAAACAATGTGGAATTTGGTAAAGGGAATTTACGTGTTTATATGGAAATGGGATAAACTATAAGTACGTGATATAAAGCAATATGTTACCTGCCTTGTAAGGATCTACAATGGAAAGAGGTTTTATGTTTTTAATGTTTAATGATGTTTTGTTTTGTTTGTTTGTTGGTAAGAACAATAAAACTTGTTTTAAAAAAAACATGGGAGGGACTGGGATCACCTCTGCTTCAACTACTGGTTGGTTGAAGATCAGATCCTCTGGTCCCTCTTCCGCAGGAGCTGACGTGGTGGAAGGGGTCGACTTGTTTAGGCATGCAATATTTTTTGCCTTAAACAAGAGAGATCCGAAAGGCTGTGGGCGGAACAAACCTGTAAAAACAGTTGGTCAGGAATAAGACCCTCATCCGCAGACATTCCCCTTTCTAAGGGGTCTGCTTCTGACAGGGGCTCTCTATCATGTATTGATCCCAATTCAGTCTCCTCCATTTGATCAATGTGATCCACTTCTACTTCCTGCTCCTCCTCCTCTATCGGCCCTTGGAGGGGGGTCCCCCCTGTAAGTGTACCTGAGTATGGTTCTTCTCTGACCTGGTCAATGACCTCAGCGATTGGGAATCATGATCGGTGATCACAGGATATTCCCTGGTCATGACAGCGTGTTGAAGGCCCGCTGCGATTCCCTGGCGGAGTGAATGTGGTTTCAGGAGCTCTTCGCGTGGCCGGTGTCCCGGGCACTTGAGCCTGTTGGCCTTGGGGAGCCAAGCTGCGCCTGGATGAGAGGGAGAGATCTA